>NC_140933.1:40548106-40918106 GCF_014529385.1 Adiantum capillus-veneris | reverse complement strand
ATGCCAGAAGAGCGATCAGGTCAAATCTCTCGCTTTGCTCAGTTGTACTTTTTTGACACTGAGTATGAGTTGCAAAACAGGATGAGTCATGTTTCTAAACTCAAACCAGATGTTTTGGAAAGATTGCAATCGATGATGCATCGAGTAAATCCGTATGTTCAAGCTTTTAGGGGGTTTGCTACAATGGTCCAAACTTTCAATATTCCGGAGATTAGGATGGTCATTAATGAGAAGCGTACAAATGGCTGGCAATATGTTGCTCCAACAAGTGTGGAAGTTGTTGCAATCATGCCTGGTCAAGGTGAAGAGAGCAACATTGGCCATCGTGATATTGTGTTGAATCTTTTGGGTGGTGGTCTAAAACGAATCTCAAATTGCCATAGGTCATACATGCCTCTATTATATGTGTTGCTGTTTCCAAATGGTGAAGAAGGTTGAATCCTTACATACCCCAAGTGAACAGAGTGGAAGTAAGCAGAGAGTGAGTAAATGGAACTACAAAGTATATTTCTACAATGGATTTCTACAAGTATAGATTGCAAATTAGAGATGACACGACACAATGTCTTTTACATGGTGGTAGGCTACTGCAACAATATATTGTTGATGCATATAGTTGTATGGAGGAGTTGAGGCTTTTGTGGGTTCGTAATCATCAAATTGAACTTTGCAGTGAGGTGTATCAAGGCTTGACAGATATGGTTGGAGCAAGAGATGGAACAAGGGATGATAGAGAATTGTTATTGGGTGCTAATGTTGGAAGAAGGGTTGTATTGCCTTCTTCGTATGTTGGTGGCCATCTCTATATGCACCAACTGTACCAGGATGCCATGGCAATTGTACGCAAGAGAGGAAAACCTAATCTCTTCATTACATTCACATGCAATCCTGGATGGAAGGAGATACAGGATGCATTACTGCCTGGACAAACATCCAATGATCGTCCTGATCTTACTGCCCGTGTTTTCAAGGATTTGATGGGCTTGCTGATTAAGAGAGCTATTTTTGGTAAGGTCATTGGACACATTTCTGTGATTGAGTTCCAAAAGAGAGGCCTTCCTCATGCTCACATTCTATTGATACTTGCATCTGAGCATAAGCCAACAGAGACATTGCATTATGATAAGATTGTGTGTGCGGAGCTTCCTGATAAAGTAATGTTTCCACAGTTTTATGATGTTATCATTCAGTGTAATGTGCATGGCCCGTGTGGACTTGAATAAGAATGCTCCATGTATGAAAGATGGGAAGTGCAGGTTTAAATATCCTCGAAGCTTTAGTGCATCGACTACTGTGGCTAGGGAGGAGGGATGATGGAAATTACGTTGTCTGTAATAAAGTGCAAATGAGTAATAAATGGATTGTTCCATACAATCCATTTTTTTCAATAAGGTACAATGCACATATCAATGTGGAGGTTTGCTCCACTATATCCGCTGTGAAATATCTCTACAAGTATGTGTATAAGGGACATGACAGGGCCACTGTTGTTCTACAAGATAGTGAAGGGCTTCTAAATGAAGTTACAAACTATCTTAATGCTCAATATGTATCAGCATCTGAGGCTATCTGGCGTATAATTGGGTGTCACATGCATCAAGAGAAACCTGACATACAACGGCTCCAATTTCATTTGCCTCATCAAAATCAAGTCATCTTTAGCGACAGAGCGACTGTACAAAGTGTGGTGGAGGGAGACGTCAGCAAAAAGACAACGCTCACTGAGTGGTTTGTTGCAAATCAACAATATCCAGAGGCAAACGATTTGTTGTACATAGACTTCCCAACAAAGTGGGTTTGGAAGCCAGCAAGTAGAACATGGACTCAAAGACAGATTGGTGACATGATTGGAAGAATGTACCACATTGTTCCCAATGCTGGAGATTTGTACTATTTGCGTATGTTACTCAACATGTGCAAAGGATGTAAGTCTTTTGAGGATATTAGAACCTTCAATGGACAAGTATATGACACATTTAAAGAAACATGTAATGCACGAGGACTACTGCAAGTCGATGATGAATGGTTTCTTTGTTTGGAAGAAGCTTCTTTTCAGCAAACAGGGCAACAATTGCGCCTACTGTTTGTAGTCATTTTGGTTTTTTATGAACCAATACATCCTGGTGCATTGTGGAATTGCTTCTGTAAGGAGCTTTTTGAGGACCATGTATATCATATGAGGGTTCACACAAATGATGCGAATATCTGTGAACACATGGCACATAACCAAGCTTTGTCAAACTTAGAGACAATGCTTCAACACTATGGAAAGAGGCTCTCGGATTATTCTAGAATGCCCCAGGTGGATCACACCTTGCAAATTATGATTGAGCATGGAGTGCTTGCTGAAGAGTTCATGTATAACAGAGAGGAACAAAGAGTATTGTCTGCTCGAATGGAATCATCTTTCAATGTTGGGCAAAGGGAAGCTTACAATCGGGTTTTACAAGCAGCTTGCATGAGCAGAGGGACTGTTTTTTTCTTGGATGGGCCAGGTGGAACGGGAAAGACTTATCTCTACAATGCTTTGCTCTCTCAGATACGCAGAGAGTCCAAAGTTGCTTTGGCATGTGCATCGTCCGGGATTGCAGCAGAGCTTCTCGACAACGGAAGGACTGCACACTCTAGATTCAAGATCCCTATTGATATAACTTCTGAGTCCACATGTAACATCAAAGTAAACAGCCAGGTTGCTGAGCTATTGCGAATGAGTTCACTGATCATATGGGATGAAGCCCCCATGGCTCATAGACACACTTTTGAGGCTCTTGATAAGACACTAAAAGATGTCATGAAAAATGACATGTTGTTTAGTGGAAAGGTTCTTCTCCTTGGTGGTGATTTCAGACAGATATTACCTGTTGTGCGCAAAGGGGGAAGAGAAGACATTGTTAATGCATCTTTGTGCCACTCATACATTTGGCAACGTACAGAAATCATGCATCTAACACAGAATATGCGAGTGGTCAATTGTTTAAGTAATGTTATTGAAAGAGAGTTTGTGCAATGGACACTTGATATTGGTAATGGCGATGTTTGTGATGGGAACATACTTGATAATGTGGCCCTGCCGGCTTGCATGATGCTACCACAAAATAATTTGCAAGCATTGGTTGCTTGCATATATAGAGACCTTGAAACACAGACTTGCCATGCATCTTTTTTCAAGGATAGAGCAATTTTGGCTCCACGGAACAAGGAGGTGGATACTATAAACAATTTGGGCTTGCAGCAATTTCCTGGTACTTATAAGGAATATGTCACTGCGGACTTAGTGTGTGAATCAAATTGTGATAGCATTTTATTCACAAGTGAGTTTGTAAATAGTTTAGATCTTGGGGGAGGCTTTCCACCGCATGTTTTACAATTGAAACAGAATGCTCCAGTTATGTTTCTTCGCAATTTGGATCCAAGAAGTGGTCTTTGTAGTGGGACACGCTTGATTTGTAAGCAATTCCACAGCAAAGTGATTGAAGCAGAAATCATTACAGGGCCACATGCAGGAAATGCAGTGTTCATTCCAAGGATTGATTTTCTCATGGGATCTAGAGAAGGTCTCCCTTTTGATATGAGACGCCGCCAATTTCCCCTACGTTGTGCTTTTGGGATGACAATCAACAAGGCGCAATGCCAAACATTGGGAGTTCTTGGATTGTATCTCCCAACACCTGTTTTCACCCATGGTCAACTATATGTGGCAATGTCTCGCGTGAGATCCTCTTCTGCCATCAAGGTTGTGGTTGGTGATAGTCACTTAACAAGCATTAGTAGACATGGAGATCAAAGAACATACACTTCTAACATTGTCTACAAAGAGGTGTTGCAATTGACCTGCCCCTTGCCACCCCCTTGCCATGGGGTTTAACGTGGCTGGATATGTTTCATCCAATAAAAAAGCACGGTGACGCTCGCAACTATTTCTTTGTCATTTACAAGCTTAGTATCTTCTTATGAAAAATGTGTAGCCTCAAGCAAGGTATATTCGCTGAAACAATTGACTAAGATTTATTAGTGTTGAGATATTTATGCTTCATGTGCTTTTTCATGAATTTCTAATCCTTTATGTATATGTATATGTATGAATGAAGATGGATCCTAACGCCTCTGTGACTTACACACTAGGGAGACGACCTCGACACGTCCGAGGTAAAATATTGTATATGTGTGTTTGTGACATTTTGATACTTTAAAGAATTTAAATCTCACAGTCAACGATTATGTATTAGATCCACCATTATGGAGGGGTCCAATCACAGCCATGCAGGTGATTCATCTACTCGAGGACTTGGATGTAGCAAGGTAACAATGTTGATGTTGATATAGTAAAGTAATAGCTTTTGTGTATCAAAATAACTGTCTATACTAATAGCTTTTTGTTTGGCTATAGATCACAGTATTACCCAGAATTTTTAATGGTGGGTATATATCATGCTTCATATGATCCGAGCTTACTGTGATACATTGAAGTTGCTATTCAGAGAGGATTCAGAGCACATGTCACCATTGCAGATTTAGGCAGAACCCGTCCAATTAATACTATGTTTGCTCAGAATCTTAGTCTCAGTGCTTGGTTCCTACGTGTTTTTGTGTTAGGATCTCTTCCTCCAGTGATTGGTAGATGTGTTTTACATCGTGGGCCATGGGTGGTTCGATACCGCAGCAGGGCATGTCGTAGACTACGCTTTTGAGCGTATAAATCTTAAGTCTCTACGCATGTTTTTTTTTTCACATGGGAAATATCACTTACTATATATATGTTAGTGCAAATTTAGTTTGAAAATATGTTGTGATGACTTTTGTTTAGGTTGCTGCATAAAGGTTTTCATGTTGTCCATCTTATAAATTTCAAACACACACAGTACCGCTCTCTCTCTCTCTCTCATCAAGCATGAGAGAGAGAGAGAGAGAGAGAGAGAGAGAGAGAGCTCTGTCTCTCTCTCTAGCTAGACAACAAAGAGAGAGAGAGAGAGAGAGAGAGAGAGAGAGAATCCACCCTGTATGTAGACAAAGGAACATGCTAAAAAAAAACCAAGGTTTAGTGTAATACCACCTATAAAATTTGAGATTTACCTCTACATTTTAAATTTGAAAGAGTGCCCTATAGCCATGATGACTACGAGAGAGAGAGAGGGAGAGAGAGAGGGGCACCAGAAGAGGGCTGCTATACTAGATAGTCGGACAACACTACAGCTTAAGGGTAAGAGGGGCCATGCCGCCCGAAGCTCTGCACTTTTTTGATAGATGGGGAGAGAGGGAATCTCTCCAAATGCAATCACGTACACTTTGTGCTTGAGGAGCTTCTTATCGGGGATGTCATCTCTTGGGATGCATTGATTGACGGATATGCCCAAGTTGGACAAGCCCAAGAAGCTCTGGGATGTTTTCGGCGAATGCGAAGCAAGGGTGTCTGTCTAGATGAAATCACATATGCTCTCAACTCGAAGGCAAGAGTCGGGGTTAGGAAGCTCTGCACTGTTTTTGATAGATGGGGAGAGAGGGCATCTCTCCAAATGCAATCACGTCGACTTGCACCTTGAAGGAATGTGGCATTACACAAGATGCTAATATAGGCAAAAGAATTTGTGATTATATAATTGTTAGTCAGGGGTCATTGAAAGAAAATGTCGTGCTTGGCACTACCTTGGTCAGAAGGGTGTCTCTCATATGCATTCACATAGCACCGCCGGAGGCGGTGCCGCCGCCGAAGGTGGGGCTGTTGCACTAGTTAACTGCTTAATGGAACAAAAAGATGCTACGCGAAGGATGAAGGGCGAGAGACTGCGCCCAAGTACAGATCACCCACTTGCACACCCACTCCGGAGCAAACGGTCATGGGCATGAGCTAACGCCAACCCTCACCAACGATGTAGCTGGAATGTACACCAAGCTTGGAGTTGGCTTAACAATAAAGAGCGAGGGCAGTAGCGACAAATCACAAACCACGTGAGGACAAGAGGACGTTCATCCTCAGCTGCCATCGCTATCAAACCTGAGAGTTGCCATCGCTATCAAACCTGAGAGCTGACCTCGTTCTCTTTTCCAATATTCGCACGTGTAATATTTTGTCTTCTAATATTTTCTTGAGCGTGAATTCACAATCTACCCAAGGGGCCAAGAGGTCGCTCAATTTTTCTTTTTTGACAAGTATCCTTATGGAACTTAAAAATATTGTGATTAAACGAAAGGGGATCTAGCCTTTTAAATGCTATTCTCCAAAAGTTTAAAGGTGCATTTTTTTTTTGTCATGCTTGTGTTATAAAGGTTCTCGATTATTCTTTTTTTTTTTCAAAACTCACAATTGTGAGTGGATTATATTAATCAACTCAAAAAATTACAATGTCTTGTCATGCTCGTGATGAGCCATGACATCATCCAGGGACCATAATTACATCGACAGCGATCCCAACCAACTCGGCCCCTTATCCTTGATACAAAAGGTCCATTATCATGTTCTTCTGTGATCTTTTAATTACCAATAGCCAAGATTTTCCCCCATCTTACGCATATCCTCTGCTGACAACAAGGCACAAGTAGTCCTAGACCAATCGTCCGAGTGTTGCTTGCGCCCGAGCGTCCAAATTAGCACTTGTATAATTTCTGTGAAGCTTGCCACCTCAAGACCTCCTTCAAACACATGGTGGTTCCTTGTCTTCCATACATTATGCAAGAAGAAGTACCTGACGATTTGAATGCTGATGAGGATGGAAGGAACACCTGAATTCTTCCCTCCAAGGAATAGATCAATCTTGTAAAAAACAATTTTCCATGTTCTTTGGACCCATTTACATATTTTCCTTGCGAGGCCTTTGATAGTTGGGCAATCCATGAAGAGGTGGGCCAGATCTTCACTAGCCAACCTGCACCCCAAGCATCGGTCTGACCCAATCCCTCTTTCTTGAATCTTCACCCCCGTTGGTAGAGCACCCCAAATTACCTTCCATAAAAATACCTTCACGTGTTGCGGAACCTTTGGCTTCCAGATGTTCTCCATTACTTGCTCCCACCTTTCCTCCGACCATTGTTTTTTCCATATCTTGTTGAGGTGGCTAGACTAATTCTTCTTTTGCATCATTGTATGGTAAATGTCTTTCGGATGGGGTTCCCCTAAGAGACTGCTTCCGGGCCATTTCCAAGCGTTCCAGTCAAACTCCGAATCATACATAGGCATCACCATATTTGCAAGCTCTTTCCTCACTTTGTGGACCAGCAAGACCTCCAAGCTATTCAGTTGGAATTGGGTAACCAAGAGATCAATGGTTTTCCAACTCTTGTTATCCCTGTTCCAGAAGTGGCCCAGTCGATTCATACCCTTATTATTCAACTTCCTGACTGTCTCTATCCAATAGGGAACTAGTGGCGGATCTATAAGTTTGGAAAGCCAGGGGGACCAATGCAAAATGGAGTTCTTGAAGTATCTGGTTTTTTCCCCCCACTTTAAGACTCCTGCTGCTCTATTGCATTTTCTTACCAATTCTCCTGAGCCGCCCCCCAGTCTTAGGGTAGTCCACGTCGGGGCTAAGAGCTTGTCATGAACCTCCACCCCTCTCCACTTTCCACCTTTCGAACCAACTTGAGCTGCTTCTATCATATCTTTGATCATGATAGCCCAAACTTGATCCTGTTTAGCCAAGGAAACAACAAATTTGGTGCAACAAGCTTCTGCATGGGCCACAGGGTTCAAAATTCACAAGCCTCATTGATTCACCGGATGAGCAACTGATTCCCAATGGGCCCATCGCCATGGCCTGGAGGATTTCGTGTTGTTTTTCCATAAAAACCTTTTCACTGTTTTTAAGAACACTTTCCAGTGACACTTAGCCATCTTGAGAAGTGGGCTAGTGAAGGCAATATAAGGAAGCATAAAGGCATTTATCACTTTTATCCGACTTGGGAATGGGAGAAGAGCATACTCCCACCTACTCATTTTTGTTTTGATTTTTTCTAGCACCCACTGAAATCTTTTCTTGTGAGTTACTTCCACCCCGAAGGCCGCTCACAGATGTCTGAAGATATTCCCTTTTGTGACAATCTCCCCCGACCAGTCAGAAGGTCAAATGAGTCATTTTCCGATAGGGAGATCAGCCTTGACTTCTCTATATTACACTGGGACCCTTGAAAATATTTGCACAATCTCCAGAGCTTTCCTGATGACCTGGGGGTACGCCTTCAAGAAGAGGAGAGAATCATTTGCAAAAAGTTTTGCTAGGAGTTGGCTGTTTCCTGGCAATTCGAGGCCGTGAAACTCCCCTCGTTCCACACTAGCTTCGATCTTTGTGATTAAAGGATGTGATCCTATGGAAAATAGCAGGGGGGCCAGAGGACATCCCTGTTTAATAGACCTTTTGACCTCAAAAGATCCCACGATTCTATCGTTGAATAGGAGCTCTAACTGGCTCCCATCTCCCAGTACACTTACTAGTCGACATAAGCGCGGCCCAAAGCCCAAAGCTTCCATGACGGCTTCTATATATGTCCATGTTATTCTATCATAAGCCTTATCCAGGTCCAACTGTAGCAGTACACATTCTTGCTTTGTGACAATTGCGTACTCGATGCCCACCATTGCTGCCAAGATGTTATCGTAAATGGACCTTCCTTTGATGAACCCATGCTGATGGGGAGAGATGATCTTGGTTAGTAAGGGGGCTATTATGAGGGCTATAGCTTTAGCAATAATTTTGTAGGCCACCGACATCATCATTATAGGGCACCAGTGTTTCAGTTGAGAACAACAGATCTATTTGGGGATGGGTTTGATAAGCCCTCTCTTTACACTTAACTCCAACAACCCTTCGACAATGGCTTTATTGGACAACCTTGTGATTGGGACCTTGAGATCGTCCCAAAATTCTCTAAAGAATTCCACCATCATCCCATCCCAACTAGGGAACTTTTCCATGCCAAGGTCTTGCAATGCTAGTGAGCATCGTCCTCGGAAAATGCCCTTTCCAAGAAAATAGCTTTCAAGTGGGGAATCTTCTTCTTGACACTCTGAAGTAAGGATCCTCTGGCTTCTTCCACTTCTTGGGACTGGGTCTCTGGCCGTCCAATGATTTGACTAAGATAGCTCAGCATCAGTTCAGCCATCTCATCCTGGTTATGAACTGTTGTCCCTTTCTTATCATCGAGCGAGCGGACGTGGCCTCGACTCCTCTTGATTTTTAAAGCCCTAAAGAAATGCGCTTGATTAGAGGCTTGTTGCAAGGTATTCTCCCTAGAGAGAAGCCTTGCCTTTTTTATATCTTCTAATTTCTCATCAGCTAGGTTAGATTTGGCCTCAAGCCATCGTTTGTGCTCGTCCTCAGTAGCCAGTCCCTTGGCTTTTGTGGAGGTAAGAAATTGTACCTCCGCCGTAAGATGTTGCAGGTGTGCCTCCCTAACTTTCTTGATTCAGGGGCCCAAGGTTTTGATTGCTTTCTAAATGCTTCGAGCAAAGAGGTCCCACACCTTGTGTTTGTTGAGGTCGACATCTTTCTTGAGCTTACCTAGTGCTTTCTTGGTTAGATTCTTGAAAATAGGGTCTTTGATTAGGTGTGCCCCTGTTCCTAACAATTTCTTCCACCTCTTGGGGTCTGCTCCTCCCCTGTATTCTTCTTAAAATGTATATGCAAAGGTATGTGATCCAAAAGGCTTTTTGTTGGGACTACCTTCATCTCCATCAACGACGGTATCCAGTCAGCTTGGTGTGATCAGTAGCATATGTCCAACCTGGAGGCACTGTGGGCATACTGGAGGCTTGTGTAGGTGAACCCATGCGTACTGTTCCATGGGCCGATTTCCCATAAGTCGATCATCGCCCATTTTTCACACAAAGGTGAATGGATATGGTAAGATTCTCGTTTATTCTATCTCCCATGTAATTGCAAGTGTAATTTCAAGTGATGTTGACTTCTTCCACAATCTGTTATCTATACCCAAATGTAATGTGAAGCCGACAATATAATAATTGATGAGATTATGGCAATTCTTGTTTCTGTACCATGAAACCCGGAGTGAGGGTATAAAAAGAAACCTTGTAAATTTTTTTTGCACGATCAATATTATTATGAAGGAGGTGATAAGGTTTTTCCCTGCACGTCATGGGTTCTCTCTTTAATTGTGTTTTAAAATTGCTCACACCACACCGCACGGCTGTCTCATCAAAATGTCGAGAACACCATTGTGTTTGTCTCGACAAGCTCTCTGTGTGGATAACTACATTGCAAGCTTCGCATAAAAACCAAGAAACTTTATTTACAAACTTTCAGGTGAAATTTCTCTCTATCCGAGTTTGGTATTGAGATTTCTCAATTGCACGTGATTCTTGGCATTTAGGGGAACCTAGGCACATTTAAATTCTGAAATGCTAATCTGCATCAGGTTTTTAAAAGAAAATTGTGATTTTTGCATGAGTCATTTTGCAAGTTTGATGGCCTAGTCTTGTTTCACATAGCCCCAATATGTTGTCTATGAAGTTTGGAGTTAGCTAGAGATGATTTGCTCAACAATTTTCATGTAGGTAGGTGAGAGGTCCAGAGAAGAGGATCAAAGATTTCGGTGGATAGAGTACACATCGAGTGTTGTAGGAATTTGTTGTGTTCAAACAAGAGCCTGAAAACCTCTTGGCGTGCCTCCATACCCTAGTCGAGTCACTTGCTCCTAGGATTCACATTTCGCCTTGGTTCCGTCTCTTTGAGAGATGTGATAGGTGTTGATATGTGTGGACCCCTAGACGTTGGCACCGTTGTCGGGGAAAGAGTACCTAAACTAGAGTGAACACAACCGTGTCCGACATAGAGGACTTAGTTAAACTCTTAGGTCAGATAGGTTAAAAAAGGAGACCAGGGTTGCCATGGTCTTTGTGTTGTATGTGATTGTGGTGAGTTTCTCGCGACAAAATTGTAGACAAGTTAGGATTGGTGTTTAGATATGGTCGGAGCTTAGTGCAAGGCTTGAGCAGGTAGAGTGGTAAAGCTTGCACTAGGCGATAAAAAAAAAAGAGTTCAGTAGGGAGTGTAGATTACGTACTTTGAATCCACTTTTGGTGGTTTTCTTTTGTTTTAGGAGTAGAGTAAGTAAGCAAGTCTGATAGAAAATCTCTCCTTCTCACTAGATTTGGATGTCACTAAAGGGATCTTGTGCCCAAGGTAGGGAAAGCTTGAAGAATGATAGTGCAGGCAAGGAAGTGAAAGTTTTTGGGATTTATTTGTGTGAAAAATAGTGAATAATTGCACAACCGTCCCCAAAATTCTCAAAAAACTCTAAGCATCTGTGAGAGTAGATCACAATTTTCTCCTGCAGGTGAGGCCAGAAGATAGGAATGTGCATGATACTTCATCAGTGTCTTTGACTGATGTGTTTATGCTATCGTGTGAAGTTTGGTACACACTAAACATCAAAAAGTGTGTCTGGAGCCAAACTTGATCTTTTTTGCCAGATGAGTGTTGGAATAAGAGTTTGGGACCATTTCATTTGCCCAATTGTGGTGAGAATTGGAAAAAGCACTCTAGAAGAAGGCTATAACACTTAGGATTTGACAAAAACTTGAAAAAAAGGTCAAAAGCAGGAGTTAAGGAAAAAATCGTGATTTTTTAATCAACTTCTGCAAGGGAAGGATTTTTTGGATAATTTTGATATCATGGATTTTTCTTAAATTGTGCAAGACACTCATAAGGTTAAAATTGAAAAAAGTGCATTATTCCACTTTGGGGGGGGGGCGGGGGAGGGTGGATCGTGATATCTGCACTTGACCATAACCACACTAAGATTGAGAGGCCCATATTTGCACTAGGGGAAGTCCCTAGGGTAAGTAGCACACTTGCATAGACAAATCTAGAATTACTCTCTTGAGCATGAGAATAAGATAAAATCCACTATGAAGACAGGTCAAAGGAGATGAAGGGACTCTTGATACCATCAAATGAAAGGGTGGTGGTAATGCGTGTGCTAGTCTCCACCCAACCGTGCTATCTTATAGCATCCCCCTAGCGTACACACTATACGGCCGTGCCGGTGGCCTTGCCCATAGGACCCATGTCCTTACATTACCCCCCCCCCCCCCCCTTTGAGAATCGTTTTCATCTTTGAAAACGAACGTAGGAAAACGTTTCTTAAGTGCGGAGACATTCTCCCATGTAGAACCTTCTTCAGGTCTATCTAGCCATTTTACCAACACTGTCGTCTGACATGATGTCTGGTGCGAAGCTCATGAGAATGCTTAACGGTTTGATAAGGTCAACTAACACACCTGTGTCAATGACATTATCATCTTTTCCTAGCTGTTTTCGTAATTGGTTAACATGAAAAATAGGATGAACTCGTGAGTGCTCTGGGAGAGCTAACTTATAGGCCACTTAACCTATACATTTGAGAATGGTAAACGGTCCACAATAGCGTGGTCAAAGTTTAGCAACTTTCTCGTTTTCAGAATTTTTGAATGCTCCGAAACTTTGAGGAAAACCTTGTCTCCTTCTTCAAAAGTAGCAAGACGACGATGCTCATCTGCGTACTTCTTATATCGATCTTGAGCTTGCTTAACATTCTATCGAGCAACTTGAAGCATGTCAAAATGGTTTTGGAGAAAATCCTTTGCTTGTTGCATCTTTTCCTTAGCCAACCCCACCGTAACGGGTGATCTAGGTTGAAATCCATATAAAAGCATAAATGGACTAAACCCTGTAGTCACATGCTTTGAACTATTATAAGAAAATTCCAATATAGGTAAGTAGTCTTCCCAATTGGTTTGCTTCTTGCTAACGTACGCTCGTAGCATATCCTCTAGCACTTGATTAACTCTTTCGGTTTGACCATCCATTTTGGATGATCGATCGTATTTAGATTAAGTTTAGTTTCCAAATTTTGGAGCACAGCTCTCCAGAAGTGATTATCGAACTTTCAATCTCTGTCACTAATGATACTAGCTGGAAGACCGTAGAGTTTATATAAATGCTCTATAAATAGCCGTACAAATTCCGGTGTCTTAACCGTAGTCTTAGTGGGAATGAATTGGCCCATCTTTGTGAGACGGTCTATAATTATTCAAATGGCATTAAAACCCTGTACCTTTTGGAATTCATCTAGACCTTCTAGCTTTAATATGATTTCCCGATACTTCAAAAGGTACTGTGTGAGAGAGAGGCCAGACATGCGGCATGCATCCCATGCTAACCAATTCTTATCTTCTTCATTGTAGTCCAAAAAGTCTTTGGAGAAAGAAGCTTGAAATGCAGCCCAAGACGGAAGATGAGCATCTATTGGAAATGTCATCCACCACTTATAGGCCTTGCCTTTAAGAGATAGACTTGTTTCCACAGCCGTCTTTATATCCGGGGTGTGTCTCAATCTATAAATATCACTCCATTTGTGTAAGAACGTATTGACTGCATCCTTGTTGCGATCACGCTCTTCCCCGTGAAACTTAGGAATGGTGATATTCTTAAGTAATGCATTGCTACCTTCTGCATCTTCTGCAGCACTTGTCTCTTGGACTCCTTGAGTCGTGCGAGCTTGATTCCCTTGAATCGTGCCACTTGTGGCTCAGTGAGTCGCCTGTGAATTTATAAATTTCACAAGTAACTCCATAAGATTGGTAACATTTGCATTGAGTGCAGAGAGATCGCTTTCACGTACGCTTTGGTGATGTTCCAAAGTTTTGAAAGAAGCCATATATACAAGCCCATGATCTCCTAGATCATCGTCATCATGCATATTAGTGTCAGCAGCACCCGTGGTGCCCTGATTTTGATCTACGTGCTCAAAATCAAAAGTGTGTGTAGGTGGGATATCCTCACTCGCCATGGTAAACACACACTAATTTAAAGAGAGAAAAAATGTCAACTTGACCTTGTGAAATTGAAGTCTTTGTGTTTTGTATGCTTCGCGATTCGCGTTGCATGCGAACCTCGCCTTGCGAGAATTGTAGCGCTTTATGTGTCATTCGTTGTAAGAATACCTTTGTTGTCTCTTCACAAAAACTTGTCATTTTTGTGAAGGATTTTGCTTATTTTGAAGCTACCTCTTTGAGGAAAAAAGAATTTTTGGAGGAAAACTTGACTTCCTCGCAGAAGTGAAAAGGAAGGGTGAAACTACTTCCTTGAAGTTTGAAGCTTTCTCTTTCCTTCTATCTTTCCTTTCAACACAAGTATGTTATCTTTCCTTCCTTTTCACTTCCTCCCAGAAGTGAAAAGGAAGGGTGAAACTGCTTCCTTGAAGTTTGAAGCTTTCTCTTTCCTTCTATCTTTCCTTTCAACACAAGTATGTTATCTTTCCTTGTTATACACAACAAGGGTCAATAGCTTGATGATAAAGTGTTGGCCTTCTAACCTCATGGGGTGGGTTCAACCCTCCTTCATGCAAGGGTTAAGCGGGCCTTCTTGTGTGCGTAGCCAACAGCGCCAACGGAAGCCTTTGAGTTGTCGATCAAGTTTGCCTTGGTCGCTCGCTGTGGGGGACGTAGGTGGGGCGTTTGTGGCCAGTTGTCGTTGTCTATTTGCGCGCTTCGCACAGGAAACTATGCATGTCTTCTTTTTGTTGCACAACAGAGATGTGCTTGTTTGTGGAACGTGGGAGAGAAGCAGCATGTTGCACACACATGCAACCCGCTTTTCGCTTCTCCCAAAAATAGCTCGGATACCAATGAAAGGACAGTGGTAATGCGTGTGCTAGTCTTGATCCAACCGTGCTATCTTATAGCCTCTTCCTAGCGTACACACTGTCCGGCCGTGCCAGTGGCCTTGCCCATAGGACCCATGTCCTTACATCAAAAGACTTGAATTTCTTACCAATACTAGTTGTTTTGACTGGGTACAAAGTCTTCAAAGTAGCTAGAAGGGAAAAGCACCTCAGAAGACCATAGGCAGGAAAAAATCACAAATTTTCCCCACAGAGTGATAGGATCAAACATTTTCAGTCAATCCTGGTTCCACCTTATGAAGTAAGACTTGTAGGGAGATATTAGGTCTAAAGATCGTTGAAGTCGTGCATGTGACACTGAAATTGATCAATTTTGTGTGTACATTAATTTCTAGCTTGAGGTAACTACTTCTATGCTCAAGTTTTTGCCGAGACTTGTATAAGAAAGAAGATTGTTGCAAAAGAAGTGTTCCAATACTGAAGGAATCTCAAAGAATCTAAACACTTTTAGGTAGCAGGTCAAGGTTGATAAATATTAGATTGTTCTTGTTTTTGAGATCAAGAGCTTGGTGCCGGTCACGTGTTAGATTACACAGAGACCAAGTGAGTAGGGGATCCATTGAAGATAGTGTTAACCAAGTGAACATAGAACCCTTAGCAACAGTACAGGAGGAGGCCATTCTAGAATCTTCTTCTGAGTTAGCCTTCACTGCCCTTATGGCAAAGAGAGCAATCCAAATGAGCTACCATAATAGTGAGAAACATAGAGAGGGAACATCATGGAATCCTAAACTTTCCTTCACAAAACAAATGCACTACTACTACACTTATGATAAGGGAGCCAGTATCTATGTAGACAACCATCATAAGTGTTATGTTCGAGACGACTTGGGAAACCCTGAGTTCCATGAACAAGTTGAGGTTGTTGACTACAAAGACCAATGTATCAATGAGAGAGGGGTTGCCTATCTTAGGATGAATTATCTTGACCTTGTTGATGCTATGGGGATGATTGGAACCAAGGATAAAGTTTACTAGGGACTTGAGAGACCGCCTTTTGAGAATGACCCAATCGCAAGATTAACTATTACATCAGGGAGGACGTGAACCCGAGGACGTGAACCCGACAAAACTCATTGACACCAAATGGATGTACATGTATATCTACCAAATTAAAATGGGGAAAGATCTTATTTTGGTAGACAATAAGGGACATGAGTATAGGTATGCGTATATGGTAGACATGGAAAAGCTTTCCTATTGGGGAGAACCATTGTCTCTCATCTATTTGAATCTAACTACCCCCTTAAAAGCCAATTGATAAAGAGGTGAGTTTCATGGATCATGTCACCAAAATTCTACCCCATGTAGAGAGTGTTCATAGGACAAGAACAAAGATTCCAAATCCATGGATGAGAAGAGGTAGCTTGTCAAAAACAAAGCCTATCAAAGGTGGTTATACGACTATTGAAGGGTCATCCAAACAACACTACACTGAAAGGGCAATGCCATATGCACATACAAGGGAGGAACCTAGAGCCACACCTATAATGACAACCTCCCCTTATGAGGAAGCTTTTGCAGGAGATCCTGGAATGATGAGGTATGTCATTGAACCAAGGCCCATGTGCCCGTCCCAAGTTGCAAAATGCATAGCTTTGAAATACAATGGATAAGGGGATCCACGTGCACATTCACCATCTTTGAAGAAGGTGTTGAGAGCTAAATACATCACAAATTTCCACATCTAGTTTGAAGGATTTGTGTTGACCTTAGAAGGCACCACCCTCACTTGGTTCCAACCTTTGAAAAAGGAAGACTATGGGAATATAGACACATTGCTTCAGGATTTCGTGGAAGAGTTTTCCATGAGGGGAATTAAGCACAATACTATGTCTTAGATTCATTCCTTCAAATAGAAAGAGGGAGAGAAAGTTAGAGAAGCCACTTTGCAATGCAAGAAATACATTGAGAGGTGTTGTGAGTAGGTTGCTGCACAGATCTCTATAGCATAGCTATCTGGCACTAAGATAATATCACTACTTAGGGAAGCGACTCGGATAGCTCGTCAATCATACCCAATGCTTGGTATGTTATTCTTGTAAGTATTGGTCCCCCATTCATATATGTCTTGTTTCTGGCAGTGTTCTGCAGATTTGCTACTACCAGATTCTTCAAGATATATGTACCAAGGTCACATCTCATCAATCTTTTTTCTGATAGCCCGATAGCCATCACCATAGCAATATGGAGATTCAGCTTAGTGTACTTGGGTGTCTTGTGGACTTTTAGATTTCGGGCGATCAGACGCAACTTGGAAAATTCTATTTTTTAGTACACAAGGTCTTTGTATGTGAACTTATGCACTTGTTGCTTGACAAAGGCCTTGTCATTATCTGCAACTTTGGTCTTTAGAATAGGTTGTGGTTTCTAGTTGGCAGGTGTAAAGTCATAAAATCTAATATCTAACTAACCCAAGTGATTTCTCATATTGGACTGATCATTTAATGTGGGAAAATAAACAAGAAAAAGAGTTAGAATATAGACATGAGCTTTTAGGTCTATCACACAGCAATGACCAGATAATGGAGCTTAAAAGACCTTAGGGTTAGCTTCATTAAAAACCTCCAAAGGTTAGTGTTAAAAGTCCTTAGACCTAGGCTCTTAAGCAATATGGGGCTGACCTTGAGGTGGGAACCTTGCCCAAGCTTGAGGTGCTTGTTGTGCTTGCTAACTAAGGTGCTTGAGGCGATCATCATGCTTGCTGACTAAGGTGCTTGAGTTGCTTGCCATGCTTGATGATTAAGATGCTTGAGGTGCTTGTCATGCTTGAAGCCTAAAGTGCTTGCGGTGCTAAAGTCAATGGGATCCCTACATAAGAGGGGGTGAGCCTTGAAGCTAGGGGATGAGAGAGAACACACTCACACTCACTCTCAAGAAAAGCCAAGACTTAGGAGGCAACAAGGGTACATGTCAAGCCCCTTCTCATGTTGCCCTCATGGTATGCCTGGATCCTATTGGATTTCGCTTAAAGAGGTCCAATGAGATTTTAGCTCAATTCTCTCCTAAAGGGGTAAGGAGGACACTTGTCCATATGCTACCCTTGTTGCTAAGCATCAGGAGACCCAATCAAATCAAATCTTGAGCTAGAAGAGGGGGTTGACCCAAGCAAGGAGGGGGGTAGCTGGGCCATATGCTCCCTCTCACGCACTCACACACTCTCTCAATGTCATAGTGTGTTGAGCAAGAACTCCATCTCCTTCTCCAAGCTAGAGAAGTTGAAAGCCTACACCAACAACTCTTGGCTATGGAATGCGAATCCAACCAAGATCCATGTTCCAAAGTGCAAGCTTTTCATCTTCTTTATCTCTATATCTATGCTACTCTGATATGCTAAGCTACAAGAGTAATAACAAGTGAGGAGACTATTTCTTTCTTGTATGTTACTTATTCTTCCTCTTCCCTTTCCTCACTCAATTTCTCTAATCCTATTTCTCTCTCTTTTACAAGTATTGTTCATGCCAAGCTAATTAGGTGTAATGTTCATTTTGCTACCTTTAATCAATTACTCTTCTTATGCTCTTTAAAAATTCTCTTAAAAGGAATTCTCACTATTGTTATTTCATTTTCACTACAGTCAATGTTATAGCCATAATCCATTACATTGGTATCAGTCAATGTTATAGCCATAATCCATTACATTGGTATCAGAGCTATTGGCTTAAGAAGAGAGGTCCTTAAGTTGTCCATGAACAGTTGGACCTATTAATTGCAAGAGGGTAAGTGGGACAACGATCGATTATCTTGGTTGAAAAGGACTTAGTTCAAGGTACACCATTGGAAACTATAGACTAAATAATGGAGTCTTTTGGAGCTTGCCTTTGGCTTAACAATTATTGAGCTACTAGCGAGCTCAAAAGATCCCATAATCAACCAAGTAATGCTAGACCCTCTTCACTACTCTTTGCAATCAACAGTGTCTACACCATGGGTGTGGCTGCTTGAGAGCTAGTTTTCAAAAGTAAAGAAGAGTAGCAACTAAGGTTTTTGAGGGTACCAAAGCACAAAGTAGCATAAACATAAGTTTAGTTAGCATGGCTGACAATAATAAAGAGAGTAGAAGGAATATTGAGAACTTTGATTTTGCATATGAAGGTGCTATTGTGATGATGCCCCAATGTTTGTGAGCTATCTTGCTACTAGGTTGCAACAAGTTATGGGCAACCATGGCTTGCAAGCCAAAGCAATTGCAGTAGGACCAAAAACTGTTTGCTCCCCATTCCATGTTGCACCCCTTGTCTAACTGTAGGCCCGAGTACAAGCAGGTTTCTAGAATGTGCCCTCTATCTGCTCGGTATCTCCCCCAATAAAAAATCTAGGAACTTTTCCACAGCAGCCTAACGGGCTACCTCCTGCTACCTTGCGTTGTCCATTGAAGCAGCAAGCACGGAAGACTTGTATCTTCCATTGCCTAAGACGACACGATGCACCTGAAATCTTGCACAAGCTGGTGGAGAGGGAAAATGGGGAACACACCCGACACACAAACAACTGCCCCTATATAGCTCAGGTATTCACAGCACCCCTGTCCTCTCAAAAACACCTTCCAAAAAAGACGATTCACACTAGCAGGGCCTCGTCTGCACTTCGTCCAACGCACACACGCTTTGCACAATCCTCAGACAGCGATCACATCGATCTTGCCCACTTCCAGCTCTTCCACATCTTGACACCTCTCTCTCTTTCTCTCTCACACACACCAGAGACCCGGGGGGGCGTACACGCTCACACACACCGGCACCACACACCCTAGAGACGATCAAAGAAGAAAAGAGGGAAGGGGGAAAAAACGACGCCAAAATCGACAATGAAAACTTCTCCTTTAAACAGAAAACACATGTACAGGACCCATGTAGTCTGCTCTTGACTGCACCATGGCCATCACCACAAAATACAGAGGGACACACGCCTCCCTCCAAATTCGACTCTCGTCGATACCGACCTAGATAAGAAAAACTCACTCTGGCTTCGCTTCCACAACATCTTCTCCTCTTGGCTGCCCTCGCTGGCCCCTTTTTCCGACAGGCCCTCGCCCTTTCGAGCCGCTTGATGGACAACACCTTGCATGCCGGCTTCGACTGTCAAGCACACGAAAAAAAACCCTTCTTCTTTTTTTTCATATCCCTCCTCTTCCCCTTTCTTCTAAAGCCAAAGAATCCTTTCCTGCTCCTCCTCGAAAAAAAACACGTCGCCCCTCTCTTTTCTTTTTCCTTCCCTCCTTGTTTTTTTCAAGGCAAAGAAAAAATCTTCCTTCTTTGCTAGTGGCTCTACTACTTTTGTTTTTCATTACATAGAATCTCCCCAAGATCCTTCAACATCTCCAATTAGCATGTCCATGCACATCACCATTTAAAACTGCTCCTCTTCGAAAAAAAACAAAAAAAACAACACGTCGCCCCTCTCTTTTCTTTTTCCTTCCCTCCTTGTTTTTTTCAAGGCAAAGAAAAAATCTTCCTTCTTTGCTATTGGCTCTACTACTTTTGTTTTTCATTACATTGAATCTCTCCAAGATCCTTCAGCATCTCCAATTAGCATGTCTATGCACATCACCATTTAAAACCAACCTTAATAAGTAGCATTTGAACTCATCGCATATATACTATGAAACTCAACCTAAACCATTAGGCTATTCGCCTTGGCTGCCCTTATGGCTCCCTTAAGCACTAAAAGAAACAAATAACCAACCCCCGCCTCCCCCCCCCCCCCCTTTCTCCTTTCGCTTTTTTTTTCCCCCACCCTTCCCTTTTTCTTTCCCCCAAAGTAATTAATTAATGGTTTGTGAAAAAGTAGTTTTGGCTGCCTATTTTGGTGCCTTTGAGTTCCCCTTTTTTCCCTTTCTTTTTTTTCTTTTGAAGCCATCCTTTGTCTTATGACAAAACACTAGAAGCTATCGTTTCTCTTTTTGAGTTTACAACCAAGGAAATAATTGGCATATATTCTCGCACGTTCGGTGCTCACAACACAGCTAGGGCTTGCCATATGAATTTTCCGACCACGTTGCATGGGAGCTCCACTTGTCGGCCCCAAAATCCTCGTGCTTCCCCACCATTTCATACCATGGCTTTTGAAAACACCTCCAAGGACGAGGAAAACCACCCGATCCTTTTTTGCCATCACCGCCTGTCAACTTGAACTGGGCCCATCTCAATGTCCATAACTCCGATCAACGAACCGCCAATTTCGGTGGACTCCCTACATTGCATGCGATTTTTCAAAACCCCAACAAGCTCAAAAAACTCTTGTGTGTGCGCTTACCAACATGGCCCCGGTGAGCACGTATCCTACTCCCTGTAAAAATTCCACAGGCCATAACTTGCCCGTTTGAGCTCCGAGTGGCAATCGGAAAAGACTGGCATGCTCCACAACTCAGTATTAATATGCGTATCCACTGATCTTAGTTTTCGCCAACTGTCTGTACCTGACCTGCCTGTCGGGGACCTACAAAGCCTTCTAACTTCAGACTGACATATCTTTCACACCGAAGCCCCGTTTGACGATCCGTCTGGACGAAATTCTAGAGCATCTTGAATACCACATTTTGGGGCACATTTTCCACATTTTGAACACCGTGACCTACTGTCATCATTATCTCACTTTGGAGGCCCCCTCTGGCCTAAAAAGCCACTTTAAGCATACATTTCCACTGCCACTCTCTTGCCTAGGGTCTTCATACCTGCTTTAGCCCTTTGCCATGCACCTGTCAGCATACATAGCACTGCACTGTACACTTCCTAGCACGGACCAACTTTGGTTGCAGACAGCCTTATTGCACTAAAAAACTGCCACACAAAAACAAGCTCTCTGCACATCACAAAACCACCTAGCATATGTACAAAACCTGGCATCTACTATCCGCTGCCTTTGTTCATGTGGGTTGCCCAACCCCCTGTTTTACTTGTCCTCATCCGCCTGGGTCAAACACCTTCCATTGGTATTTTCCGTCCACCTGTAACACCCTTGCATAGTGCCATACCAACGCACATAACCAACTGCATAGCCAAATTGCCATCATTATACTTCTATCACTCCAAGTACGTATCGGCAAACTGACCACTCGTAACCAAACACCTTTGAGAACACCAAATAGAGCACCCTCGTGCTCGTCATTCAAAGACATACTTGCATCATCTCTTGTACCGAACAGACCTGACATACCTAACCCACCCTCCCAACCATGTAAAGCTAGATCCTCATCCAGCAAATCCTATACCTGCTCAACAGCCCACTGCACAGCCGCTTTTATCAGCATCCCTTTCAACCACCATTCAAAAATCCCTTTAAAAAGCTCGGACACAATCTGGGAATCCGTATTCTCTGCCACCATAGAGTGCACTTGCTGCATAGGAAGCACCTCTATCTTTGGCTCCATGCTTGCCTTCTCATATGCATTGCACTCAACTCCAACATCATCAAGATCTCCCTCATCAATCGGCCCTTCAAGGTCGATAAGCACCACTTGCTTGTCGGCTTCCATCACCTGCTCTTCAAGCATCTCTTCTACTGCTGCATCATGCTCCATCAAGGAAGAGAGAAACTCGTTCTCTATCGCATTATCCTCATCTTCTCCCATAGGAAAGGTTGCTCCATCCCTCCTAGCAAAGCTCTGCACCTGTTGTACCACTATCGCACACTCCACCGCCGCTTTCATGAGCATGGCCATTAACATGGCACCGCACATCACCTTCACCTGCATATAATCACTTGTAGGCTCAAGCTCCTCCACTTGGTCTCCATCATGCATAACGGTATGCACTGCTCCTTGCTCCTCGCACACACTCACTGTATGTCCACCCACTTTCAAGAGATCAAGCGGTACGCACTGCTCCTTGCTCCTCGCACACACTCACTGTATCTCCACCCACTTTCAAGAGATCAAACTCATCATACCTTGACTAAGAGGACTCAGTCTCCCAACTTCTGTGAGCATCCATAGAGCTACTTTCACTTGGCTCAACCTCGTCCTCTGTCTCAAGCTCATGAATCTTCCCTAGCTTCATTGCTTTAATGTCATCTGCAAACCACACTCTTTGACCTTTACCACCACTCGATGGAGCTTGAACCACCATACCTTGACTTGGCAGCACATCCTTTGCCCGATTTGGAATCACATGTGCATCCTCCACAATTGGAGCTGCCTTAACTGGCATTCTCGGCATTGGAACCATCCTGTCTTTCTGTAGCCACATAACCCTCGGTTCCTCTCGCATATGCACTTCTCTTTGCACCATCCTTGGCTCAGCTACCACTGCATTACCCTACCTTGGCATTACTGCACCTTGCAAAGACCGCCTAGCCTCGCGCTTCTTCAAAATCTTTTTGGTCCGCCCTTTCGCTAGAGCTACTGCCTCCTTGTATGACACCAGGCCATCAATCTCCACCTTATCACGCACTTCCTCATGTACACAATCCATGAATTTGCTCAACTTTAAAAACCCAACATTCTCAGTAGCAGTTACCTTTATCAACTTTCCCCAAAGGACCTCAAACTCGCATAGGAACGCTTGAAAATCACCCTCCAAGCTTTGCTTCAATTCGTTTAGCTTTCTCTTTACTTCATCCAGCTGTGCATTTGCAACATATCTGCTTCGAAAGGCTGCCTCTAGGGCTTCACAATCTACCTTTTCTTCATTGCGTAGGCCATCGAACCATAACCTAATTTTACCACGAACTAGGAGAGGAAACATCTGTACCGCACCTTCTTCCCTCGACAAACCGCTTTCCAACACGAACAACCCATAGTCTTGGAGCCATGCTCCTGCATCTTCGACCCTAGTGAAAATGGGATATCCTGTCCAAGCCATCACTTCTCTAGCAACACCTGCTCTTCAAAGGCCGCACCTTTGGCATCATCAAAATCATTGCTTTGTCTTCAAACAGGAGCATCAGTGCGCTCCTCCATGGGGGCATCAGAAGATGGAGAGGGGGAATGGGGAACACACCGGACACATAAACAACTGTCCCTATATAGCTAAGGGTATTCACAGCACCCCTGTCCTCTCGAAAACACCTTCCAAAAAAGACGATTCACACTAGCATGGCCTCTTCTGCACTTCGTCCAACGCACACACGCTTTGCACAATCCTTAAATAGTGATCACATCGATCTTGCCCGCTTCCAACTCTTCCACATCTCGACACCTCTCTCTATTTCTCTCTCACACACACAGGGGCCCGGGGGACGCACACGCTCACACACACCGGCACCACACACCCTAGAGACAAGCTAAGAAGAAAAAGGGGAAGGGGAGAAAAACGATGCCAAAATCGACAATGAAAGCTTCTCCTTCAAACAGAAAACACATGTACAGGACCCATGTAATCTGCTCTTAACTGCACTATAGCCATCACCACAAAATATAGAGGGGCACACGCCTCTCTTCAAATTCGACTCTCGTCGGTACCCACCTAGGTCAATGAGAGAAACTCACTCTCACTTCACTTCGACAACATCTTCTCCTCTTACCCCTTTTTCCTCCAGGCCCTCGCTCTTTCGAGCCGCTTCACTAACAACACCTTGCATGCCGGCTTCGACTGTCGAGCACACGAAAAAAACCCTTCTTATTTTTTTTCATATCCCTCCTCTTCCCCTTTCTTCTAAATCCAAAGAATCCTTTCTTGCTACTCCTCGAAAAAAAACACGTCGCCCCTCTCTTCCCTTTTTCCTTCCCTCCTTGTTTTTTTCAAGGCAAAGAAAAAATCTTCCTTGTTTGGCAGTAGCGGCCGGAGCTACCTTTGAGCTCCCCTTTTTTCCCTTTCTTTTTTTTGCTTTTGAAGCCATCTTTTTTATGACAAAAAACTCCAAGCTATCCTTTCTCTTTTTGAGTTTACAACCAAGGAAATAATTGGCATATGTTCCTGCACATTTGGTGCTCACAACACGGCTAGGGCTTGCCATATGAATTTTCCGACCACGTTGCATGGGAGCTGCACTTGCCGGCCCCAAAATCCTCGTGCTTTCCCACCATTTCGTACCATGGCCTCTGAAAACACGTCCAAGGACGGAAAAAACCACCCGATCCTTTTTCGCATCATTGCCTGTCAACTTGAACTGGACCCATCTCGATGTCCATAACTTCGATTAGCGAGCCACCAATTTCGATGGACTCCCCACATCGCATGCGATTTTTCAAAACCTCAACGAGCTCAAAAAACTCCTGTGTGCATGCTTACCAACATGGCCCCGGTGAGCACGTATCCTACCCCCTGTAAATATTCCACGGGCCATAATTTGCCCATTTGAGTTCCGAGTGGCAATCTGAAAAGACCGGCATGCTCCACAACTCAATATTGGCATGCGTATCCACTGATCTCAGTTTTCGCCACCTGTCTGTACTTGCCCTGCCTGACGGGGGCCTACAAAGCCTTCTAACTTCAGACTCGCATATCTTTCACACCGAAGCCCCGTTTGACGAGCCGTTTGAGCTCGAGTGACAATCCAAAAAGACCGGCATGCTCCACAACTCAATATTGACATGCGTATCCACTGATCTCAGTTTTCGCCACCTGTCTGTACCTGCCCTGCCCGTTGGGGACCTACAAAGCCTTCTAACTTCAGACTGGCATATGTTTCACACCGAAGCCCCGTTTGACGAGCCGTCTAGACGAACTTCTAGAGCATCTTGAATGCCACATTTCGGGGAACATTTTTCGCATTTTGAACATCGTGACCTACCATCATCATTATCTCACTTTGGAGGCCCCCTGGCCTAAAAAACCACTTTAAGCATACATTTCCGCTGTCACTCTCGTGCCCAGGGTCTTCATACTTACTTTAGCCCTTTGCCACGCACCTGTCAGCATACATAGCACTGCACTGTACACTTCCTAGCATGGACCAACTTTGGTTGCCCCACCGGCTATCCTCGCTCCTTCTCTGGAGCATAAAACCATCCCTGTCTGCTAGGATCATGCAGTGGAGACTGAGACTTCTACAAAGCTCTCACCGCTCATCCCTTCTTTGTTGCTCACATCATTAATCCCCCTCTCCCCTCCATGCGTTTCTCATATTCTTGCTAAAGAATCATTTGGACCACCTACTTGCTACCCTCCAAATGAATCCGCGTCGCCGCGGATTGATTTGAAGGGGTTCCAACTATAGTAGGGGTTACTGGTTTGGGGGAAAAAAAGAGAAGGGTGAGAGATGAGGAAAAAGGGAAGGGCCGCGAAGGGATAAGTTTGTTCATCCTTCTCTCTCTCTCACTCATCGGTAAAGACTGCAGGGAGCCAGAGCACTCTCTCTCTCTCTCTCTCTCTCTCTTTCCCCTAGCATGCTCACTCGCTCCGTCTCTCCCGAGGCTGCTTGCAAGATTGAACGCTCAAGCTCTCTCTCTCTCTCTCTCTCTCTCTCTCACACACACACACACACACACACACACGGCAAAGGGTTCCTACGAGATGAGACTCTCTCTCTCTCTCTCTCTCTCTCTCTCCACCTACTTGCTACCCCCAATCAATTCGCGTTGCTGCTGACTGATTTGAAGGGGTTCCAGGTATAGTAGGGTCTACTGATTGGGAGAAAAAAATGGAAGGGTGAGAGATGAGGAAAAAGGGAAGGGCCAGGAAGTGATAGGTCCCTGCATTCCTCTCTCTCTCTCACGCATCGGTGACAACTGCGGGGAGCCAGAGCTCTCTCTCTCTCTCTCTCGAGCATGCAACTCGCTCCGTCTCTCTCTCTCTCTCTCTCTCTCGCATGCAGGCTGCTAGCAAGATTGAACGCTCAAGATCTCTCTCTCTCTCTCTCTCTCTCTCTCTCTCTCTCTCTCTAGCATGCACACTCGCTCCGTCTCTCTCTCGCGTGCAGGTTGCTAGCAAGATTGAATGCTCAAGCGCTCTCTCTCTCTCTCTCTCTCTCTCTCACACAGCATGGCTGCCTATGAGATGAGTCTCTCTCTTTCCATCGCGGCAAGCCTACCTGCATTCACTGTCACCTTTTCTTTGGCCCTTGTCAGACGCTACCACCGCCCATTGCTGAGCTGTGTAGGATCGCCATAGTGGTCATGAGAACTGCAACAGGCTTGGGCAATGACAGTGTCACACAGAGTAATGGACGTAGGCAAGAGAGTTGATGTTGGTAACCTAAAAGCTTGCAACGTGATTGGTTGAAGCCTGCACTGGGCGTTGTAGGTCGCCCTTGACCCCTCAGACGACGTGGTAGGGATAGTGGATGTGAGTTGGCATACCACATCAACTCACAAGCTCTCTGTCCATGGCTTTGTGTGACATCGCTAATTGAGGGCGGTGCAAATGATTGGAGCAAGTAAGCTTGAACCTCGTCCGGGCGGTCGAGTGTGTCAGGGGCCTTAGTTATTATTAGTCATGGGATTCAAAGCATTATGAATTTTATTGTATGTCAACCAAGGAATCCAAGGAAGATGCCTAGATCAAGTTGCCTATGTGCCTGAAAATATAGGCATGTAGGAAGAGAGTAAAATGAACATGCTAAAATCATCTCCAGCTACTTGCTCCCCCCCCCCCCCCCCCCCCCCAAATCAATTTGTGTCACCACGGACTGATTTGAAGGGATTTCAACGTGTCAAAAGATGATATAGAGTAGGTGTGGTTGTTTGTAAAAAGCATCGTTTTTATGGGTATCCAAGGAAGTTGCCTCGATCAAATTGCCTATGTGCTTGATAGTGAAGGCCTTTGGTAAAATGAACATGCTAAAATTATCTTCTACCCTAAAATTAGAGGGCGGCTTTACTTTTCCATGCAAAGTTTTATTGTTGCAGCTCTTGCCTTATCAGCACTGAGGAGCGCTCGAGCTCTTGTTTGCAATAATGTGCATCACGGACAACTAGGATAGGATCGTCATCTGTGTGTGTGTGTGTGTGCGTGCGCCCCTGAGAGGCTCCAACTGTGTCTGTGTGTGTGTGTGTGCGTGCGTGCGTGAGAGGCTCGAACTCCTCTTCAACATGCGTGCAAGAGGAAGGAGGGAGGGTGCGGAAGAGGGAGGAATGTGACGATAGAAAGGAGAGGAGGAGGGGGTTGGAGATAGATGGGGTAGGTGGAATATTAATGTTCACCCTTATGGAATCTCATAGACATTAGAGCTAATAAGTGGAGAGTAGAGCCATAGGTGTAGGACTCCGAGCAGGGCTAGAAAAATAAAATTTCCCTAACTGGTGAAATTAAGGGCAAACTTGAAATTCTCCCAGGTCAATATTTGAAGCTTTTGTCGGTAATCACACTAAAACTTGTGTAAACTTCTTGGTTTTCTTCAAGGCAAGCTCAAAAGCTAAGAGGGATTTGACACTTTTAAGTCGGTTAAAATACAATGAACCTCTGGTTTTTTCTAACATTGGTGGATGTAACATGTATGATATAAGAGGTGTTTCGCCCGATCAAGTGTTGCAATTAACTAGCAACCCCCATTGTTTTATATACGCACCCTCTGTCTCTTCAACCTTGGTTTTTGAGCACATGAGTGGGCATGCTCAGCTCCTTTAATGGGTAAGGTTTACCAAGCTCAACCCATTTGGTCGGAGTCATGAAACTAGGCAGAGGGACCCACTGCCCATCTAGAGTTATGAAATTTCCATTTAGGAGTTGGAAAGAATTTTATTAAGATTGTTACTAGCCGTATTTTTAGGCCTCCAAAGAAAGAGCTCGTAGTCCAACACTAGCAATTGTTGATGATGCTATTGTCAAATTTTGGGGGTCCCACGTTGCAATAGCTCCAATGACCAACAAAATTATCAATCCGGAGGGATGAGCTACCCGGCTAGGGCATGGAAACACTCACACAGTTAATGAGCTAATTGTGGCAACACAAATGGTTAACTCTATGAGGTGAGCTTCTCGGCCTATGGAGGAGCTAAACCGCAATGAAGGGCAATCTCCATATCCACTTCTCTCCACATCCAATCACACACACTACGATTGCAAGACGCACACAACACTAATCCTATCATGCAGCACACTAAAGCAAAAGAGGGCAATCACACAAGATTAGAGAGGGATTAACCACTAATTAGTTAAGATCTAGCTAATCTAAGCATCATAGGCAATCATAAGAAGTATGAGAGAGGCCTAGTGAAAGAGAATGAATCATTGATTAGTGTTAATCAAGTTTCATGAGCAAGGAGAAGCTCAAGGACTCCATAGCCACACACCTCAAGAGCTCTCACCAAAGAGTGCTCTCAACAAATGAGCTTGAGAACCCTAATTTCTTTTACACATTGCCTTATATACCTAAAGTAAAAATATGCAAGTCCGGGTGCCCAAGGCCTCTAGGGATCACCACTTACTGAATCTGCAACCTAAGCACAGTAAGTGACCTATCCTTTACAACTTGGAACTTCCATTGAGCCCGTAACACATTAAAATATTACAATGGCTTGAAATAATCCGGGAATTTACAATACGTGACCATTTTGGGAAAATGTGGAAAATGTGTAATTCCAATCTTTACTGCTTCTTCATATTCATCCTCGATGTGCATCCGTAAGTCTTCGATATTTAACAGCTTCTGTTAACTAACGTTGACTCAGTTAACATTCGCTCCTTCCGATTTTAGTGCCCGTCCTCGGGCACTCCTGAAAAGTGTCCGTGGAGGCAAGGGAAGGTTTTGATTGGTTGTTGATGGGCTGACTGTCTTCATTTGTCTTTGAATTTGTTGATGAGGTTGAATTTGTTGCAGCATCTTCACTGGTCCGAATATGTCTGGTTTGTGAGAGATGATGTTGCATTTATCCGTTGTAATAGCATACAGAGGAGGCTGTTGTTTATTTATGAAAAGTATATACAAGGGAAGTAGATTGATGAGGTCCTAAATTAGGGTCTATCTAAAACCAAAGGACTGCCAGGTCCCGGTCCATCCGCCCAACCTCCCTTTAATAGGCTCCTAGCCACTTTCGGACCCCTTCCCACTAGCAGTTGGCCCTTGGCCGAGTCCGTGACCCTTTGGTTGGCCCTTGGCCTAACATTACTCCCCCCTTGGAGAAGCGTTTTCTTCCTCAAAAACAAAAGTGGGGAACTTCTTCTTAAGAACACTAATGTTTTCCCAAGTGGCACCCTCTTCAGGGCGATCTTTCCACTTGACTAAAGCTTAACTACGTACATGATGACGAGTACGGAGTTCATGAAAATCTAAAATGCATTTAGGTTCATGCGGTTGAGTGGGAGGTTTAGTGAAATCAACCAATATCTGCTGGCCGATAACATTGTCGTCCCCATGCAAGCGTTTACGTAAACGACTTACATGAAATACCGGATGGACACGAGAGTGCGCATGTAACTCAAGTTTGTAGGCCCTACCACCAACTCGTTTGAGTATCTTGAATGGCCCACAATAACGTGGAGATAATTTGGGTGTAGGCCTAGTCTTCAGACTTTCTGAATGCTCTGGCACACACAAAAATACCTCTTCCCCTTCCGTGAAGGTAACTTGCCGACGTTTCTCATCAGCATACTTCTTATACCGATCCTGTGCTTGTCGAACATTTTGACGAGCAAGTCTCAGCATGTCACTGGTGATCTAGGTTGAAAACCATACATAAGCATGAATGGACTAAAACTAGTTGTAACATGCTTAGCACTATTATATGCAAACTCAAGAATAGGAAGATAATCTTCCCAATCGGATTGCTTCTTGCTAACGTATGCTCATAGCATATCCTCTAGCACTTGGTTGACTCGTTCCGTCTGACCATCTGTTTCAGGGTGATCAGTCGTACTTAAATTAAGTTGTGTACCCAATTGTTTAAAAACAGCCCTCCAAAAATGACTGTTAAACTTGGGATCACGATCACTCACAATGTTACTTGACAATCCATACAACCTGTAAAGATTGTCCACAAATAACTTAGCTAATTCTGGAGTCTTAATGGTTGACTTGGTTGGAATAAACCGACAAAGTTTAGTCAACCGGTCTACGACCACCCATACCGAGTCATGTCCTCGAATAGTGGTTGGTAAACCCACAATAAAATCCATAGATATACTTTCCCATTTACCATTGGGAATCTCTAAAGGATGTAAGAGTCCTCCTGCTTTCAAGCGCTCTGCTTTATTAACTTGACATTTTTGGCAATGCAAGACATAGTCTTGAACATACCCATGCAAACCTGGCAGGTAAAACTGTCGTCTTACGAGTGCATAAGTTTTCTTAATTCCCGGGTGCCCTGCACTTGGACTATCGTGACATTCATGAAGAATTTGGCGCCAAATGTCCGCGTCCGTCGGTACACACACTCTCCCCTTGTGGAGTAGGTACCCATCATCTATGGAAAAATTCTTCCATCTCTGCAGTTCATCACTCGAAAGAGGAGAACTGGGTGTGGAGGAAACAAAACCACTACCAACATTGGAGTGAGAAGGATCCCTCTTTCTAACATAGCTCCACACCTTGGAGTATGCAGTATCATGCTCGCACTTACCTTTGAGAGATTCCAAAAACTCACTCCGCAATTCCGTGAAAAGGAGAGAGTTGATCTCTGGCATTCGGTTGAGAGCATCAGCCACTACATTGTACCTCCCTTTGCAATATCGTAGCTTGGAATCATACTCCTGAAGAATCTCAGCCCACCTGGCCTTGCGACCCTTCAAATCACTTTGTTGTGTGAACCACTTGATGCTTTCATCATTAGGAAATTTTGTAGGTCATTTGGAGGGCCATATGAAGAGAGAGAAAAATAGAGCGCATCCAATGAGCATGAGGGCTACGTTACGTAGAAAAGTACGTGGAAAGACTCAAAAAATAGGAAAATAGCCTAAAAACTTGGATTGTGGCATCGTAATTTCCTTGCATTTACCGAGCTATTAGGTACTCGCCAGTGGTGGTCCCACTGCTGATATTCTCTTATGGTTATTAACGTACTGGAGGGTGACCATTAAGCTCGCACAAGATATTGGAATTCTAAAACACTTTCCCTCCATTAGAATGCTTTCAAAGTGAATCTCCCTCCACTAAAGCTTTTCTCTGAGAGCTATGGCTTCCACGTCTTCTCGCCCAAGAAGCTCTAGGTGTTTACTGTCTCTCACACCAACAACCAACAGCTGCACTTTGCCTAGAAGGCCAAGTAGTAGCATATCCTCAATTACAATATCAATTTCAATAAGTGCAGAGAACCAATGGGTTGGACAAAGGATAAACAAAGGTTCATGGGTCCTCATGCAACCAAGAAGACCCAAGAAGTCTAGTGGTATCAATGTTTACCGCTCAGCATGGAAGGCCAGAGTGTTGGATTTCAAAGTTGAAATCGGCAAAAGATCTGTAAAGGATGTTCTTGTTCAGCATGTGTTTACCCATCCAGACGTGATAGCAAATGGTGGAAATGTATCAGATAGACATCAACCACGTTGCAATCGTAAGTACTCTTGACATCTGAACTTCGTTTGATTTGTCATTTCACTTACTGATACTCTCATTATAATTTTTTTTATATATTTTGCAACGTTTATCCCTCTTCTTATGAGCAATGTCTCCATTCTTCATAGCTCAAATACATTAGATCTGTCATTTTTACTTATTGATACTCTTACTTTAACTCTTCTTATATATATTGCAGATGTTTATCCGTCTTCTTATGAGCAATGGGAGCCTGTGGAGTGCATAATAGGCCTCTTCCTTGTTGTTAATGCCCACATTGGTTCTCTACAGTATTCAGGGAGGAGCAACAAAAGCCTGGCTGATGAAGTAATATTTTTTTATGACCACTTCTACCAACTCAGCTCAGGGAATAAGAATGGCATGTTGGTGAAATTGCCTCTACCAACCGATTGGAACACTGAGGACTGGCTAGTTCCGGAGGAAACAATGGTGGAGGCAATGCGAAGTAAGCTCTACAAGGATATACAGAGGTCTCTATGTAGCTCTATTCCCACCAAACTGGTTAGAATTGCAAACTTTTGTCCCGTTGCACTCTTCATAGAGTTGTTTCATAGCTACAATATCCATGTTACGAAAACTATGTTCATGTGAAAGTCATTTCAGCAGTCATCCTGTGACAAACTTCTTGACAGAGGATGGTATGTAAAGGAAGAGATTGGCTTACGGTGCGAGGTCGCGCTTGATACTCTAGTGGTCAAGTACTTGATTGCAAGCCAATCACTGTTACTTTCCTTTTGGTATATGCGATCACAAATGCTCAATGGTAAGTATATTCCTATGGACCAAGTTTCTGCAGGTTTGGAAGATAATCTTGCTGTGGATGTGGAAGTGATTGATAAAGAGCATGGCCTAATGTTGGTGGTTACATTAAGGGAGCTATGCAGTCTTCTGCAGTTGCGGCATGACATAATTGAATAGTCAATGGACAGGGACCTATCAGATTTTTCCTTTTTCCTAGCTGGCCGTAAGGTGATGCGGCGAAGGGAAAAAGATATTTTGTGCAAAGAGTTGGATGGTCGGGTTGAAATAGTGTCAATGTAACAGAGATTCTTGTGAACCCAAGTGTATACGAATGACTTTCAATACATGAAGTTTTTTGAGCTCATTTGTCAATTGTGCCCTGTGAATATAAGTGTGCTTGAAATACATTTCTTTAGCATGTCAAATCTCTCTCTCTCTCTCTCTCTCTCTCTCTCTCTCTCTCTCTCTCTCAATGTTAGACAAGACAAAGACATGATAGAAGAGTCATCTTAATTCATTAGAAAGTACAAACTCGTCCATGAACAATGGACTGAGATACAATTTCTGTAAGTATGGAATCAGAATGTCTTCAAGGTAAAAATCAAAGGAATGCCCCTCGAAAGAAGGTGGTGAGATAGTTGTTCCCGGTGGATTTAGTTCTCCCTTTTCAGAAGTATCATCAATTAGTAGTGTATTAGTTGCATCAAAGGGTACACCGATTTGGCTAAATGGTTTGTACAAAAGAGGTAAATGTGGTTTTTTAGGATGGTAGTGGCCCTCAACGGTAACACATTTTCTTTGATCATACAAAAAGGCAAAATCTGACGTGTGAGCGCCGCATACACCGCAAACTATTGTAACTAGTGGCGACAAGTTTTGCCTTTGCATTGAAGACCATATGGCAACTCTGAAGCGCGGAAGAAGAAACTGAATAAATTCCTTGGTTCCTGGACGAACCACGACTTGACAAGTTCCCATCCAAAACGTTTGCAAATCCTCAAAGGGTTCTGTGTCACCGAGAGACACACGCATCAACAACAATCCATTGAGGTCCAAGATAATCAACCTCTGTAAAAGTTGATAAGTACATATAAGTAGTTAGAAGTTGAACATATTTTTCCATACTTGAATAGACATTACCGGAACAACCGTATCTACAGGTAGCAAGGGTGATTACTGGGTCTCTGTAGTGTTGTTGTCGTTGTTGCTCTCCTCTGCTTTAGCTTCATCATTCACATCTTCATCAAGGGTCTCCCCCATGGCTCTTTCTGCCTCATTCAAGGTTTCCTCCAAGGTCTTTTCCTCTGCCTCGGTTGACCGGCTTGCATCATCCATCCTTGCCTCATCCATCCTCGCCTCACCCATATCCGTTTGCTCATCCCTAGGCCTGCTTTCCTCATCCATTGGCCTGCTTCCCTCATCTTGGGTTTCATCCATAGGCTCTTTTGGCTCCTCCACTGGCTGACTTGGCTCTTTCATTGTCGCCTCCATAAGCCCCTCTGGTTGTACACTAGCACCTTCCATATGCTCATTTGACCTTTCCGCATCCTTGGCTCTTTCATCTTCTGCTGATATGACCCCCTTGGCCCGTTGTGATTCCACTGTATCGGATGCAGGGGTTTGTCGTGGTGGCACGTCATGTATTGTCATATGAATTGTGCAGTCGTCCAAGCCGCTATCTTCAGGTTCTCTGGGGCTCGACATAGTAAGCAGGTGTTGTATTAAACTTACCCGGTATCTTTGCAAATAATCATATGTGTAGTTTTTTAAAGCACTCTGCAAAATTGAAAGACCACATGGTGAAAATTCTTGTATAAACTAAACCAAAACCGACTGAATGCATTGCCAAATGGTTACCTTAGTCATGAAAGGTTTTAAGGCAAAGTAGCTTTGCAGGACATATTCTGCATGGAGAAGACATCTCCAGCCGCAAGAATTTCCATCGGTTTGATTTGGGACAAGTACATCTTTGATTGGGGCCTTGTATAGTTCATACCTTCCACATAGCTTGCCATAGGCAAGCAACAACCTCTTTATACAACTGCACAAAGCAGTATCAAGATGTTAGCATGAGGCTTCAAATTTACATGGATATCTATAAGAAACACTTTTTGATACATAACACTTACAGCCTAATTTCAGGGTGGGTTCCTTTTATTGAATTGAACACCCACACTGCTGGTTGGTCAACATCAAGGCATATGAGACTCCAGTGATGGTTGTTCTCATATGGAAAGATGATGACAGTTACTTCCAACATAGCACAGTGGAGAAACCAACTCTCAAAGGTCCCAGTTGGACTGTTCTTCTGTCTAATAATCACTGACATTTGTGGATCAAGAAGAAACACCTTCGTGTGGGTGTGCGGTGGGAGTTGACTTTTGATCAAGCTGTAGAGAGTATACCTGAGTTAGTAAACCTATTATCTGAGTTTTCAAAGTTAGAAGATAGTAACACTTACTTAAGATAAGCATAGATAATTGTGTATGAGATCTGAGCATCTGGATTCAGCAATAAATTAATGTTCACTTTTTCCAGAGCTAGCTTTCTGGCTCCATCTACAAATGGTATCTCTGCAAGCAAACCATCCTTCATTGAAAGTAGAGTTTCTTGATTGCTTGCCTCTATGGACAGGGTCACATTGCATTCTGTTTGCCTCTGGGACTCCACTGCTACTTTTGCTTTCTCCTTGAGCTCTGCTTCCCTCATGTCCTCTGTTTGGCGAGCAATAGTCTCTGTCCTTGCCCTTGTATTCACATCATGTGTGACATCTACAAATGTGAGTTGTGGCAATAGCTCAGGGGGGTATAACAAAATTTCCCTCATTTTCTTATCCCTGCAGACATTGGGGACCAGTAGTTTGTCATACCTCCACCTTATTCTTTTTAGTGTCTCACTATCTTTGTCCATTACAGTAACCCTGTGGGCATGGGCTGCTACAATGGTGATGTCACTGAAGTACTCGAGTAGGAAGTCCTGTGTTGCTTCTTGTAGAGCCATCAAAGCCACCACCTTCCACCTTTTAGTGCCCCAGGTAGCTTCTTCACATATGGACCTCACCATCCTCTGAAAGGGCAGCTTTGGTATGCACAAATCTACACATTTCTGTGCCTTTCTGATTTCTCTGAAAAGTCCCATGCAGCTTTGTAACTTCTTCACCCTTGGACCTTTCAAAATTTTATTTGGTTTTCCAGGTCTCTTCTTTGGGGTTGCAGGTCTGCTACTTGCCTTGGCTGCTAATCCCGGTCCCTTGCTTGCCTTCCTTGCAGTTGCTTTTGTTCTAGTCATTTCACTGTATAAAAATAGAGGAGTCTCTCTCTCTCTCTCTCTCTCTCTCTCTCTCTCTCTCTCTCTCTCTCTCTCTCTCTCTCTCTCTCTCTCCTTTCTATAGCTTAGCATATTTAAAGAGAGAGAGAGTGAGAGACTCCCATTACTAACGGCGCGCGTGGAGCATGTTTTGACCCCAAAAAACACCTCCGTGCGCCATTAGTATAAGGGTACAGAAAGACTCTCTCTCTCTCCCCTTCCCCAGTCTCTACACTTTCTTCCTCTCTCTATAACACACACACACATACACAGACAAACACACACACTCGTGGATACACTCCATCTCTCTCACTCGTGGATGCACAATACTAAAGGCGCGCAAAGAGACATGCAAACCGGATGTGCCTCTCTACGCGCGCCTTTAGTAGAGAGAGAGAGAGAGAGAGAGAGAGAGGCTGTGTGCTGTATTTGTGTGTGTGTGTGTGTGTGTATGTTATATTTGTGTCTCTGTGTGTTTGTGTGTATGTTATAGAGAGAGAGAGAGAGAGAGAGAGAGAGAGAGAGAGAGAGAGTCTATGTGTAATTTTTAATGTTCTTTGGAGAGAGAGAGAGAGAGAGAGAGAGAGAGAGAGAGTCTATGTGTTTTTTCTAATGTTCTTTGGAGAGACAGAGAGAGAGAGAGAGAGTGAGACTTTTTATGTTTCCTGATGAATAGGATTAAGGTCCAGTAGGCAGAAGAGGCTGAAACCAGACCCAGAGCTTGTGCTAGGATTTCAGCCTTTGCAGGCTCAGTTGCTTAATGTTTCTGCCAAAAGAACTGTTGACTTTTGTCAGGACATACCTGAAGAAGAGTCAATTGGTGAAGATCAATCAGAGGTCACCAAGCCACGAGGATCCCTCACCCTACAAGGGTCCCTCACCCTCTACAGTACTTGTCAAGAAAGAGGAATATAGACTTCTCAGATGATGCAGATGTGCCAGAAAGCAGTCCCTGTGAAACTAAAGGTAAAGCCAAAGAGGATGTGTCTTCTCTGGAAGACCCAGCTGCAACTGATGAGAGGTTGTTCGATTTTGCAGCATCTTGTGGTGCTGGGGACAAATTTGATCTAGTTCATTCTATGTTTAACCCAAAGTTTGACATTGAAGACCTGTTAGCTCAGCACAGTGAATTCTTGCAATCCTACAGAGATAAATTTGAAGTGATGGTGCAGGTAGGGAGGGTTGTTCTGCCCACTATGACTGTTGTGCATTTAAATGACTGTGGTGGAAAGGGACATGGACTGAAGAAGTATAGGGAATTACCACCTGCTTGCCGACATTCAGCCTGCCCTTTGCACCAAAAAGAGTGCAAACTTATTCAGGAATCCTTTGGCTTTATGATTTACCTGAACAGCCTGTTTGGATTCCTCATGCAGAATCCTAATGAGGTGTTAGAGGAGCAGGATGCAGCACCAGATGAAGAATGTGAGGAGACAACACATATACAAGAAGTCGAGGAGGTTGAAGATACAGTCGACCTTGAGGTTGAGGCAATTGAAGTACAAAGAAGTAAGATGCTCTCTGTGAAAACCACAGAAATCAAAATACCTTTGGATGTCAGTAACTTCACTGAGAAGCATGCTCAGATGATGCTGCCTGCTGTGCCTGACTTCAGGATTGGAGACAGGACCTATATCTTTTTACATGATGTGCAAAGCATCTTTTATTTAAGGGAGGACTTCTCCCTGGCTATCATTTCCAGAGTCCAAGAGGAGAGGAGTGGATTTGTTTCAGAGGATAGTAGTGATGATGAGGCAATGGAAACATCCAGCAATCCCATGGAATGCCTCCGAAGATGCTTTGAGAAAGCTGAAAAGTACAAGGAGACACTACCTGATGAAGCCACCTTCCAAGCAATAAGACAAAGCCTAAGACCATCAACAAGTAACAAAGAAGTGGAGGATTGGTTTAACCATTCAGGTCAGGGGTCAACTACATCTGTAGACCTGTGGCAGGAAAACCTCTTTCTGCAGGATGATAGCTTCATGGTAACTCTCTCTCTCTCTCTCTCTCTCTCTCTCTCTCTCTCTCTCTCTCTCTCTCTCTCTCTCTCTCTCTCTCTCTCTCTCTCTCTCTCTCTCTCTCTCTCTCTCTCTCTCTCTCTCTCTCTCTCTCTCTCTGTGTGTGTGTGTGTGTGTGTGTGTGTGTGTGTGTGTGTGTGTGTGTGTGTGTGTGTGTGTGTGCGCGCGTCACTTACTCTGACATGATATGTGCAGTCTTGGATTGCTGACAAGGATGACTTCCTTCGGCGGCGGACTCGAGAGTATCGTGGAAGGGATGCAGCCCTAGCGCAGTACCTTTCAAAGCTTTGCGAGTCTCCGATAGTAGTTTTTCACAATTCCATGTCACAAGAGGGTTCAATAGAAACTTACACATTCAAGACACTATCACGCTTCTTGGGTGGACCCATGCTGCCCAAAAGTGCAGATAAAGTCATTCTTGTGGACAAAGTGTTTGCTAGAGATTGTTTTGGTTACTGCCCAGCTATACAGGTGGTCGGGCAGCGTATTACTACACTTACACAGCAATGGCACTAGCTCTTGGTAAACAAAACCCAGATGAACTTTTAGAGTATAGCAAACATCTCATGATTCGTTACAAGGGTGATGTGCCAAAAAACAAAATTGAACCTTCAAAATCTTGATACACTTCAAGTAGCAATTGTATAAGATCATGTATTACATAAATTTTGTACAATGTCACCCACTCAGAGTATCTTTCTCCACTTGTGGTTCACATACACCATTGTCTCTCTCCACCTTCGTTGACTTTCACGAGCACCGGAGTTGTTGTATGCCATTGATCTTTTAACTTTTTGTTGTTGTAAATGTCTGATGGCTTGTGCTGTTGCTGAAAAGGACAAGACTTCTTTTGCATGCATTCGATGAATGATTCTACGATAGAACCATTCAAATAGTTCTCTCAAACTGTTAGCCTTGATTCGAGAGCCACCATGTCGTGTGTGCCTGAAATAAGCATTTCTCGCCATGTAATGAGACTTTTCCATCCCTTGGGTATTCCATATTTCCGGGTTCCCATACTTTTGTATAAAATATGGTAAATGATTGAAGATGATGTGCTGGATATGAAAACAGATTAGTTAGAATGTTTTACACTCACATAGTTGCACATAAAATAGAATCAAATACACGATAATACCATGTAGTGAGTAATTTGGGTGTCTGTCCATGCTGTCTTGAATGATTTTTTGAGAAGGTTGAGATTCTCCTTGAACTTGTTCATATCACCTTGTGACCAGTCATCTTTGTTGCACATCAAAAATAGGATGTCTATTGATCGCCAAACCTCAGCCTTCACGTTACGAGTAGTTGGTTCTTGGTCTTTGACTGCAATATGTAGCTTTTTCCAGCTTTGATACTCTACCTTGCTAACATAAGATGTGTTATATATTTTTCCATGTTTTGTTAGCTTCGGATATTTTGTACCTTGGGGTTTAGATAAAAGCCTCCATGCCTTCACCCCACCGATGGATGGTTTGCATGGGACATCCTTCTTAGCAGTTGATCTCTTTTCATCCCGCTGGATTTTCACATTGCCACCATGAAGCCCCATATCCGACAATACCAATTCTAAGCACTGCAGGGCTACTTGTCGCTCTGCTGAGTTCTTAATCTTCCAAGCAAACCCGATATATAAGTAAACCAATTTCTCCACAATTCTACAAAGGGCATGCATTGTATAGATGTGGACATTCACAAGTGGTATTTTCAAAACCGGTCGAAAAGCAAGGTCCTCAATGTGACGTGTTGGAGCTTTTCTCCACCACTTTGGGTCCATAACCTTTGCAGACTCCATGCAGAACAAACACGGCGACTTTGCCATTGCACCCATTCCACAATTATACATGCATTTTAATGTTTTGAGGTCACCTGCAAGATGCCACTGAACTTGAAAGTCTCCCCTTCCATCTAGACGTAGTATTTCTCCCTGGTTAGTATGTCTATCAATCACCTCCGGAATATTAGTTCAATGGAACACCCAATATAGAATCTCATGATCTTCTTTCTTTACCTGCAACACAAAATAAATGAGACTTAAGTAGATGTGAACATTTGAGCTTACCTGAGAATCTTGCTTACCTCAAACGCACCAAGCTACCATATGTTAGATTCTGATTGAACACTAAAGTACAAAGGATCATCACTAGGACACTTTGAGAGGGCTCTATTCATTAAAGTAATCGTAACACGCTCTAGCTTTTTCTCTCTAACAAGCTCACACTCATCCAGTTTTAACACAAAATGTAATATCCCTCGTGACTCTTCAAATGTGATGTTGTAAAACTCCACCATTCTCTTATGTAACATCTGCAGGTCCATAAAAATATTATTGAACTCATCATATGCCATGTTTGCTCCATGGCCACTGTAAGTTGCTTTAATATGAAAGGGTTGTCCAAGATAGTCTCCCTGTGCCTCGTTAAGCTGAAGCCTCTCTTTCCAAACACTTAAGGCTGATGGTAAAAGTTTGGATTTTATACCCTTCTTAACAAAGACGGATGAGACAGATTATTGTATAGCCGAATATCCTCTTTTGCTTACACCAAGTGAATCAAGTGTGCCTTGTATCTCTTTTGCAGGCACTGAGTTCTCTGAAATAAAGTGGTCTACTACATTTCGTTGTAGGATCTTAAAGTTCTTGTCATGTACTATATCTTCTGCCAGGCTTCTACTTATGAGTGGCTTCAATCTCTTTCCTATATTGGCTTTGGGGTCAATGTTTTCTTTGTCAGGATAGATTGAATCTCTACATGAAGACAATGCATAAGTAAATAACAGAAAATTTGCTTCACTAACACTATTTAGGCACATGAAAACAATGCATAACAAGAAAAAACAAAAATATTACTTAACTAAGACAATGTAGCCAACCAAGAAGCATCACCTTAATGCTCGGATTCTTTTCTTGAGACCTCCGAATGCAACCTGCAATGTTTCAAGATTGTGCAATTTCTTCTTTCGGATACGACCACCCAAGATGGTGTCCTTCATTTGACAACTTCGTACCTTTCCTTTCAGTTCTTGTGCCTCTGTTTTGTGTTGCAAAATGGTAACCTGATCTGTAGAATGTAAATGTGAAAGGCGAACAATCTCACATTGTTGAGCTTGGAGAATGCCCTTATAAGTTTCAGCTTCTCTTGTAAGAGATTTACAATAACCCAGAAGGCCCTTTTCTCCATCACCAGCAAAGGTCAATAAGCTTGTAGGATTGACAAACGGTGGAGACGCATTAGTCATTGGATTCTTAGGGTAGAGAGAGCCTCTCGTCCAGATATCTATGTGTTTAGCTCCCTGAGCTCTGAGCGTGTCTATGGAAGCGGGAGGTATATGTGTGTTTGTTTTACTACGCTTAATCAATGGTTGGTACTCATTGTCCAAATCAATGTGAAGGTGATATTTGGCTCGTTTCTGGGTAACATTTGTGCCATTTGAGGAGTGCACCATTAGCCAAATGTGCAGGTTTAATGGAAAGTGAATAGCGGCTACGCCTTCGTCCCTCCATGTTAGCCTCATTCCCTCCATGTGGATGAGGTTCCTTCAATGCAGCTGAAAAGAAGATTATCCCTCAATCATTATGGATGAATGTTCAGAAGAGTAAAGAATCTACTTAAAGTACACTTTTTGAACTTTTACCATGAAAGGTCGACCCACCTCTATTATTCGCCATATTTTCTAGAGAGAGAGTGCAAAAAATACATTTTCTTAGAAGGCCCTCCAAATGACCTCCGAAATTTCCTAATGGGTCAAACATAATCTCAAACTGTGCACCATACAAATAATGTCGCCACGTCTTTAAAGCAGACACTATTGCATAGAGCTCTCGTTCGTAAGCAGAGTAATTCTGTTGTGCTGAATCCAGCTTCTTGCTTTCAAATGCAATTGGCCTTCCCTCCTGCAGAAGGACTGCTCCAATCGCACGATTACTAGCATCCGTTTCCAAAATGAATGGCTTTAAGGGATCCACAATAGCCAAAACAGGAGCTGTGGCTAATGTGTCCTTAAGTTTGTCAAAACTTTGATGTTGTTCTAATCCCCACTGAAAGGTCTTGCCCTTGGCTTTCAGTTGATATGTCATGGGAACAGCAATATGGGTATAGTTTTTAACGAATCGACGATAAAAACCTGCAAAGCCTAAAAAAATCTGGAGCTCTTCCAAATTTTTGGGAGAGGGCCACCTCCGAATGGCATCCACCTTGGATTGATCCATGTGTAACCCTGCAGCCGAAATAACATGCCCCAAGTAATGAATTTCCTCCTTGAGGAAATCACATTTGGATTCCTTGGCATATAACTGATTTTGGCGTAACAAATGAAACACTTGTTTCAAATGTACTAAGTGCTCTTCCTCAGATGCACTATATACAAGAATGTCATCGAGGAAAACGATAACAAAATTTTCCAAGTATGGTCTCAAGACACTATCCATGAGTGTCATGAACGTAGCTGGAGCATTGGTTAAACCAAAGGGCATCACCAAAAACTCATAATGTCCAAACCTTGTACGGAATGTTGTTTTGGGTATATCCGCAAGCTTGATGCGTACTTGATGATACCCAGATCTTAAATCAATCTTTGAAAATATACGAGCGTGGGTGAGCTTATCAAACAGCTCATCCACTCGTGGCAATGGGTACTTGTTCTTAACAGTAACCGCATTTAATCCACGGTAATCTACGCACATGCGCATACTACCGTCCTTTTTCTTCACCAAGAGAATGGGAGAGGCCCATGGTGAAGAACTTGATTGAATAAACCCTCTACTGAGATAGTCAGCAAGATGACGTTCCACCTCAGCAGCCTCAGAATGACTCATTCTGTAAGGTGGTTTACTCACTGGCTTACTGCCTGCAACCACGTTTATGCCATGTTGCACAGAACGTGTCGGCGGTAGTCCTGGTGGTAAATCATCTGGGAACACATCCTTGAATTCCCTTAAAAGTTTCTTTAATTCATTAGCAACATTTGCTTGTTTTGAATTAGTAGACATAGCTGGAAGAGGAGAGAGAGAAGAATGCGGCGTTGAGGAAGTTTTAGTAATGTTAGGCCAAGGGCCAACCAAGGGGTCACGGACTCGGCCAAGGGCCGACTGCCAATGGGAAGGGGTCCGAAAGTGGCTAGGAGCCTATTAAAGGGAGGTTGGGCGGATGGACCGGGACCTGGCAGTCCTTTGGTTTTAGATTGACATTTTGACAAGCAAGTCTCAGCATGTCCATATGATCTTGGAGAAACTCCTTGATTGCATCGTATGCAAGAAGCCAAAACCGGGAAATGTGCAACCAGACTTTGGCTTTTCGAAACTTGAGAATCCGAGTGTCAGCAGATACGGACTGTAAAATATGCAGTAATCCACAGCCTTTGTGTGCTGTGTGTGCCCACGATGAAAGGATTCGAACAGAAGAACAAAACTCGGCTTGCCAAACCAAGTACCGTGGGTAGAGCCCCTTGACTAGGCCATTAGGGTTGGCCAAGGTGAAGGAAAAAAAAAAAATTAACAAAAAAATTGAGCCCTGCCTGTGGCCGACAGCGTGTGGAGAAGATGATGATGGAGCTCGCTATGCAGCAGCTCTTTGAGGGTGGTCCAAGCACGAAAAGTCCCTGCTTTTGCCTTGCGCTCCAACTGAGCCTAACCCCAGCCAATTTGGTGCAGGTCAAAACATGCCTCGTCCTCGACTTAGAGTTCCTACATGCACTTGGCTCGACTTTGTCTTCTTCCTCCCTTTTTTGGTTGTGCATGCAACATGCAGCAAAAGCAAAAACGTGCCCCAGTTCTAAAGATAGCCTGAAGCTCTGATACCAATCTTAAACCAAAGGACTGCCAGGTCCCGGTCCATCCACCCAACCTCCCTTTAATAGGCTCCTAGCCACTTTCGGACCCCTTCCCACTGGCAGCCGGCCCTTTTGGCCGAGTCCGTGACCCCTTGGTTGGCCCTTGGCCTGACAGTCTAATACCTGGATGACCAAAGGGAAAAAACCCAGTGGGAAAAAAGTGTCTTTGGGATATGCGCATTGTTGGAGTACTTAATACAATGGAAAATATTAATAAAGTATTGAAAGGATTATTTGATGATAGACATGGAATTGAAAAGGTAGCAAATATGAAAGGGTAGCATGATGGAACATTGGTTTTCCTGTTGTAGTCCACTCAAGGTGCATAGTTGGAAGCAAAAAAGAGTGTCTAATGCATATGTCCAATAATGGGACATCCTATTTATGCATACACAGAAATGCATGGAAAACAATATGTTGTGCAAGGAAGATTTTGAGGGGTTATTCAGAAAGATAGTGTAGCTATAAAAGCATATGACATGGCTTTGCAAGCTGGAACCCCTTAAGAATGGTTTTTGTTGACGAGGATGCGTGATCTCATCTTACTATGTACTGTGCGTGAGTGAACCCTAATTTCTTTTACACTCTGCCTTATATACTTAGGGTAAAAATATGCAATGTCCGAGTGCCCAAGGCCTTTAGGGCTCACCACTTACTGAATCTGCAACTTAGGCACAATAAGTGACCTATTCTTTATAATTTGGAACTCCCATTGAGCCCGTTACACATTAAATTATTACAATGGCTTGAAATAATTCGGGAATTTACAATACATGACCATTTTGGGAAAACGTGGAAAATGTGTGATTCCAATCTTTACTGCTTCTTCGTATTCATCCTCGATGTGCATCCGTATGTCTTCGGTCTTTAGCAGCTTCTGTTAACTGATGTTGACTCAGTTAACATCAAACATTTGGTGTACCCATGGAGATTGTTAAAAGCTCATTAGCTTTTATCTGGAATATGGTTCACCGTTCAAAAATGATGTGGATGTTTTAGATTTAGAGAGTACATATTGGAAAGATTCAATGGAGTTCATAAAAGGTAGAGACTAGCTACAAAGTAGTGTTTGAGTACCCATTCAAGAGTGTGCAACTCTGCTTGATAATGCATTGAAGAGGTTGTCTTGGAGAGGTGCTCATGCGGGCTAGGAAAGGAGGAGGGGGGTGGAGAGGGACAGGGTATGTGGAATATTAATATTCACTCTTATGGAATCTCATAGACATTTGAGGAGAGTTGAAATCAAGACATGTTATTCAAGAGAGAAAATGTGTGTGTGTGTGTGTGTGTGTGTGTGTGTGTGTGTGTGTGTGTGTGTGCACGCATGCACGCGCGTGGTTGTGCGTGTGAGAGAGAGAGAGAGAGAGAGAGAGAGAGAGAGAGAGAGAGACAACAACCACTTTGCATTAACTTACACTCTAGCTAATTTGAACTCCCCCAATATTGATTCCTTGTCCATGTGATAATGGATGGTTGACAATCATGCACTTCGAGTTAATTGTGAGCTAAAATCGTCCAATAGTTCTTGCTATATAATGTATAAGTCTCCTTTTTTCTTGCACGCTGAATCACACTCAATTTGGTACTCATTTGAAAGCAACATGTTGACAATTGTAAGGGGACATAGCCCTAAACAAACACTTAAGTTGATATAAAAATATTCCTTTTTTTCCCAAATTCACAACAGTGAGTTTATGTATTGTATTCATCAAAGTAATGTACAAAGATACCTCAAGCTCATGCGGAGCCTTGAGGGTCATGAGATTACATAAGACCATACCAACCAGGCCTCCCAAAGCAACAACCCACTACCCCACAATAGGTCATCTTTATCTCGACAGAGTGTCGCTAATGGCCCCATTAGCATGGAGACAGTTAGTTTATATCATGGCCGTGCTTACGTTTATTGGAATGATCTATCACTACCTTGTACACATTAACTTTAGCACCTTAAGGTGTTTTACTATAATTTATGTAATTCTTACGAACAAAAGATGCACTTTACTTTATTGATTTCCTCATGTATGACCAATATAAAAAGTATGCTATATGAAATATTTGTGAATATGTGTGTGTGTGTGTGTGTGTGTGTGTGTGTGTGTGTGTGTGTGTGTGAGAGAGAGAGAGAGAGAGAGAGAGAGAGAGAGAGAGAGATTCCTTTATCGTTCTTAAAGGTCAAATAGAGGTTATGGGACCAAAAGAAACATATCAAGTGAGAATTCACAGCTGATTATTAGTGACTTTGAACTCTTTTGTGTGTGTGCACGTGTGTGTGTGTGTGTGTGTGTGTGTGTGTGTGTGTGTGTGTGTGTGTGTGAGAGAGAGAGAGAGAGAGAGAGAGAGAGAGAGAGAGAGAGATGGAATGTGCACACCTATGAGAAAATTTGGTTTTTCTTGCATATGTGAAGATGCTTGTAGAGAAAATTTTAAACTGCTTGCTAGCTTTATGAAATTTCACATGAAATTAGCTATTGTCAAAATGAACCAAGAGTTGACAATTGTATGTATGCTATCCTCTTTGATTGGCTGGTTTTTCTCGATTTTTGGCTTGCTCGATAAATTTTTCTAAGTCTTTAGAATTGAGAGAGAGAGAGAGAGAGAGAGAGAGAGAGAGAGAGAGAGAGAGAGAGAGAGAGAGAGAGAGAGAGAGAGAGAGAGAGAGAGAGAGAATTGCGAGGCGAGTCGGTTGAGCGCGGAACGGCGGTAGCTCCCCCTTCTTCACAGTGAGGAATCCTCCACGAAGGCGAGCATAGGGTGGTGAGTGACACACCCTTGCTCTCTTGAGCTTGCTAGATTAATCTATGGTGTGTGCTTGTAGCCATTTGTGGCTCGCACACAGTGTACGGCAAGTCCTTTGCTTTGACACGTGCGATAGACACACACATTTTTGGCACCATTGTCGGGGAAATGCCTTGTATTAAGCTCGAATAGCACTCTATGCTGCTTTGTCGTGCAATTTGAGATGTAGGAAAGGTAGAGAAAGAAGGTTTGTGGCTGTTGAGAAGGATTTGTGAACTTTGCTTTTCCTACAATGTACTATTTTCTGTTAATAAGGTGTTGCAATATACTATTTTCTGTTGATAAGGTGTTAGAATTAAGGTATTAGATCTACAATGTTAGATCTGTAAGGTGCAGTAAGTAGATCTGTTAGTTGATTAGTTGTTGTAGTACTATGTTAAACAGTGTGTAATAGTAGCTCTATTAGTTGCAAGTAGGTAGGTTAGGTGTATGTGTGCCTGCACGTGCGGCGCGACCGCGACGACCTTATCTAAAAAAAAAATAAAAAAAATCATAGGGAGGACCAGGATTGGAAACATTCCCCAAGCCCAGGCCCTAGCCCAAGCCCAACAGGCTTAGGCCTTAGTCACCCTTTGTACTTACTTATTTTAGCCCCACGCCTAAGTAAAAATCGACCCTTTTGAGGACCATCGGAGCCAATCGAACGTTGTGTTGTAAAGCACACCACGAGTCCCTGAGCGATACCTTCGTTTTCAGCTATCACACGCTCTAATCCAAAAACCAATCATTAAAAAACATTAAAAAACATCAAAAAATGAGTGAAAACGTGGTGCAAAATGCTTAAAAACTCAAGCGGCTAACCTTCAAAGAAGGTATTCGCAGATGTTTGTAGGGTGCCAAAGGCACATACATCTACGCTCTAGTCATATGTTAGAGGCCGAGCAACTAGCGAGAACTTCGACTTACGCGGGTTCTCAATACCCACCTACCTTAGGTTCCGGGCCCTCGGCGGGGACCCAAGGAAGTACAACCCAAGACCCAAACATAGCGGCTAGTGACTCTTCATCTGACTACGATATTATGGAAGGGCATCCTACATCAAACCCCAAGCAAGAAAACAAAAACGTACTTGTATGGGCCCCACAGCCTGGATCTAGTGTGTTTAGTTGCTTTATAGAAACCTTTAGTAGAGCTACTCGCTCTAGACCTGCGGCTAGTGAAGTTAATGAAGGTGAGGGAGAGGTAGATTCGCGTTTGGTATCTCAGGGGGAGCCTATGCTCCCCAAGAGTGTCAACGTCGATATCCTGACCCCTGCTTTCATAGAAAACCCTGCAAAGCAATCACTCCCTGACGTTCTACTACCCGATGGTAGGAGTCTTGTGGAGGTGCAAGAAGTTGAGCGCTATATGCAAGCGGCTAGGGAGAGGGAAATGGAGAGTTTCCTAGAACAACGCCAAGCCATGAAGGGAAAGACCCCTGGGACAATAGACATAGCAATTGAACAATCGAGTGCTCCTGAGTTAGTAGGCAATGTGGGTCAAACTGTGGGGAACAACAATGCTTCCACCTCAAGGGAAACCTCTAGTACGCCGGGCTTAGAAGGGTTCTTTCTCAACAAAAATTGGGAATATGACCTACAAACGGAAACCTTGACTGACATGTACACGGGTTACACATACATATAGATTGGTTAGAAGTTGTACAATCTACTTCTAGCGCCACAAGTCTAGAGGAGCAGCAACAGATGGTCTGCAATGTCATCCATAGCATCATCCAATCGGAGAGGCAAAACCGAGGGATTAACATTCTTTCAACGGGCCTTATGAGATTCTTGGATACGGGCAAGGCTAGACAATCGACACTATCACAGATGGAAACTCCTTCAGTGAGTCCAATGGATCCTTCTTATATTGTGTCGCTTGGAGTTTTTTGGTACAGTCTGAACCCACAAGTAGTAGTTTTACTTTTTCAAATCTAGCTTATCTTTCCCTTGATGAAACCATGGCTACCATGCCTACCCCAATGATGGGCATGCCAAGAAACACACCATGGACCTCATTTGTTAGTAAAGTACCACTACATGGTAGCTCAATGCCTGCAACAATACCTACAAGTGTGTACCAATCGTATACACCTATGGGCCCTCGTACTCATGTAGCCCCTACCCCTCCCATTGTTTCAGCAACCTATGCTCCACAATCACAACACCCAAGCTCTTATTTCAATGGGACCATACTGGCTAGCATTAGCATGTCACATCCGATGCCAACTATGCCTAGGGCCACACGTATGAACTTTGGGCCACCACATGGCACAACACCATACCAAACTTGGAACCCAAGGGCTTCCTATGCGCCAAGCCCAATGCTAATACCTACTCCACATGTAGTCTCTGTAGCACCTTCACCCACGGTGCCTGCTCACTAAGGTGACTTGGCAACATTTGCTCAAGCTATCGGTTGATCTATTGTTGAGAATATGCGTAACACACCTAATAGAGAGCCTAGAAGTAAGGCAATACAAATAGCCAAGATCACACAAAAACATAGTGGAGACAGGGATGTGAGAAAGCATATCAAAGTGCTTGAACAAATATGCGATTCTCTAGGAGAACACAATGACCTGAATAAGAGTAATGCTTTAAGCATAACCTTAAGTGGGAAGGCTGAGGATTGGTATAGAACGGTAAGGGTGGAAGAAAAAATGATCTACCCTACTCTTAGGAGACTGTTCTTAAAAGAACACATACGAGAGGGAGTACTTTGGGGTGTAGCGTCTCAACTCCAAAAATCCCAACGAGAGAAAGGAGAGTCAGTGAGAGACTTTATCAGTCATCAAAGCATTTGAATTCTCTTTGCAATCCAAATGAATGCTTCATTAATAATCAATTGCTTGATAGATTCATTAGGGGATTACAACATGAGGATATCTACAATGGCCTAGTCATTAGAGGTATCACCACTTGGGAAGCAGTCACCACCAGTGCGATCCAATTGGAGGATAATTTAATGATTCAAGGAGAAAGATTTTTTGTTGAGCCTAAATCTACTAGCTCGCAAGCATCAAGGCATCAACCAATGACCCTAAAGCCTATTGCTAAAAGGAGGCAAAGATATCTGAGATGACTTTAGCAGATCTCACCAAGGCCATTCAAGAGAGTCTTAGAGACAATCGTGCTCCGCAAAACAATCATATGTATCCAAGAAGGGAGCAACAATGGTGCTCAGTATGCTATGGTCCGCATAGTACCAGTGAATACCCTACTTTTAGAGTAAAATTCAATGGGAATTGCAATGTCTATGGGAGGTATGGTCATCAAGCTAAGGATTGCATTGTATTTAAGCACGTGATGGCCAATAGACCAACCTTAGCATGGACAGACATGTTGGAATTAGGGTTGCAGAGAAACACACACAGCTTAAAGAAGATGAAGGAAGCTCAAGGCACTCAATAGAGAGTGTGTTACTTGGTGTGCAATGGAAAGATAGATAGCCCTAGAGTGATGGGCATATATACAATGCACGGGGGGCAAAAAACTCCTAAAGTGCCACTAAGGTAGCAAAAAATCCTCTTGACAGCTTGCCAATGCTTAGACCCTGGGCTATGCATAAATCTGCTGACCTGTGAGACTGCAAACTGAATATCTGGCCTCGTACTGCATACATAAATGAGGTAGCCAATAGTAGTTTGGTAAAGAGTGACATCAACAAGATCGCCAGCATCATGTAGACTCAACTTCAAACCTATTTCCATGGGAGTGGCAATAGGTTTGCAATCCTCAAGTCCAAACTTACATAGCAATGTCTATATGTGACTTTTCTGACACAAAGCAATACCACCATCACACTGCTTAAACTGTATGCCCAAATAATGATGCAACAACCCCAAATCTTTCATCTTGAAAGTAGCATTCAAATCAGCCTTAAATTCAGCAATATGTCTCTCATTTGGTCCAGTGATCAGCAAATCATCTACATCACCCTCACGCTTTACATACAATGTGCTTTCTGTTGGATTGTTATGAAAGTCTTGTTTGACCAAATGAGTGTCAGCTTTCTCATACCAAGCACGAGGAGAATGCTTCCACCCATACAAAGCCTTGTTACATTTGCACACTTTGTCCTCTTGTCCTTTCTTGAAAAAACCGCGAGGCTGCGTTACATAAACTTCCTCAAATATGTCACCATTCAAGAAAGCAGTAACAATGTCTAATTGATGTACATTCCAACCAAAATGAGCTGCCAATGCACATAGAAAATGCACAGTAGTCATACGACAAGTGGGAGAAAAGGTCTCTTCATAATCTATGCCTTTTTACTGTGGATAACCCTTTGCAACAAGTCAAGACTTATGGCAATCAATCTCACCATCCGGCTTGCGGTTCAGCTTGTAAACTCACTTTGTACCAATGGCCTTTTTGCCAGGAGGCAAATCACATAAAGTCCATGTGTCATTTTCTATAAGTGCATCATATTCTGATTGCATGGCAACCATCCAATTTTTTGAATTCTGTGTTTCATCAAAAGATAGAGGCTCCTCAACATCATGTAAGCTAGACATAGCCAAAGCATAACAATATGATGCATAAGATACATGGCGAGAGCCTGAACGAGTACGACTAGACAAAGGTGCATCCAATTTACTGTCACACAAAATGTGCACCAGCCATTTTGGCATACCTCTAAACTGCTCATTTTCAGCCCTTTCCTCATCAAGTACATCATGTACATCTGCATCAGTAATAGGCTGATTTGTAACATTTTTACAAACCCCCATAGGCTGTACATTTGCCTCATTGGAACTTACATTCATATTTCCACCACTGAAAAGAGGCAACAAAGTGTCATAAATGTCCTGTGAGCTTACATTACTATCTCTAGTACATGACAGCAAGGGCTGAATAGAATCTTCCACAAACACTACATCCCGTGAAACCAGATACGTTTTGTTTGCGGATGATACAACCTGTAACCTTTGCTTTCAGCACTATAACCAAAAAAATACATTTGACAGCCTTATCGTCCAATTTTTTGCACTGTGTTTGTGCCAACAAAGCATATGCCAAACAGCTAAAAACACGCATGTGCTCAATAGAAGGCTTTCTATCATGCCATGCTTCATATGGAGTAATAGATTGCAAAGCTTTTGTAGGACACCTGTTTAGTACATAAGTGGCATATATGATGGCCTCAAACCAAAAAGAATGGGGCAAAGCTTGACTTTTGACCATACATCGTGCCATTTTCATAAGTGACCTGTTTTTCCTCTTAGCAACACCACTTTGCTAAGGTGTACATTGTACATTTTTGTTTTATCCCACGACTAGCTAGAAATGCATTGAATTCATGAGACATATACTCCCCCCCTCGATCGGAACGGAGGGTGCCCATAGTACATTTTGAGACATTTTCAGCCATAGCCAAAAATTGTTTGAAGCACATAAAAACTTTGGACTTCACTTTAAGTGGAAATACCCATGCTTGCCTGGAGTAATCATCAAAGAAAGTCACGAAGTAAACGTAATTGCCCAAGGATGGAGTTTGCATGGGCCCACAAATATCACTATGCACAAGCTGCAACCTGCATGTAGCCCGAACTGAACCATCCTTTGGAAACTTAGAACGCTGCATCTTACCCAAAATACAGCCTTCACAAACATGTTTGATAGGTGCTTCAAGAGGCGTCAAAGAAGCAACCATATCAGATTTTTGTAAACGCAGCAAACTGGCAAAATTCAGATGACCAAAACATGCATGCCAAAGTTTTGCATCTGAAATAGCCCTTGAATTTGCAACTGCATTTGCAAAATTTTGTCCACACTTGTCATACAAACTGAGCTTATACATCCCACGGAACAAAAGCCCAGATGCAACGATTTCATCACCAAAATTGAGATCATGAACTGTACATCTGTCATCCACAAATTTGATTACAAGTCCAAGTCTAGCAAGTGCAGATACAGACAAAAGATTCTTCTTGATCCCAGGTACATAAAGTGCATCAACAAGTGTGAAAGAACTACCATTAGCAGCACTAAGCACAATCTTTCCAACTCCCTGAACCGGATAAGAGGCATTGTTGGCACAAGTGACTGAATTCCCATGAGAGACAAACTCGAGAGAGGTGAACAATTCACGATGTGAGGTAATGTGCTTTGTAGCGCCACTATCAAAATACCACACATGTGAATCTGCAGCAATTGACATGCATGCATCATGGACAACAAAATTGTAAGTGCACTCTACACTAAAAAAGCCATTCTGCATCAACATCAGCATTACAGTCTCCTTTTACAGGAGGCTCAACAATGGCTTCATTTGTAGTGGAACCAACATTTGCAATGGAACCACCCTCTTTCTTCTTAGCCTCTTTGACCTTTAACTTAGGACACTTCTTGATCAAGTGATCATTAGCTTTACAATAATGGCAATGCATCTTCTTTTTGCCCTTATCACCAGAATTGCCAGATGATGTGCAACCAGTAGAAGAATTGGGAACAAACGTTTTGCCACTCGCGGCAGAACCATAAGAAGTGGTTGCATTGCTGTTACCACCCTTTCTTTGAGAAGCAATAAAAGCCTATTCAACAGCACGTTGTCTAGTCTTGTTTTTTCTGGAAATTGACTCTTGCAACAACAATGTGCATAATGCATCAAACTTGACAACTTCTGGATTCCTTGGGTCATAAGTCTCCAAGTACTAGAAAAAGTTTGGTAAGAATCTGGTAAGGGAAGTACAGAAGTCGACAGTGCGGTGTGGCACTACCGGCTTGGGCATATGAATGCCAAAGGAATGCAAATCCTTCAAACAAAGAAGCTTCTGCCACGTTTGAAAGAAGTGGACTTAGAGTTCTGTGAAGATTGTGTTTATGATAAACAAAAGAGGGTAAAATTTCAAAAATTAGGAAATGAAAGAAAAAATAAAAAACTTGAGTTGGCTCATTCTGATGTTTGAGGTCCTGCAAGTACACCATCACTTGGTGGCTCATTGTACTATGTAACATTCATAGACAATGCGACTAGAAAAACATGGGTTTATTTAATGAAGAATAAGTCCAATGTATTTTTCATATTTCAAAGGTGGAAAGCCTTTGTGGAGAATGAAACAGGTACCAAGGTTAAATGCCTCAGATCCGACAATGGAGGCAAATATTTCAGCCAAGCTTTTGAAAGCTTTTGTGCTAGCAATGGTGCTCGGAGGCAAAGGACAACCCCAAGAACACCTCAATAAAATGGGATTTCGGAAAGGATGAATAGGACAATCATGGAGCAAGCACAAAGCATGCGGATACATGCAGACCTACTGCTTGAGCTTTGGGCAGAAGCAATAAGTACGTCTGTGTACTTAATCAACCGGTCACCCTCAACGGCATTGGATGGGGGAGTACTAGAGGAGGTGTGGACAGGTAAAACGGTGAACTATTCATTTCTCAAAGTGTTTGGGTGCGAGGCTTTCATGCACATAGATAGAAGTCTAAGTTCAAAGCTAGATGCAAAGTCCAAAGAGTGTTTCTTCATCGGCTATGGAGAAGGTGACTTTGGGTATCGCCTATAGAATCCTGAAGATGGTAAAACCTTTAGAAGTAGGGATGTAATTTTTAACAAACAAAATATGTACAAAGATTACTTGGAAAGAAAACAAACAAAAGAAACAGGTGATGAGTACATGGAGCTTGAGGACGGTGAAGACTCAAGGATTGCAAACGGTGACAATGTGCAACAACGTCAACCAAATGAGGAGCCTCAACCTATTCCCCAAAGATCTACAAGAGCAAATAGACCTCCAAAAAGGTTTGTTCCTTCCTTCAACTATCTCTTGATCTCATATTCTGGAGAGCCGGAATCATACGAAGAAGCTATGCAACACAAATCCAAAGAAGAATGGACGAAGAGCATGCAAGTGGAGATGGACTCACTACATCGCAACCAAACATGGGAGTTGGTTGAGTTGCCTAAAGGTAAGTGGGCACTTCAAAACAAATGGGTATACAAGCTGAAGGAAGAAGAAGGTGGGAAGAAAAGGTACAAGTCTAGGCTTGTGGTAAAAGGGTTTTCTCAAAAGAAAGGTATTGACTTCAATGAAATATTTTCTCATGTTGTAAAAATGAACTCAATTGGGCTTTTCTTAAGCCTTGTGGATGCTCATGATCTAAATCTTGAGAAAATGGATGTAAATACGGCATTCCCTCACGGTGACTTAGAGGAGGAAATTTACATGCTTCAACCAAAGGGGTATGAAGTAAAAGGTAAGGAGAAAATGGTTTTTGCAGACTAAAGAAAAGCTTGTATAGTTTAAATCAAGCATCAAGAAAATGGTACTTGAAGTTCAATCGATGGATCTTAGATCATGGATCCAAAAGATGCAACTCAGATCATTGCGTCTACACGAAGAATTTGGGAGATGGGAAGTTCATCATCCTAATGTTGTATGTTGATGACATGCTAATTGCAAGTGCTAACATGCAAGACATCAAAAACCTAAAAGAGGAGCTATCTAAATATTTTTCAATGAAAGATTTAGGTGCTGCAAAGAGGATATTTGGTATAAAGATATCAAGGGAAAGGACAAAGAAGACAATAAAGCTATCTCAAGAGGATTACATCAAGAAGGTACTAGAAAGGTTTTCAATGCAAAATGCAAAAACGGTTTCTATACCTTTGGCTTGTCACTTTAAACTAACCAAGGATATGTGTCCAAAGACACAAGAGGAGATAGCCTATATGTCTAAAGTTCCATATGTTGCATGGTAGGTTCTCTTATGTATGCTATAGTCTGGACAAGGCCAGACATTGCACATGCAGTGGGAGTTGTAAGTTAGGTTCATGGACAACCCAGGTAAAGAGCACTGGCAAGTTGTGAAGTGGATACTTAGGTATCTAAAAGGGACAACAATAAATGCTTTGTATTTTGGAGGAACTGATAATTTTCTAGAAGGGTATGCTGATGCAGATATGGCAGGTGACAAAGATACTCGAAGGAGCACTGTTGGCTATGTCTTCATGGTTGGAGGCACAACAGTAAGATGGGCTTCAAAGCTGCAGAAAGTGGTCTCACTTTCTACCACAGAAGCAGAGTATGTAGCAATGACGGAGGCAAGCAAAGAAATTATGTGGCTTCACAAATTCTTAGAAGAGCTTGGATTCAAACAAGACAATTGTGTCTTGTAGAGTGATAGCCAAAGCGCTATCCATCTTGCTAAGAACTCAGCCTTTCATTCAAGGAAAATCACATTGAGGTGAGATATCACTTCATACGCGCTCTTTTGAAAGAGGGATAGCTGAAGCTAGGAAAGGTGCATACAAGTGACAATCCTACAGACATGTTTACAAAGGTGGTCAAGAAGGAGAAGTTGAGATTTTGCTCATCTTCAATCGGCATTCAAGGATAAGAAGCTAGAATGGAAATCAGTCACAGGTTTGGTTTGGAGATCAGTCTCCAAGTGGGAGATTGTTAAGTATGGAGCCTGCTTTACCCCTTGTAATTTTTGGTGTTAAAAAAGTACATTTGTAAGGCCCCCTTTATGAGGAGAAGCCATCATGCGTGAAGAAAAATAACTCACCAGAAAATAAAATCACTTGCCAGAAACCAAAATTTTGATGCCCAGTCTCGAGCCTAAGCTCGAGACTGGCTTCATCGGAATATTATGGCCGGACGACGGCCGAAAGTGGTCAGAAAATGATCGATTGGTTGGTCGATTGGCTGGTGGCCGGTAGTCAATGGCCGGTGGCCGGTGGCCGAATTCAAAAGCGAACTTGTCTTCTCAAGGACGGCCACATGTGGGCAGATTGGAGGGTGCGATTTAGACTTATCTACACAAGGGCTGCTAGACATGAATGCCTCTCATGAGAGAGGGAAGCCCTTTTGGCCTATAAACGGGGGCCATTTCTACACACCTTTCATAGTGTGAAGTTGATGCAACAAGGTGGGTGTGAGGTGGTGAGAGTGAAGCAAGGTGGGAGATCCAAAAGGGTATAATCCCTTTGTAACCTACTTCTTGTTTCGAAGTACTAAAGCCATTGAGTGGCTGCTTTCCCGTGGACATAGCCCACATTGGGTGAACCACGTATATCATGTGTACTCTCTCTCTCTCTCTCTCTACTCTATAATCTCTTGTGTGTGAAGATTATCTCTCTCCATTAAGTAATCTACTCAACTATCTACTTAGCTACGTCATATTTCCTAATATACACTCTGCACTAAAAGCCCATTTTGCATCAACATCAACATCAACATCACAGTCTCCTTTCACATAAGACTCAACAATAGCTGCATTTATAGTGGAACTAGCATTTGCAGTGGAACCACCCTCTTTCTTCTTAGCCTCTTTTGCCTTCAACTTAGGACACTGTTTGATCAAGTGATCATTAGCTTTACAATAATGGCAATGTATCTTCTTTTTTTCCTTATCACCAGAATTTCTAGACGAATTGCTGCCAACAAAAGCATTAGGAGCAAGGGATTATTCACTCACAGAAGAACCATAAGAAGTGGCTGCATTGTTGTTACCACCCTTTCATTGAGCAGCAATAAAAGCTTGTTCAATTGCACGTTGTCTAGAAAGTGACTCTTGCAACAGCAATGTGCACAATACATCAAACTTGACAACTTCAGGATTTCCTTGGGTCATGAGTCTCTAAGTACTAGCAAAAGTCTGGTAAGAGTCTAGCAAGGCATCAAGAACAATATGCACAAGGAAACTGTCTGAAATGACTTCACTTGCAGAAATAAGTTTCTCATTGATATTCTTAACATCGGAAGGAAAGTGTCCATATCACCTTCCTCATGCATAATCTTCGACTCCAGCTCTTTACGTAGCAATGCAATTTTTGCCTCATTGCGGCTTGCATAAAGACCAGCCAAATATCCCAAGCTGTTTTGCATATTTCACTAAATGAATGTGAGGAGTAATGGTGCACTTCACAAAGAACACAATCAATGCATGATCTTGTGCATCCTTTACATCCCAACAAGCTTGTTCTGTCGTAGGCAAAACAATTCTAACAGCAGCAATCCTTGCAGCAAGACCTGCAGCATCCTCAACATTGCCTACATCCTAAGAACCTAGACGTACATCAATGCCCTGCACAATATCAAGATGCCCTTTGACACTTCCAAAATTCAAAGGTTGTGTCCAATTGTCAAAGCTTAGTAAAAATGGGATGCTTTGTGTGTACCAAAAGTCTTCATGAATCCTACAAAGGAGGGGGCGAGCCTTTCAAGTAGGGGATGAGAGAGAAACACACACACACTCACAAGCTTCCTTTACACAAAGATAAAGAGGGACACATGTCAACTCCCTAGGCCAGATGCCCACAAGGTGTACTCAAATCCTATTGGATGGCCATGGAGGTGGACCAATGAGAATTAGTCTAGAGTAAAAAAAACACTTAATAGAAGAACCAATAAGAATTAAGCTCTCTAGAAGACTATTTTATAGTCTCCCAAGGGGTCCAATGATCATTCAGCAGCCCAATGGCTTGCCTGATTACTATTGGCCAAGAGACAAAGCGGTCCAATGAGAGTTTAGTTGCATTAATTAATTACCTAAAGCTCTCACAAAAGGGGAAAGGGGGACACATGTAAGAAGGCTATCATTTATGCTCCTAAAATCCTATTGGCTAAGCCTAGAGAGGTCCAATGGGAAGCCACAAGAGGAAATAGCATGAGGGGTCGACCAAGAGAGAGAGAGAGAGAGAGAGAGAGAGAGAGAGAGAGAGAGAGAGAGAGAGGGGGGGGGGGGGCTGATTTTTCAAATGCATTATCACTTACACACTCAGACTAGCTCATGTGTGGAGCAAGAAAACTCTCTCTCTCCCCTTCTCAAGCTTTAATGGAAAGCTTATCACCTACTCCAAGCTTGTGAGAAGGGAGGCCTACACCAACAACTCTTGGCTTTGTGATGCAAATCCAACCAAGAGTCAAGCTTCAATGCATGCTCATCTCCTCTACCATGCTAATTACTAAGCTATGCTATGCTAATATGAGTGATTATGTGAGGAGATATACATATTTCTCGTAAGACTACTCCTTCCTCTCAATCTACTCTCATACCCCGCTAGCTCTCACCATCTTCGAAGGTGTGTGAGGTCTTGGGTCTGAGACCGTGAGGGAATTGATGTTGTGTTTTATAAGTGTTTTGCTTAGTGCTTGAAGCTTCCATCTTCATTGCACTAGCTAGTATTGAAGGAACACAAAGAATTGTATTGTAAAATGTCTCTCTTGATGGGAGAAACCTATAATACAAAGCCTTTTGGAGGGGGGACCGGCTCCATGTAAATTCGGTCCTCAATTGTTGTCAATAACTTAATTTCTCTCTCTTTTGAAGTATTGTTCATGCTATCTAACTAGGCGTTATGCTTTTTGTTGCTCTCTCCACCCAAGCACTCTTGTTATGCTCATAATCTTGAACATATTCTAATGAAATGCTCACTATGTTTGTGTTATTTTCCGCTACACACAAGTTACTAGGCCATTAAATGTTACATTGGTATCAGAGCACAAGGTTTCTCTTTTCTTGCTCAAGAAGGGAGGTCCTCAACCTAGCTATAAATGGTTGTTATTATTAATTGCAATTGAGTAAGTAGAATAGGGATTTTTGAGCCTTGCAGTGCGCCTACCTTCGTGCAGATAACGGGGCATCACCGTCGAGAGCTATGGTCTTAGTAGTGGAGTCCTATGGGGCTTTCCTACGGCTTAACCACTATTGAGCTATTAGAAGCTTGACAGGAGTCGGTGTTGTTTTGGTGTTGAAAGACCCTCTCTTCTATTCCTTGCAATTAATGGTATTCAAGCCACAGGTACAGTAGCTTGAGTGCTTTTCTAAAGGGGTAAAGAGGAGTAGCAACTAGGGTTTGAAGTGCCAAAGTACACCTAAAGAAAAGTTTACACCTAAAAGTTGTTAGAATGGCTGACAATAGTAAAGAGAGTGAAATTAATGTTGATAGCTTTGATTTTGCTAATGAGAAGGCTACTAATGATTCCCCTATGATTGTTAACTACCTTGTTTTTAGGCTTCAACAAGCCATGGGCAATCCATCCCTCCAAAATGAAGTGCAACGGCAGCTTCGTGCTCATGGGATTCTCCAAACTCCCCACCATGACGAGGTGATGACACATCTCCTTCGCAAAGGAGAACTCAAGAGCCCCCACCAAAGGAACGAGACAGAAGTGAGTCTCTTGCCACCTCGGTGGAGATGGCTCCACGAAGACGGCGGGCTAAACGCTCTTCCTCACCTCCTAAACGGAGAAGACCATCACACACTTCTCCACACCATAATTCAAAGAGGGATGATAAAAAGCAAGAGAAGAAAAAGGCGAGAAAGAGGTTACCCTCTTCTCCATCTTCTTCATCCTCTTCGTCTTATGAAGAAAGTGATGGTGCGGACAAAGAAAATCAAGGCAAGAAAAACGCAAGAAAGAGGTCACCCTCTTCTCCATTTTCCTCAAATTCTTCATCCTCTAAAGAAAGCAATGGTGCAACTTTTGAACCATCAAAAAGAAGAGGCCATAGGAAATCCTATGCCGTGTGGAAGAGGTCGTCCAAACTCAAGAAGTTCAAAGAGGGAGGAAAGAGCATCTCTTTCCTTACCTACGAAGGAACCTTTGATGCTACGGACAAAGTCTTGGCCTTTATCCAACAATTTGATGCGGAGTTTGGAGATGAGGGCTTCACGGAGTCCTCTAAGCTATGCCATGTAGCTATGCACTTTCAAAAGTCTGCCAAACGATAGTGATCTAGCCTACGGGCCAATGGTGAAGCTCCACGAACATGGAAAGCTTTAAGAGCTTCCATTATGAAGCAATTTTTGTCCATCGATGCCAAAGACAAAGTACTCACCGAATGGTGAAGCTTGAAGCTCTCTTCCTCCTACAAATCCATACATAAATATGTAGAAAAATTTTGGGACTTACATCTCAAAGCCACTGTCTTCAAAAAGATGGATTTTGGAGAGCAAAAACAATAATTTTGTGTCATCTTAACTGAAGAAATGGCGGAGTATGTCAACTCCTAAAGGCCACACACCATATCAGCAGCTATACACCATACTATGGTGGCTTCTCAAATCAATTTCCAAACAGGGAATAAGAGAAATTCTAAGCCCAGGGAAAACAAGGGTTCCAATGAGCCTAAGGGGAAGGACAATGTCCAAAAGTCTCCTAAGGGCAATTCCAACAAAGCTAAGGAGAAGGGAGTTTACAAAGGAAAAAACAAAATCTCTCTTGAAGCTTGAGCGTTATCGCAAGGATAACCGTTGTTTCAAGTGTGGCGAGCAAGGGTATGTGTACCGCACTTGTCCCTAAAACAACACCCACCGTGAGACTCCTAGAGCTACCTTGGTCGAAATCCAAAGGAAAAAAATCACCACAAAGGATCTCCTCTATGCCATGCTTAGGGAAAGGTAAGAGAACATGATACTTTTATTCTCTTTGACCCTGGTTCTATTCACAATTTCATATCCACAGAGTTGGCCACCAAGCTAGGCATACAAGCTTAGGAGATGGGAGATGTCCTACCCACAGATGGTGCTTTCAAGGGGCAAGAAGCTTCAATCAATCCCTTTATCGGGAAAATTGAGGCTCCATGTCCAAAGCTATGTGGACAAAGAAGACTTCTTTATCTCTCCTCTCAAGCATGAGGATGTAATCCTAGGGGCACCATGGTTTGATCGCATGGCTGCCAATGTTAAACTCCCTGAAAGGAGAATCTACTTTAGGTTCAAGGAAAAAGATATGTACATAGACGCTAAGGAAATGGGTAACACCATACCCATTGTACATACGCAAGCTTTCAATAATTCAATAAAGAGCTCTATTTTGGTGTACATGATTTTTGTTAAAGATTCTCAAAATGAACCTAATGCTTTAACAAAAGAGAATATAAACAATCACAAGGAATTAGAGTTATCCAATTTTCTCAAGGGGTTTCAAGATGTCTTTTTGACGACATCCCTTGTGAACTACTTCCTAAACGAGGCAATGATGACCATGCAATTGAACTTCTTCTAGGAATTTCACGGCCTAATAAACCTCCTTATAGAGTTTCTCAAGCTCAAAAAGAGGAGATTATGCGGCAAGTGCATGAGTTAGTTGAGAAGGGCATGACTAGGCCTATCTCATCTCCATTTTGCTCACTCGTGTTATTAGTGCAAAAGAAAGATGGCACATATCGTATGTGTGTCGACTATAAAGCACTAAATAGGATCACTATCAAAAATATCTTTCCCGTTCCACGGGTAGAAGACCTATTTGATAAGCTACAAGGATCGACCTACTTCAGTAGGATTGACCTAAAAAGTGGCTACCATCAAATAAAAATAGTTGATCAAGACATTGTAAAGACCGCATTTTGCAGTACGTTTGGTCTTTACGAATACATTGTCATGCCTTTTGGCTTGACCAATGCACCAGCCACATCCAACTGCTTGATGGAAAAGCTATTCAGGCCTCACCGAACCTTTACTGGAGTGTTCTTTGATGATATCATCATCTACTCTAATTCATTAGATGAACACAAGCAACACCTCTAGGTAATATTTCAAGTCTTAAGAGAGAATACACTTTATGTTAATCAAAAGAAAAGTGAGTTCTTCTTACAAGAGATTTAGTATTTAGGTCACATTATCTCTCAAGATGGCATCCAAATGGATCCATCAAAGTTGGAGGTAATAAAAGGATGGCCTAAACCAAGGAATCTTCATGAACTAAGAAGCTTTATAGGTATGTGTGCATACTATAGACGCTTCATAGAAAAGTTCTCACAAATTGTAGGACCATTACATGACCTAACAAAGAAAAATGTTAGGTATACATGGTCTGCCATGGAGAAAAATGCTTTTGAAAAGCTTAAAGAAAAGCTTATCTCTCAACCTGTGATTACATTGCCGGATCTCTCAAAGCCATTTGAGATGACGCTTGTGGTGATTGCCTTGGAGCTGTTTTGCTCCAAGAAGGGCACACCATAGCCTATGAAAGTCGAAGGCTCGACCCTGTTGAGCAAGCTCTAGGTATATATGAAAAGGAACTCCTCGCAGTTCTACATGCCTTAGACTCATGGAAGCACTATTTATTGGGGACTCCTACTCCTTTCATTCTATGAACGGATCACCAAAGTCTTAAGTACTTCATAATGCAGACTAATCTCTTCGACAAACAAATAGGTGGACAAATTTCATTTTGCAATTTCATTTTCATATTGCTCACATTGCTGAAAAGCATAATCAAGTAGCGGATGCACTCTCAAGGCGGCCGAGAGTGAATGCGATTTCCATAGCAACTCACAATGATATGTCTTCTATGATAGATGAGTATGCTATTGATCTCGATTTTAGAGATGTTATTTCAGCCCTTGCATTAGGGAAGAAAGAGGAACCATTTACTTTACAAGATGGTTATCTTCTCTATGGCAATAGACTGTGCGTTACTAACTCACTACGTGAGAAAGTAATGTATGAATCTCATGCTCCACCTTATGCGAGGCATAGAGGGATTCAGTCTACCCTAAAGGGGATTGAAACATATTTCTATTGGCCTACCATGAAAGCAAACATACAAGAGTATGTTTCTAAATGTGCGGTATGCCAAAAGACAAAGTTTGATAGAGGGAAGCAACCTGGATTGCTTCAACCTTTGCCAATCCCTAATTCACCATGGGAGAGCATATCCATGGATTTTATCTTTGGATTGCTTAAGTCTATCCATGGGAATACGGAAATATGGACGAGAATAGACAGCTTTAGCAAACAAGCTCATTTAATACTTGTCAAAAAGACTATCAAAGCCCATCAAATGGCAACCCTCTTCATTTCACAAATCTTCAAGTACCATGGCTTGCCAATGTCCATTTTGTCGGATAGAGATCCTAAAATGACAAGTAATTTTTGGAAGGGTCTCTTTGAGAATTTAGGGACAAGGCTAAACTTCTCTTCGGCCTATCACCCGCAAATGGATGGCCAAAGTGCAATTGCTAACCTAACAATTCTTGATCTACTAAAAGCCTATGTAACGGAAGTAGATCAAAGGTCCCAATGGGAGAAGTACCTACCCTTAGTGGAGTATGCCTACAATAACACTGTACATACTTCCACGGGAAAGCACCTTTTGAGGTAATTGAGGGAGGACCAAAAGTCCCCTGCAACTTAAGGTACATGGGAAGATCTTCGTCGCAGATGAGTATAGCCGAGACCTACAAGAATCTTTCCAAAAGATTAAGGATGCTATCTCTATCTCACAGCAAAGGCAAAAGGCTGTTGTTGATAAGCATAGAAGAGCCCAAGCCTTTAAAGAAAATGATTGGGTCTTACTCAAATTTCCCAAGGCTTGATTAAGGCACACACCGGGCAAGAATCCTACGGACACCAAAAGTACTATGCTAAGTTAGCAAAAAGGTAGTATGCTCCCTTCCAGATTCTTAGGCCAATTGTGTGCATTTGTCGCACATGTCAATACAAGGGACTTGCCGATACACTATGTGCGAGCCACAAATGGCGCCAAGCATGCAACTAGCCTAAACTAGTATTTCAAAGATGATGATGGTGTGTCAGTCACCACTCTACGCTTGCTATTGTGGAGGATTCCTGACCGCGAAGAAGAGGGAGACGCCGCTATGCCACGCTCAATTGCCTCGCCATTGTCATGCCACCGCTGCAATTCCCGACACCAGCGCCAAATGTAGGGAGGCGTTGTAGCACGATCTACTTGCAACCCACAAAATTGTCAAATCGTGGATTGGCAACCCGGCTAGGGCATGGAAGCACAAGCATAGAATGTATAGACATAGAGGATTCAAGGGATCCTTCTACTCATCATAGAGAGAAGCCATGGAAAGGGCTTCCTGTAATCAACCACACATTCCTGGTTACTAATCACTTGCACACAATCATGTGGTTGAAATTAACCTCTCACATCAATCACTCTATTCACAACTCTTAATCACAACTAAACAAGCATGCAATTAACATATCTACTCCGCATTAATGTGTCCATTCTGGCACACCCCTCAATGCGACTACGTATGCACACACACTAACCGCACACCTTGTAGAGAGAGATGAAGAGAAGGAAGGCATAGCCCTCACACACCATGGCCAATGGTGTGGATAGAATAGATTAACTCAAAAAAAGGATTAGGAGATCTACCATCACACTAATCACTCCACATAATCAAACAAAGAAGACTAATAAGAAAGAAAGTGTAATTGATTATTAGAAATCAAGACCTACATGGGCATGGAAATCCCATGAGCCTCATGACCATCCACTCTACAAAGAGAAGAACTCACCCAAGAATGACTTCTCATTAAGCATAGGGCTCTTTTATAGCTTTGGGCCTCAAACCCTTCAACTATGGGATAAAGTGCTATCTAGCCTAGACTTATACAACTTTGAAGCTCCTACATGAGCCCAGGGCCCTATACAATGAAAAGGAAACATTGTGCACTATAGCACATCCAGAGCTTGGTGCATGATCGGCCTATGGAGGAGCTAAACCACAATAAAGATCAATCTCCATATCCACTTCTCTCCACCTCCAATCAACCTAATCACACACACTATGATTGCAAGATGCACACAACACTAATCCTATCATGAAACACACTAATTGCAAGCACACACACATAGATCTATTGAGCACCACACTCCAATAAAACCTACATGCACACACAAGAAAAAGAGGGAAATCACACAAGATTAGAGAGATATTAACCACTAATTAGTTTAGATCTATTTAATCTAAGCATTATAGGCAATCATAAGAAGTAAGAGAGAGGCATAGTAAGAGAGAATGAATCATTGATTAGTGTTAATCAAGTCTCATGAGCAAGGAGAAGCTCAAGGACTCCATAGCCACACACATGAAGAGCTAGTGTTTAACCAACTTTTTTGAGCTTTCAAGTACATAATTTGGCTATTGAGAACCATTCACTTTCATTCCATTAAGAGTTGCAGTCATCTCTAGCTCATAGATTGCTCTAAAAATGTAAAATTTCATGTAAGCTACTTGTTAGTAGCCAACTTTTTGGAAAGCTTTTAATTGTAACATTCTACTTTCAAGAGTCACTTCATTTCATTCAAAAGTGGCATTATTTTCAGCTCTTAGCTTGTTTTGAATTCCATACTTCAAGTGAGATAGAAACTAATCTACTTTGAATCATGCATGAGAGGTGGTAAAAATTGTAAAATTTGATTATGTAGAAGCTCATTTTATCTCTCATTGTTGTTATGTATGCATAAATTTGCTACTTTAGAGCACCATGTGCGAAACCAAAGGCACTTTTTTCCCTTGGGTTTTTTCCCTTGGGCAAATTCGGGTATGCAAGACCCTAGCTTAGGTTTAAATTAATGTTTTTTGTGTGCTTTTGGCTTTCAATAATTGGCTTTTGTAGCTTGTGTTTAACACTTAGCTTCAAAAGGATTGGATTATAATAAAAGATCAAGAGGCTTCTCTACACAAAGGGGATGCTTGCTCGAGGATGCACAAAGAGTATGAATAGGTGTAATCCTTCCATGATTTTGCTCTTTTGTTTATCTCTTCATTCTCTTGCTTGGCTTAAGTGAAATTTTGCTTCTACGCTATGGTTTTTCATATTTGAAAGCTAGACATCCTAAAGTTTCAACACTTTGCTTTGTGGATATTAACTCATCCAAAAATTAGGTTTTATGTGTGCTAATCATAGGTAATTGGCCTTGACCTTAGGTTAATATAGGATCATTTCTCATTAGTCATAGACTCTTAGTGATAGTTTTAATACTCCATTCCTTTTTAACATGACCTAGGGCTATGATTAAGCTTTAGTCCTTTATCCAATTTCCATAAGCATCTCATAAAGGAAGCAATAAAAAAAGTGCTAGAAAATGAATCAATGAAGCAAAAAAGTGTCAAGAAAAAGTAGCAAAAATGCTACTAGACACATGAAAATAAAAATCTTTATGTTATGTTGTGTCTTTGTGAGTCCTAGCGCCTTATTGGCACTTCAAAGGCATGGAGAATAACCTTGGCTTGCTTGGTCAAGGCCCTAAACCGATGCCCTGGGCTGATAGGGGTTAGCTATCGCCTTGGTAGGCTAGTAGGCTTTTGGAACACCTTCTTAAGGGTTCAAGAAGCCGAGAGTCGCACCTAGACTTGCCTTGGGGTGGTAGCCTTGTGATTGTGCTTTAGTTTTTTCAATGAATGACAAAAACAAAACTTCCATGAGTTTCAAAAAGCTTTGACAATGTACTAATAGATTAGGAGCTTTTTTATAGTATGTAGACATGATAGACTTGAATGATTTATTAATATTGGTCACATAGTCACTTAGGCTAGTAAGTTTATGAACTTGCATTAGCCTAGAGTCATAATTAATTACTTGTGTTTCATGCACAAAACTAAAATTTCAAGTGGTTTAATCTTCACGATAGTTTAGGTGTCTCTTTTGCTTTATGTTGTTTAGTTTTTGACAATGATTGACCCATCTTTCAGAGCAAAAAATCACTTTGCATGATTGTTCATTTGTGCTTCATGCTTTATTCATTCTTGGTGGCCTTTTATGCTTATTACTTGTTCTTATGTTTTGCAACTCAACATTTCTTCCATGGACTTGCTTTCTACCATGTCACTGTGTCTTGCTTCACCGTGTCTTGCTTCACCGGCACACGAGGACGTGCACAAAATTAGAAAGGGGGAAATGTTAGCGGTGGCTAACACAGGCTACACCAATTATACACCAGGTTGTGGATGTGCCATAGTGCACAATATTTCCTTTTCATTGTATAGGGCCTTGGGCTCATTTAGGGATTCCAGAGTTGTACAAGTCTAGGCTAAAGAGCTCAACTTTATCCCATAGTTGAAGGGTTTGAGGCCCAAAGCTATAAAAGAGCCCTATGCTTAATGAGAAGTCATTCTTGGATCAGTTCACCTCTTTGTAGAGTAGATGGTCATGAGGCTCATGGACTTTCCATGCCCATGTAGCTCTTGATTTCTAATAATCAATTACACTTTTTTTCTTATTAGTCTTCTTTGTTTAATTATGTGGAGTGAGATTGTATTAGTGTGATGGTAGATCTCCTAATCCCTTTTTTGAGTTAATCTATTCTATCCACACAATTGGCCATGGTGTGTGAGGGCTATGCAATCCTTCTCTTCATCTCTCTCTACAAGGTGTGTGGTTAGTGTGTGTGCATATGTAGTTGCATTGAGGGGTTGTGCCGGAATGGACACACTAATGCGGAGTAGTTATGTTAATTGTATGGTTGTGTAGTTGTGTGATTAAGAGTTTTGAATAGAGTGATTGATGTGAGAGGTTAATTTCAACCACATGATTTTGTGCAAGTGATTAGTAAGTAGGAATGTGTGGTTGATTAGAGGAAGCCCTTTCCATGGCTTCTCTCTATGATGAGAAGAAGGATCCCCTGAATCCTGTATGTCTATACATCCTAGGCTCGTGCTTCCATGCCCTAACCAGGTTACCAATCCATGATTTGATAATTTTGTGGGTTGCGATTAGGTCGTGCTACAATGCCTCCCTACATTCGAATGTTAGTAGCAGCTACACAGGCTACACCAATTATACACCAAGCTGTGGATGTGCCATAGTGCACAATATTTCCTTTTCATTGTATAGGGCCTTGGGCTCAGTTAGGGATTCCAGAGTTGTGTAAGTTTAGGCTAAAGAGCTCAACTTTATCCCATAGTTAAAGGGTTTGAGGCCCAAAGCTATAAAAGAGCCCTATGCTTAATGAGAAGTCATTCTTGGATGAGTTCTCCTCTTTGTAGAGTGGATGGTCATGAGGTTCATGGGCTTTCCATGCCCATGTAGCTCTTGATTTCTAATAATCAATTACACTTTCTTTCTTATTAGTCTTCTTTGTTTGATTATGTGGAGTGAGATTGTATTAGTGTGATGGTAGATCTCCTAATCCCTCTTTTGAGTTAATCTATTCTATCCACACCATTGGCCATGGTGTATGAGGGCTATGCCTTACTTCTCTTCATCTCTCTCTACAAGGTGTGAGGTTAGTGTGTGTGCATACGTAGTCGCATAGAGGGGTTGTGCCGGACTGGACACACTAATGCAGAGTAGTTATGTTAATTGTATGATTGTGTAGTTGTGTGATTAAGAGTTTTGAATACAGTGATTGATGTGAGAGGTTAATTTCAACCACATGATTGTGTGCAAGTGATTAGTAAGTAGGAATGTGTGGTTGATTAGAGGAAGCTCTTTCCATGGCTTCTCTCTATGATGAGAAGAAGGACCCCTTGAATTCTCTATGTCTATACATCCTAAGCTCGTGCTTCCATGCCCTAACCGGGTTACCGATCCACGATTTGACAATTTTGTGGGTTGCGATTAGGTCGTGCTGCAACGCCTCCCTACATTTCGCACCGTTGCTGGGAAAAAAATTCACAGAAAATTAAAAAGCTCATAAAAAATTCAAAAAAAAAGAAAAAAATAATTTTTTTAAAAAATAAAAAAAAATATTAAAAAACCATAAAAAGAAATAAAAATCATCCGAAAAAATCAAAATAAATCAAAAACCTCAAAAGATCCCAAAACAATTCATAAAAATATCAAAAAAAATTAAATTTTAAAATTTCATAAATACTTAGGAAAAATAAATTAAGTTGCCAAAAGAGCCTGAAAACGTCAAAAAAAGCCAGAACGAGGCCAAAACGCAAAAAACACACGCACCGCCGAAAAAAATCACATGCTGGGCAAATCGCACAAAAGCAAACAAGTCGAAAGGCAAAGCCGAAAAGAGTACCGCACACCGGGCAAACACCGCACATCGAGGAGATCGCACAAAAGAGAATCACATCAGTCGAAAAAAGCGAGAAATCAATCAACTTACAGTCGATTGAGCGGCATTCAAGTTTCCTAAATTTTGCATGCTAGAAATTGGCTAGTGCGAGTAATTGCGCTGCAAATTAGTGTCCAATCAAACGAACAGGGGTACGACTCGCATACGATTGCAGATTACGCTAGTACGAGCAGCAAAATTCTGTTAATCAATACCAGAATCTTCCAATTGATAGTTTTGTAGATTGAGCCAACATGGACTCAAATCGAGCCGAGAGTTCAAGTACAGCAGGACAAGCCAATAGCAGTGGCAACACAAGTACAACTGCAACCGACCAGATTTTGTAGCTATATAGCTACAATGGATATAAAGTCTTATATGCAGATTCAGAAGGCCATAGATACTTGATGAGCAGCAAAAGCAACACAGGAGCCAAGATCCTATTGATCAGAGTGAAGCCAGATTCACATAACTCCCAGATGTTCACAGACTTCAGTGGAGCCAGGTATTGCAAACTCAAAGATGAAGTGTAGATAGAAGTTCAAAAAGTCAACCCAAGTGTTTATCCAGAGATCCGCACAAGCCAACAAAACATATAGTTGGTGCATATGCAATCAGGGTCATTGTACATGGATTACAATGGTCAGATCTATAGTCGAGAGCCAGAAATGCAAGATCCAAAAGATCAACCAATTGAAGCCAGTCTAATTGGAGAACCAAGCCAAAACCGGTACAAAGGTCGAGATGGAGCAATCTACAACTTGATGCTCAGTGTTCTAAAAGAAGATGCCGACAACTTGGTCAGCATAGAAGCAAAAGCTTCTCAGCTAGAGCTTGACATGACAGAGCCAGTTGAAATACCACTAGTCATGGCGTATTTCTCAGATTGTCCAAGAAATCCAGACAACAGGGATACATCAACTGCCAAGCAAGGTACAAAGAAAATTGGAAATGCAAATCTCGATGTAAGTGCATCTAACTCATCACTTTTCATGCAATCAGATGATTCTGCATTACCATTGGAAGCATCGTAAAAACACTGCAAATTCAAAATCAGCATAAGAATGCATAGGCACCTGAAAAGCTTAAAATTGATTCTTTGAACAACAAATTCTTGCATGAATTTAGTAAAGATATCGAGATATCACCAAAGGTTGAAAAGACTGTTAGGTTTGTAAATGTTTTTGCATCCATTGCCACAAGTGTGCAATTATTCACAAGTCTAAGGGACACATCAAAGAGAACAATGCTAACTTTGTATGGTACACATAATTTATATGCACACTATGTGGACCAAAAAGGAAAAATGTACAAAAAGGATCAACCAGTGTTTGAACGGCCTACATACCAGCTCATAGAAGTGCGTCCATAGTGATAGATCAGAAAGGATGGTTCATTTTAGAGGAAAGAATCTATTATAGTCCGTCCTCTCTAGTGATGAAGGATATTACCTGAGTGAACCCAGGAATCTATTCAGAGCCAAACTCTCCTCCATCGGAAATCAAGCTTTGATGTTGTGACCAAACAAACATATACTTTGACCAAAACAGTCGTAGATATAGACAAGAGTCTAGCATCTATGATGCCTTGGGTCCTTAAACCACAAAAGCTCATATCATAGGAGACCCATGGGATAGACAATATCAAGGCAAAGATAAAGCTATCTACAGCTTAACTTGGGGATTAATTTGTCATGTTTCACGTAGATACATAGAAAACTATGTAGAAGGTTTGCATTTGCCAAATGTTAACATTGCTACCCAAAGTGTACCTTCACAGTCCCAAAAGGTGAGACTAAACCAGATCCGAACAATTTTGAACTCTTACAATGAAGCAGGCTATAGTGATCACCCTAGAAAGGGGGGAGCTATAAATCCATCAAGCTCAGCTCTAATACCAGGAAATGCTACACCAGTTAGAAGTCCTAGAGCTTCTAGCCAAAAGACTCCTTTAAAGCAGAAACCATTGAAAGATCATATGGTTGTTGGAAGTTTCCAATTGACCCAGATTCCACAGAGTCTGCAGACAAATGCTTATATGAAGATAATCCAAAAGTTTTAGCTAATCTCCACAAGTCAAAGCCAAAAGCCGACAAATCCAATAGTGTTCAAACAGTTACATGTGATCAAGCTCACATATACATATCAAGATGCACATGGTAATGAATATCTGCAAGATCATGACCTTGTACAAACCCCTACGGATGGCCAGACTGAAGTCAAAGACTATCTGAAGATGATGCAAAGCCTTAATAGAACAGGTGACTAAAAAGTCAAAATCAATAGGAGCTAAAGTCCAAAAAGCTATACAAAGGTCACCATCGAAATCTCCTCCAAAGAGACAAATTATGCCGGACAATACAATGGATCTTTTTAGGTCAAAGGTTAATCAAATGCAAGAGGACAATGCTCAACAATCGCAAAAAAGTGCAGTATCACAGTCATACGAGTCAACATCAATTGAAGCAGGTGGTCAAAGCGAAGAAATGAAGATAAAGCTCAACCAAAGGATGTTGCCAATAAGAAAAGCAGTCAATTCAGACACGAATCCTGAAATGATCAAGAGCATGGCATCATTGTTGAACACGAAGAAAAGCTATCAAGAAAGTAAAGCTAGATTTTCAATTAGACAAGAACCTCATGTCCTTTCGCACTTGGAAAAGATGCGGCCAACCACAGCTGGAAGATGCTTCTGAATTTGTGAGCATATCTGGAAACAAACGAGCAGAATGCTGGGGAATCATCTCCATCGCCATTGAAGTAAGTTCACAAAACATCATAGCTCAATTCCATGTGATCACAGAAAAAGATATGCCAGAAGACATCATAATGGGAATGCCAATGGACCAAAAGGTCCTAAAGATATAGAATGCAAACATGATGAAGTCATCACAGACAATAAAGAAGGGAGATCAAGAATGGTCACCCGTAGACGTCAGCACAAGGTCCTCAAGCACAGTTAGAATGGAGATTGATATCAAAGCAAAGCTTGTTGAAGATGATTCATCTCCATCAATCAAAACTTCAGAAAGGGTTTGAAGCAAATTGGGAAATATCAAGTGCAGATCAAACAGAGCAAAGAGCAACCACGGAAGCTATTGAGCAAAAAATGCCATCAAAGCCACAAGTTGAAAAGAACAAGGTTACAAAAAACCAAGAAGCGACAGGAAGTTTAAAGATCAATCAGACATTGCCAACTAAATCAGGTGATGTAAATCAGATTGGAGCAGAGTCTCAAGTCACCTTCCATAGAGATACAGTTAGATCAAGATGAGACCATGGCAAAAAATCTTTGATAGAGCCAACAATGAGAACAATTGTAATTCTCAACAGTACAAAAGGAGCAAGTGTCAGATGCAATGTTTTACTGGATAAAGAAGCAAGGTGCAATATGGTTGCAGACAACATCCAAAGCATTCTAGAGATTGCTCCATTCTAGAGAGCAAAACAATGCTAGGTATGCATACATGTCAAGAAGAAATAGATGATACCCTTACCATCCAGAATCATGAAGAGCAGGTATAATTTCAAGTAAGGAAATTCTTGAAGATGTCATACTTGGACATCAGTGGTGGCTAGACCAACACAAGACCTACAAAGAAGATACAATGTTGATACTCTCTTTTCCAAGAGGTAGCCAACAGCATTTACAAGTACCGTTAATGCTAGATTCAGAGTTGCAAAAGTCAAAAGAATTGAAGATAAATCTTGTAGACAAAGATAAAGCTAAAGTGGACCCTCCACCGATTAGCAAAGAAGGTGTGACAGCATATACCTCGACATCAAAGAACCCTCATGGATCAGCTTCTTCAAGCATTGCCAGGCTTTCAAAACTTCAAGTCAATTGCTGACCCAACGGGAACGTCTAAGGAGACACCCAGAAAAACAAAGATATATCAGCCAAAGTACTTAAGAAAACAAAGAAACGTTAATCAAGTGTTCGTTCCGAGAATTTTAGTCAAAGTCAATGATCCGGTTGGGATTAAGGATAAGCAATCGACACGAAAAGACAAACACATGGGATGGATAGCATCACAGTGGAGCTTAAAAGAACAGGAGTACTATGGAGGTAACAGACACATATGGGTACCAAAACCGCAGTTTAGAGCATATGAAGTAACTTCAAGTCCCTCCCAAGAAAGAAGGCCCACAAGGTCTCAGCCTCGACAAAATCCTAGGATACCTAAGAAGCAAGTATACAATAGAATAACATCGAAAGATGCTGAAGTCTACCACAACTCTCAAGAGGATACAGAAAAAAGATGGATCTCAAAGAATTTTCCTCTTGGACAAGGATTTTACACAAGTTATACAAAGACTTGGCTACAAGTCAACCACAAGCCAACTGCAACTACACCAAAACTCCATGGATATCTCAAGAAATCAACAAGACCTACTACGAAGCAAAGTCAACAATGGAGATACAAAGGTCCTCAAGAGATTTGGATTCCTAAGTCTTCCAATGCTCCTAGTCAAAATTCAAATGTCAACGATCAATAGAGGCCTACAACAACATCAAAGACTTCTTGCAACAGGCTTAATTGGAGAATCAAACAGATAATGGAGTCTTCACAGTAGAAGGACAACCCAACCAACATAAATGCATATTTGAAGAAGATAAAATAGGTATGGCAAAAGAAACCTTCAATGCCAACTTGCTCCTTCACTAATCCTCTTTTTGAGGACTCAAGCTTACTTTTACCTGAAGAAATGTTTGTAGTAAGCTCAAGAATGTAAAAAGTCAAGTCGCCAGGGTGCAAAAAACACTCTTTGGCATAGTCAGAGTCGGCGGGCTGCTGAGCCATAAAATGATCAAAGCATTAGACCCAAAGCTTCAAGTCATATTAAACTCTGCGCTAAGAGTCGTAGTTATTAGGCTTACGCTCAAGCTGGAAGAGTTGAGCATATCTAAATCGTGTTGCTCATGCTGGATGAGATGAGCATAAGAGTCGAAGTCTATTAACTTACAATTGGTGGAGTGTTGTAGAGTCCAACACTCACGCACAGTGCACACTAAGATAAGAGCACATATCCTCGTCAACAACGAAAAGCATTCGTAAAGGGGTGCTATCTTGCAAAGCCATGTCATATGCTTTTATAACTACACCGTCTTTCTGAAGAACCCCTCAAAATCTTTCTTGCACAGCATATTGTTTCCCATGCAATTTTGTGTATGCATAAATAGGATGTCCCATCCTTGGTAGACACTCTTTTTGCTTCCACCTATGCAGCTTGAGTGGACTACAACAGGAAAACCAATGTTCCATCATGCTACCCTCTCACATTTGCTGCCTTTTTAATTCCATATCCATCAGCAAATAATCCTTTGAGTACTTAATTAATATTTCCTATGCTAATAAGTACTCCAATAATGTGCTTATCCCAAAGGCACTTTTTTCCCACTGGGTTTTTTTCCTTTGGTCATCCAAGTTATAGACCCTAATTTAGAACCTCATCATTCTACTTCCCTTGTATATACTTTTCAAAAATAAACAACAGCCTCAACATTATGCTATTACAACGTACAAATGCAACATCATCTCTCACAACAGACATATTCAGACCAATAAAGATGCTGTAAAAAATTGAACCTCATCAATAAATCCAACAACAAATGAAGACAATCAGGCCATCAACAACCAATCAAAAACCTTTCCTTGCCTCCACGGACACTTTTCAATAGTGCCTGAGGACGGGCACTAAAATAGGAAGGTGGGAATGTTAACTGAGTCAATGTCAGTTAACAAAAGCTGCTAAAGACCGAAGACGTACAAATGCACATCAAAGATGAATACGAAGAAGCAGTAGAAATTGGAATTACACATTTTCCACGTTTTCCCAAAATGGTCACGTATTGTAAATTCCCGATTTATTTCAAGCCATTGTAATATTTCTAATGTGTTACGGGCTCAATGGGAGTTCCAAGTTGTAAAGAATAGGTCACTTATTGTGCCTAGGTTGCAGATTTAGTAAGTGGTGATCCCTAAAGGCCTTGGGCACCTGGACATTGCATATTTTTAACCTAGGTATATAAGGAAGTGTGTAAAAGAAATTAGGGTTCTCAAGTCATTGGTTGAGAGCACTCTTTGGTGAGAGCTCTTGAGGTGTGTGGTTATGGAGTCCTTGAGCTTCTCCTTGCTCATGAGACTTGATTAACACTAATCAATGATTCATTCTCTCTCACTATGCCTCTCTCTTACTTCTTATGATTGCCTATGATGCTTAGATTAACTAGATCTAAACTAATTAGTGGTTAATTCCTCTCTAATCTTGTGTGATTGCCCTCTTTTGCTTGTGTGTGCATGAAGGTTTGATTGGAGTGTGGTGCTCAATAGATCTATGTGTGTGTGCTTGCGATTAGTGTGTTGCATGATAGGATTAGTGTTGTGTGCGTCTTGCAATCGTAGTATATGTGATTGGGTTGATTAAAGGCGAAGAGAAGTGGATATGGAGATTGCCCTTCATTGCGGCTTCGCTCCTCCATAGGCCGAGAATCTCACCTCATAGAATTAACCATTTGTGTTTCCACGATTAGCTCACTAACCGTGTGAGTGTTTCCATGCCCTAGCCAGGTAGCTCATCCCTCCATATTGAAAATTTTGTTGGTTATTGGATCTATTTCAATGATGGACCCCCAACATTTCATGTTAACCCTCAGGCACATTCCTATCACCTAAGACGGATGCCGTATTATTCATTTGGTAGAGTCAGGTACCGGGCTTGTCAGTCCAATAGGAAAAGGGTAAGAGTGATTTTCGATGAGACGTGCACTCTAACTGAAACATTAAAGGGATTAGTTGGCTAAGCATGGGCATCCACGTGTGAATGGGGCGAGCTCATATAAAAGTCAACTAAACCTAAAATTCACTTATTCTCTCGTTCGTGCAATTGAAGAGTTCTCTTGCTCCATCTCCATATTCTTCTTCTTCTTCTCCTTGTGTGTGTGTGTGTGTGTGTGTGTGAGTGTGTGTGTGTGTATACATGAGAGAGAGAGAGACTGTGTGTGCGGTCGAGCATTGCAATGACAGTACGGCGGCGAAGCGGTTGAGCGTGGCGCAGCGGCAGCTCCTTCTTCTTCGCGGCAAGGAATCGTCCAAGACAACAAGCGTAGAGCGGTGAGTGACACACCATCGCCATCTTTGAGCTTACTAGTTTAGGCTAGTTCCGTGCTTGGAGCCATTTGTAGCTCGTACACAGTGTATCGGCAAGTCCCTTGCATTGACACGTGCGACAAACACGCACATTTTTGGCGCCGTTGCCGAGGAAATGCCATACACTAAGCTTGAATGGCACTCTATGCTTCTTTGTGGTGCAATTTCAATTGTAGGAAAGGTAGAGAAGGAAGGTGTGTGTGTTGAGAAGAAGGAGTTTGTTTTGCTATTGTGTTTTCTTTGTTAATAAGGTTTTGAAAGGTACTCTGTTTTCTCTGTGATAAGGTGTTAGTATTAATGTTGTAGATCCATAATGTTAGTTCTGTGTAAAGTAAAGTAAGTAGTTATGCTAGCTAGTGAGTTGTTGTAGTAGTGTGTTAGTGTGTAACAGTAGCTATATTAGTTGTAAGTAGGTAGGTTAGGTGTGTGTATGCTCGCACGCACAGCGCGGCCACAAAAACCTTATCCAAAAAAAAAAAATTAAGGTAGGATCGGGATCAAGAATATCCCCCAGACCCAAGCCCACCCAAGCTCACGCTCAGGCTCAGGCCTCAGTCGCCCTTTAAAATTACCTAACGATGTAAATGAGGGGTGTGGGGAAGTAAATTCACCATTCATGACCAACGTAGACCCTATGCTCTTAGAGAGTGTGCACGTGAATACTCCATTCACTGCACCCCCTAACTCTTCAGAGATATTCTCCTCCGAGTTCATATTACCTGATGGTAGAAGCCTTGCCGAAGTGCAAGAGATTGAGTGATATCTCATCGCGGCTAGGGAAAAGGAAATTGGGATCTTACGCAAGGCGAAGCAACGAAGAGAGTTAAAAGCGAAAGCTCCTATGTCAATATCCTTGCTAGGAGAGAAATTGAGTGCTCCTGACTTAGCAACCACTAAAGGTCAACCCATAGAGAGCCACATTGCATCTAGTTCAAAGGACACCCCTAACACCTCAAGCCTAGATGGAGCGTTCCTAAATGAGAATTGGGAGTATGAAATACAAACGGAACAGGTCACACCTATCATGTGGGTTGGTTAGATGTCCTACAATCCACAACAGGTGCTACTAGTGTGGAGGCTCAACAACAAAGAGTTTGTGAGGTCATCCATAGGCTTATTGAGCTAGAGAGATAGAAAAAGGGGATCCACATGCCTTCAACGGGTCTCATCAGATTCTTGGATACAAGGAAGGCTAAACAACCAACCTTATCACAAATGGAGACTCCCTCGGTAAGTCTAATGGATCCCCCATATGTTGTTTTGCCAGGGGTCTCAGTGCAATCTGAGCCCACAAGTGATAGCTTTACCTTTCCAAGTCTAGCTCATATTTCCCTTAATGACACCACGGCTACCATGCCTACCCCAATGATGGGCATGCCCAGAAACACGCCATGGACCTCATTTGTTAGTAAAGCACCCCTACATGGTAGCTCAATGCCTGCAGCAGTACCTAAAAGTGTGTACCAATTATGGCCCAGTTCCCACCACAAGCTTGGCCGTTAAGCACTTTAAGCTTGGCCCGCTAGGTTCTCAACTCAAGTGCAACCCTAGCATGTCAAGCATGTCAAGCATGTCAAGCATCTCAAGCACCTCAAGCACCTTAGTCATCAAGCATGACAAGCAGGACAAGCACCTCGAGCTGGGTCGGGTTCCCGAGCCTCAAGCTCAACCCTAGCTTACCTAAGGTCAAAGGAGTTTTACACACATTATTGGAGGTCTTCAATGAAGCTAACCCTAAGGTCTTATGCTCCATTTGTTAGCCTTGCTCTTTGATGACCATCTCTCATTTGGGCCCCTTTACCATTGGCCCGGTGTTGAGATAGATCTATAAGCACATGTCTATATCTTAACACTTGTTCCCATTTATTCTCCCACATTAAGTGATCAATTTAATATGAGAAAATCATTTGGGTTGGTTAGATATTAGATATTAGATTTTATGACATTGTATGCCTTGCATCCATCTAGCATCTTCAAAACGTTAATTATTAAACTTAATAAGATATCGTCGGATAGTCTTACTACCTCTTAATACCTTGTCTTCATGTCGGAGAATGGACTCGGCTGCAGCACCTCTTGTTGGTCCTCGATCTTTGGTGGGTCTTCAATAGTTGGTTCTTGAGGTGGCTCTCCTTTGTAAGGCTTTAGTAGGCTCACATGGAAATCATTGTGTATAAGCCAATGGGTGGGCAACTTGAGTTGATAGGCATCTCATTGATTGGTGTTACCCCTCACGCACATTCCTCTCACCTAAGATGGACGCCGTATTATTTATTTGGTAGAGTCAGGTACCGGGCTTGTCGATCCAATAGGAAAAGGGTAAGATTGATCGCCGATGAGAGGTGCACTCTAACTGGAACATTCAAGGGATTAGTTGGCTAAGCATGGGCGCCCAAGTGTGAATGGGGCGAGCTCATATAAAAGTCAAATAAACCTAAAATTCACTCATTCTTTCATTTGTGCAATTGAAGAGTGCTCTTGCTCCATCTCCATCTTCTTCTTCTTCATCACCTTGTGTGTGTGTGTATGCGTGAGAGAGAGAGAGAGAAAGAGAGAGAGAGAGAGAGAGAGAGAGAGCATTGCGACAGCGGCACGACGGTGGCGAGGCGGTTGAGCGCGGCGTAGCGGAGTCTCCCTCTTCTTCGCGGGGAGGAATCCTCCACGACAGCAAGCGTAGAGCGGTGAGTGACACACCATCATCATCTTTGAGCTTACTAGTTTAAGCTAGTTGCGTGCTTGGAGCTATTTGTGGCTTGCACACAGTGTATCGGCAAGTCCCTTGCATTGACACGTGCAACAGACGCGCACATTTTTGACGCTGCTATCAGGAAATGCCATACACTAAGCTTGAATGGCACTCTGTGCTTCTTTGTGGTGCAATTTCAATTGTAGGAAAGGTAGAGAAGGAAGGTGTGTGTGTTAATAAGGTTTTTGTTTTGCTGTTGTGTATTATTTTGTTAATAAGGAATTGAAAGGCACTGTGTTCTCTTTGTTAATAAGGTTTTGAAAGCAATTGTGTTTTCTCTGTGATAAGGTGTTAGCTAGTGAGTTGCTGTATTAGTGTGTTAGTGTGTAGCAGTAGTTGTATTAGTGGCAAGTAGGTAGGTTAGGTGTGTGTGTGCTCGCGCGCACATCGCGGCCGCGGCGACCTTATACCAATTGTTTTTTCTTTTTTTTAAAAGGTAGAACCGGGATCGGGAATATCTCTCAAACCCAAGTCCAAGCTCATGCTCACGCTCAGGCTCAGGCTCAAGCCTCAATCGCCCTTTAAAATTACGTATTTTATCCTCGCACATAGCTAAAAAGCGATCTTTTTGAGGACCAACGGAGCTTCTGGTGACCGAACGTTGTGTTGTAAAGCACACCACGACCCTCTGAGTGATATGCTTGTTTCGAGCTATCACACACTTTAATCAAAAAACCGATCATTAAAAAACAACAAAAAACGAGTGAAAATGGACACCTAAAAAAGTAAGCTTGTAGGGTGCCACAGGAACATGCATCTGCGCTCTGGTCGTGTGCTAGAGACAGAGCAACTAGAGAGAATTTTGACTTACGCGAGTTCTCATTATCCACCTACCTTAGGTTCTGGGCCTTGGCGAGGACCCAAGGTAGTACAAACCAAGACCCAAACATAGCGGCTAGTGAGTCTTCCTCTGACTAGGACATCATGGAGGGTTTCCCAATGCCTAATCCCGATAGCTCAAGCCAAAACATGCATGCCATGGATCCACGGTCCAGGCTGAGCATGCTTACCCGCTTGAAGGAAACCTTTAGTAGAGCCACTCGCTCCGAACATGGAACTAACGATGTAAATGAGGGGAGTGGGGAAGTAAATTCTCCATTCATGACCAACGTAGACCCTATGCTCTTAGAGAATGTGCACGTGAATACTCCATTTATTGCACCCCCTGACTCTTCAGAGTTATTTCCCTCCGAGGCTATATTACCCGATGGTAGAAGCTTTGCTGAAGTGCAAGAGGCTGAGCGATATATCATTGCAGCTACGGAAAAGGAAATCGAGAGTTTACGCAAGGTGGAGCAACTAAGGGAGTTAAAAGCGAAAGCCCCTATGTCAATATCCTTGCTAGGAGAGTAATCGAGTGCTCATGACTTAGCAACCGCTAAGGGCCAACCCCTAGAAAGCTGTTGGGGCATAAAGCCCAATGTGGTTGCCCAGGTAAGTAGGCGGGCCGCCAGGTATGTACACATATTCTTTTGTAAAAACCTAATAAGAACTCACTATGCTCTACACATTACAACAGAGCGATTTCACCATATCGTCGTGCTCTTCTTCTCGCACTCTCTCTCGCGTCGCACTTTCGCTTGTACTCCTTCAATTGGTATCAGAGCTCAGATCGAGGCTCGGGGCAGCACTGCAGAAGGCTAGAGTCACCAGCTCAGATCGGAGTGAAATTCGACAGGCAAAGACACGGCCCCAAATCCTGTGGGAATACCCAAAGGGCTTGTGTTCTCAGAATTTCATTCTGAGGTCATCTCGGCCACCATTCGGCTTCGACAAAGTTCTGCACAGTCCATTTTTGACTACGTGGTCTCAGCGGGTGCAGATCCGACTCTGCGAATTTGGGGTTTTCGGCCTACGACTGCAAGTGCTGAGGATATCGACACTCTAGAGTGTTGATTTGTGGTTGTCTACACATCGAAGGACGGCTCACAGTTCTTGGAGACGTGTCACATACGACACGGGTATCTACACACAGACTGTATGTGACATCCACTAGTTCATCAGGTAGCTTGTGCTTGCTGCTTGATATTCCAGATTTCATCCTGACATTGCAGGTACTTCCACATGGGATGTATTGTCAGAGATGATGTATGTCTGTTGAGGGTTTGCTGGCTGTGAGTCACACAGCAAACAACCGCGGCAGCGGTTACAGCATACAGTGGGAAATTTGTGGATGTATGACTTTGTGGGAAGTCTATGTACTGTCAGATTTACTGCAGCCTTTGTTGAGGGTCGAGTGAGGTTTTATTGAGGTGGGGGATTCTCGAATGTTGAGATCCTTTCGGTGATACAGGTCGTGGAGCGATCCCTCGAGCACCCTTAGATAGGCAACTAGGATGTATTGAATGTGAGTTAGACAGTTGGGATTGCATCTTTGCTTTACTGCCGTTGAGGCATTGTCGCAGTCTATGCTTACAGGACAGTGACAGGACAGTGCAGGACAGTGAGAGACAGTACAGGTGCGGGACAGGTTTACCCACAGCTTACAGTGTTAGAGAGATAGTGGTTTTTTGAGTTGTTTTTTGTCTGTTTTTTAGTACACCAGAGCCATTTTACAAAGGAGACTCTGCCAAAATTTCTGCAGAATCTGAAGCTTTCTTGGTTCATTTGACAGGTTGATATTGGTTCAGAGGTCAGTTTACAGGAGAAACTCTGCCGAATTTTTCCCAGGAAAGTAAACTACTGTGAAGCGTAGCTATGGCTGGATCACAGGACACTACTCTTTACAATATCAAGAAGCTGGATGGAACCAATTTCCCATTGTGGAAGAAGCAGATTTGGCACGTGTTGGTACAAAAGAAGCAGATAAAACCTATAAAGCTCAAGGGGATAAAACCAGAAGATATGGACAAAGATGAATGGAGCGAAATGGATGAATTGGCACTTTCTAACATTATGCTGACTTTGGCAAAAAGCGTTTACTTCAATGTAGCAGACCAGATGTCGGCTTATCAAGCATGGTTAAAGCTGAGTGATCTTTATGAGAAGCAGAGTGCAGCTTCACAGGTATACTGGCTTAAGAAGCTTGTTGACTTGAAGATGAAAGAAGGGACACCTATGTCCAATCATCTGAATGAATTCAACACAATCTATAGTCAGTTTTCAGCTCAAGGTGTCAAGTTTGATGAACCTGTTAGAGCTATGTTCCTGTTGATCACATTTCCGGAAAGTTGGGACACTTTTCGCACAGCTTTGAGTAATTCTGCACCTCCAGATGGTTTGAACATAGCAGGTGTAGAAGGAAGTCTGCTTACTGAAGAAACCAATAGAAAGACAATGGACAAAGGCAAAGGAACAGCCTTAGTTGTCAGGGGAAGGACCAAAGAAAAGTAAAAAGGTGGAAAGAGGAATCAGTCTCGTAGCAAGTCCCGCAGTGCTAAAGGCAAGAGTGACATAGAATGCTACCATTGTGGCAAGAAGGGTCACATGAAAAGAGACTGCAGAGAATGGAAAGCAGAAAAAGGCAAAGAGAAAGCTGAAGACCATGGTGAGAAGAACAAGTCCTCAGTGAAGATTCAAGAAATAAATGTGACAAACACTGTTGCGGAGGATGACAGTCTAGTGTCAGGAGACATCTACTTTTTGAAGAATACAGTGGACTCGGCTCTTCTTACAGCATCTGATGTAAATGCACTGAGTGACTGGATTATAGACTCAGGGGCATCACTTCATGTGTCTCCAAAAAAGGAGTGGTTTACCTCTTATGTGACCACTAAAGATCATGTTCGGCTAGGAAATGGGCAGACATGTGAGATCTTAGGTGTTAGAGATGTTCAATTGAAGTTTCAGAATGGCTCTTCTTTCACGCTGAAGAATGTGAGACATGTTCCCACAATTACAAAGAGCTTGATCAGCACAGGTTTACTTGATGATGCTGGCTACGTCACCACTTTTGGACAGAACATGTGGAAGATATCCAAGGTTTCTATGACAGTAGCACATGGAGTAAATTCTGGAGGACTTTACATGATTTATGTATCAAATGTCTCTAAAAATGTAATCAATGTAACCAAGCAGCCGAACGTTTCTTTGTGGCATAGCCGGTTAGGACATATTTCCAAGAAGGGAATGGAAATCTTGTCTCGTTCTGGTTATTTTCCTGGCTTTTCATTTAATGATTTTGAATTCTGTGAACATTGTCTGTATGGTAAGCAAACATAGCAACCACATAAGCATAGAAGCAGTAGAAGAGATACACAGTTGGCACTTGTTCATAGTGATTTGTGTGGACCTATGCCTAACCTATCTCTAGGGGGAGCTTCTTACTTTATGACATTTATAGATGATTACTCGAGGAAAGTATGGGTTTACTTTCTCAAGCACAAGGATGAAGCGTTTAGTGTTTTCAAAATGTTTGTGACACTTGTGGAGAATCAGAGTGGCAAGAAGCTTAAATGCTTACGCACTGACAATGGTGGAGAGTATGTTTCAAAGGCCTTTCAGGACTTTTGTGAGTCAAAAGGTATAAAACGTAAACTTACTGCTCCTTACAATCCTCCTCAAAATGGTGTTGCTGAGAGGATGAATAGGACCATACAAGAGAAGGTCAGAAGTATGTTGTCTAATGCACAGCTGCCAAATGGGTTTTGGATTGAAGCTGTATCAACAACTGTTCATCTTATAAATAGATCTCCTAGCAAGGTTTTGCAGAAGGATTTAGTGGCAAAGATGGTATGGTTAGGCAAGGTGCCCTCATACAAGCATCTCAGAGTCTTTGGCTGTGAGGCATATACTCACGTTGCAAAGGAATTTAGGAACAAACTTGAGCCAAAGAGTAGAAAGTGCATCTTTCTAGGCTATGGTAATTCTGGTGAGATGGGGTACAGACTTTGGGATCCCGAATCCAGAAAGGTTATCCGCAGCAATGATGTTCACTTTAATGAAGCCAAATATCATTCTAAACCAAAGAGGGTTGAGGAGATTAGAAGAGTTGTCTTCCAAGAAGATGGACCTGCACATGCAAGACAAAATGTCAAGGCTCAAGAGGAGCAAGGACAGGATAGAGTGGAACCACAGGTTGTGGCTGAGCCTAAGCCACCTATTGTGCGTAGATCTGGACGTGTCACGCGACCTCCTGATAGGTTTGTTCCATCTATGAGCTATGTCATGTTGACTGATTGCAATGAGACTTCATGTTACAAGGAAGCAGTGCAAATGAAGGACTCCGGGAATTGGCAATTGGCCATGCAGTCAGAGATGAAAGCTCTGCATAAAAACAAGACATGGAACCTAGTTAAATTACCACAGGGCAAAAAGGCTCTACCTTGTAAATGGGTTTACAGAAAGGCAAGGGAAATTGGGTATGCCAGTTGTTAAAGAGTCTTTATGGCTTAAAACAATCACCGAGGGCATGGTACCATAAATTCCACAAGTTTATGCTTTCTCAAGGCTACAAACGTAGTGAGTTCGATCACTGTCTATATACAAAGAAGGCTAAGGATGGTAGTTGGTTGATCCTTATTTTGTATGTGGATGACATGTTGATTGCTGGCAAGCACTTGGAAGAAATTTCAGCTTTGAAGTCAAAGATGGAAAAATCGTTTGACATGAAAGACATGCGTGAGGCAAGTCATATACTTGGTATGCGCATTGAAAGAGACAGATCAAAGAAGTTGATTTGGTTGTCTCAAACAAAGTATATTGACAAGGTTTTGCAACGTTTCAATATGGAGAAGGGAAAGGCATTGAGTGTTCCATTGCCACCATATGTGAAACTTAGCAAACAAGATTGTCCTGTGTCTAAGGAAGAACAAGCTGAAATGGATAAGATTCCATATGCGTCTGCAGTGGGTAGTTTTATGTATGCAATGATTGCTACTCGCCTAGACATTGCATTTGCAGTGGGAGTAGTAAGTCGATACATGTCAAACCCAGGCAAGAAACAGTGGGAGGCAGTGAAAGGAATATTGAGATACCTGAAAGCTACAAAGAGTATGCGTATATGCTATGGGAGTCAGGAGCTAAGTGTAAAGGGTTTTACAAACTCAGATTATGGAGGTGACTTAGACAACCGAAGGTCTACGTCAGGGTATGTCTTTACATAGGCTGGTGGAGCAGTATCATGGCGTTCTAGATTACAAGATTGTGTTACTCAGTCTACTATAGAGGCTGAATATGTTGCAGCATCAGAGGCATGCAAAGAATCAATTTGGCTTAATCGACTAGTAACAGATTTGGGAATCAAAGAAGAGATGCATGTGTTATATTGTGATAGTCAAAGTGCTATACAGTTGGCTCGCAATCCAGTTTATTACTCAAAGACAAAGCATGTGGGTGTGAAGTATCATTTCATCAGGGAAATTCTCGAGGATAAGAAACTTCATCTTGTCAAAGTTCACACCACAAAAACTCTTGCTGATCTACTTACAAAAGAACTTCCCTCAGAGAGCTTTGCGCATTTTCGCAAGCAGTTAGGTGTAGGATAGTACATCACTTCTCTACATCTCTTGTATATTAGCTTGTATAGTAGCTTCTCTCACACTTAAAGTACCACATTGGACTTTAAGTGGGAGGTTGTTGGGGCATAAAGCCCAATGTGGTTGCCCAGGTAAATGGACGGGCCTCCAGGTATGTACACATATTCTTTTGTAAAAACCTAATAAGAACTCACTATGCTCTACACATTACAACAGAGCGAGTTCACCATATCGTCATGCTCTTCTTCGCGCACTCTCTCTCGCGTCGCACTTCCGCTCGTACTCCTTCAAAAGCAACATTGCATCTAGCTCAAAGGACACCCCTAGCACCTCAATCCTACATGGAGAGTTCTTAAATGAGAACTGGGAGTACAAACTACAAACAGAAACTCTAACCGGCCTATACACAGGTCACACCTATCACGTGGGTTGTTTAGATGTCCTACAATCCACAATGGGTGCTACTAATGTGGAGGATCAACAACAAAGAGTTTGTGAGGTCATCCATAGGGTCATTGAGTTAGAGAGACAGAACAAGGGGATCAACATGCCTTCAACGGGTCTCATGAGATTCTTGGATACTAGAAAGGATAAACAACCGACCTTATCGCAATGGAGACTCCCTCGGTAAGTCTGATGGACCCCCCATATGTTGTTTCGCCAGGGGACTCAGTGAAATCCGAGCCTACAAGTGATAGCTTTACTTTTCCAAGTCTAGCTCATCTTTCTCTTGATGACACCACGACTACCATGCCTCCCCCAATGATGGGCATGCCAAGAAACACGCCATGGACCTCATTTGTTAGTAAAGCACCGCTACATGGTAGCTCAATGCCTGCAATAGTACCTACAAGTGTGTACCAATCGTATACACCCATAGGTCCTCGTACTCATGTAGTCCCTACCCCTCCCATTTTTTCAACAACCTATGCTCCACAACCACAATACCCAAGTTCTGATTTCCATGGGACTATACAGGCTAGCATTAGCATGTCACATCCGACGTCTGTTATGCCTGGGGCCACACATATGAACTTTGGGCCACCACATGGCACAACATCATACCCAACGTGGAACCCAAGGGCTTCCTATGCGCCAAGCCCAATGCCAGTACCTACTCCACATGTAGTCTCTGGAGCACCTTCACCCACGGTGCCTGCTCCCTTAGGTGACTTGGAAACATTTGCTCAAGCTATTGGTCAATCTATTGCTGAGAATATGTGTAACACGCCTGGTAGAATACCTAGAAGTAAGGCAGTACAAATAGCCAAGCTCACACAAAAATTTAGTGGAGACGGGGATGTGAGAAAGCATATTGAAGTGTTTGAACAAATATGCGATTCCCTAGGAGAACACAATGACCTGCATAAGAGTAATGCTTTAAGCCTAACCTTAAGTGGAAAGCTTGGGGATTGGTATAGAACCCTAAGGGGGGAAGAAAAAATGATTTACCCTACTCTTAGGAGACTGTTATTGAAAAAATATATACGAGAGAGAGTGCTTTGGGGTGTAGCCTCTCAGCTCCAAAAATCCCAACGTGAGGAAGGAGATTCGGTGAGAGACTTTATTATTAGTCGCTTGAAGCATTTGAATTCTCGTTGTAATCCAAATGAGCGCTTCAATAATAATCAATTGCTTGATAGATTCATTAGGGGATTACGATGATGGGGGCTTTTCACAAGCCAAGCTCCCATACCCTCTTTTGTCGTCCCCACCCCATGAAAACCCCCTCTTAGGGAGGGAGTGATAAAAGACATTGGAAAAAGTAAGAAAAAAAATAAAGTATGATTATGTAAATATATAAGAAAGGTAAAATAGGCCACCTCATGCCTGCGGGGCAGCCCATCTCCACCTTGCCTCCTTTTTCTTCACTCTTGCCCCGCCGTGTGTCCCTTTTCCTCTCCTCCACTCAAAAGGTCAACCCCCTCTCTCTTCCCCTTGTCCTTTCTCCTTTCTCTCTCCCCTCAAGCTACCCCACCCCTTGTCCTTACCAATAATGCACCCTAACTCACATGCAACTTATGCTATCTTCCAAAACAGTATACCCCACCCCCCTTTTCTCTCTCCTACACTCTCCCATGATCCAAATACCCTCCTCTCTCTCTAAAATTTGAAATCTCTCTTGTCTTGTAGCCAGATGGCCTCCCCCACACTCACACACACTCAGTTTCACTGAAAAAGGTGCCCACAGACCCATCCCCACCCAGTGGTTACCTGATTTTCTTGTGTTCACACACATCTGCACACAGATTCACCTCTTAACACACTCCCCTCTCTCCCCTCTTGTAATTACTTTATTCTCCATGTCACCTCTCACTTTTTTTCATCAACCCATCTCTCTCTCTTAGTCTCTCTCTCATGAGACTGCTGTTCTGGCACATATACACACAGCCAGACAAGTGGGGCCCACAGTCACATGGCCTATGTAGATAATGATTTCTTCATTTCTAAATTCTAGAATTTCTCCCCCCTCCTACCCTATATAAAGAGGGGTCACTATCACACTAAACACACACAACATCACCAAAGAACACACTATGCACTATGTGTGCCTAGTGCACACACACACACACCCACACCATCACCATCACCGCAATCACCATGCTTGTCTTGAGCATGACCTCTACACTCTTGGCTATGGAAGATGAAGGGCAACTAAATGAAGGATGATGGCCATAATCCTCGTGCGAGTCTTCGCTATCAACTCCCACCTATCCGCCATGTGCTCTACCACTCTCTCCCTTCTCATTCCCCTACCCTATGCTCCCCATTTCATCGCCTAATTCTCTAAATAAAGCTTGAGGTTTTGTGAGTATGTTTTCTTGCAATGTTTTTCCCATGTGAGGTGTGTGGAATCGCCACCTAGTTTTTGTGTTTTGGAGTGAGCTTGTGTATGTGTGAAGATTGTGCGGATTCGCCATCCTTTTGTGATGCCTAAGTACTAAGCCGCTATACCCCCTCCCTCACTCTCTCTCTCTCTCTCTCTCTCTCTCTCTCTCACTTGATCTCATTCCCTTTCCTTTTCATCATTACTCCCAAGCATCCATCTCTCTTGGATGAAAACTTTGTTATGGTGGTGTGTTGTTTGTGTCCTAGCCGTTGAAGCTAGGTGGTGCCCCCTGTTTGCTTTACCATGACAGGCTCGAGGCGCGCCATTCGGTCCCCGGTGTTTTAAAGGCCGTCGGGGTTCGGGGTTCGCTTTGCTCCCGTCATTTGGTGCCCCCACTGAGGATCTTTTCATGAAACCCTTTAGTTTACAAGACTGAAACCCTTAAACTATTGTGAATGGATGAATGGCTAGCAGGATTTGCTAATTGGACGACAGAAGAAGAAGAGCTCCAAGCACAACTAGACGAACTCCGCATCTCCATCGAAGCTCGAGTGCCAAGCGTAACGGTAATCGATTTGCAGTGGGAGAGTCAACCAACACGCCAAACCCAGTGGATATACATAGGCCAAGTGCCAAGAAGAAGAAGGAGAAGGTCGAAACCATGTCCACAACCTACAACCAACCCACAACAACAAAATGGAAGGAGCTCTACACAATAGAGAATCAACACTATTCTACTTTGAGAATCGGGTAACTCAAGTCACCGAGGTAATTATCACAGTCAGTTTTCAAGTCGCACCTGATGCTGCAGCATAGATAACGGAAGCATTGGCTCACACTCTCACTAGAGAAACTAGGGATCTACTGAGTTTGTTTCAGGAAAGAACACCACCCTCTCCCACAAGCTTGGACAGTGACTAAGCACCTCTAAGCTTCACATGAATCAGTACAACCTACCTCAAGACAGATCACATATACCAACACGTGTACGCTCAATCAAGGTAATACTGGATTTGAAGGCTCACTACCAGCACGTCATTGACACCATGCCGGGTGGGGAGCGGTTTTTGGAGGTTCTGGCATCAGATCAACCATTTGTCTTACCTTTGGTACAAGGCAATGTACCGTTTGAAGTTTTAATCTATGTCCTAGTATAAGAGGGTATACACGCCTCCTTGTAAAGAAGAAAAAAACTTTTGCAAGTTAAGCAGTGTGTCTTTCTAGCTCTCTCTCAGTAATCATGGCAAGTGTAGCATTTCCAACATTTAAAGGAAAGAAGGGGGAGGATTTGGTAACAGACTTCCTAGATGACTTTGAAGTAGCATGTGTAGTGAGCAACAAAGATACGGATGAATCTCGGGTTAGAATCTTTAAGCATCTCATGAAGCTAGAAGCTAGATCATGGTACAATGCACTTCCACAAGCAACCAAGGATGACTGGCAACCCTTAAAAACCGCTTTTAAGAGGCGCTTTGGGGGAGGTACCACTTCAGAAAAGTTGTGGGCAGGTTGAGAGACTTGAAGCAGGAGGGTCTTTTAGAATATGCCACCTATGAGTCCAAATTTGTGGATTTGTGGGAACGGTGGGTTGAGTCACTGGCTAGGGGGGAAGCTGCACCCGATTTCTTAAAAAAAGATCGGTTCATGCATGGCTTATGGCCGCTTCTCAAGGAGAAGGTGAAAGGTAGATTCCCGGCTACGTACGAGTTAGCCGTTGAGATTGCTCGCCTTAAAGACAAGAAGCTGCGAATGAAATCCAAAGAAACCGAGTCAACAGAATCAGGAACATCGCGTCGACCAGCAACTACGACAACCACCATTCCACCACCACCACCTGCTCTTGGGGTAAGAGATGACCAACAAGATATGTTGGCCCATATTACTGACCAACTGCAGAATTTGTCTGTCCACTTAATACAGCTAGGGAGGAGTCAAGAAAGAGATCAAGACCCTGGAAGAGCACGACGACAAAACAGGGAGTATCATTGCTACAACTATGGGGAAGATGGCCATGAAATGTACTACTGCCCACACCCGAGGAGGCATAATTTCAATAGAGGGGGGAGACAGAATCAGATCTCTCCACCAAGAGTAAGACCTCCGCCACTCAGGCAACCAATCCCACCTGTTAAAATCACACCACCAGTGGTGCAACCACAACTGGCCACACCAATTTGACGCCAGTCACCAATGCAACCACCACCACAATCACCACTTACAATCATCCTACGCCCACCACCAATTGGTACCCGCACACCAAGTATCATTGGTCTTGCAGAAGAGGTCAAGATGAGTGTAACGGAAGAAGAATCAAGTAAGAAGACTATTCAAAGAACTGAAGCAGTGGAACAAGAGGTTAAAGAATCAAAAGATGCTACCCAGGTGGGGGAGGTAAGTCAAGAAAATTGTGTTACAAATGTGAGTACATCTTTAACCTTGGATGAAATAGGCACCAAAGCGATCAATCGACAGCATTGGGCAGTAAGGATAAGAAGGTGTAAAGTGTTGATTAGGCCTCATCAGAGTAAGAGGAATGCAAAGGTCATGAAAGATACAAGAGAAGAGGAAAACTAGCCTGTTAGCAAGGCTTTGCAGAAGGTGGACAACAAATCAAGCAAGGGGGAGGGCTTTGAAAATGGAAGCCTATGCACCACCATGGACCCAGGACAGTGTAGCAAGCTAAATGAATCTTGCATCAAGGCAGTTTCACTAGAGGACCATAACGAAGAGGTAAGTATGACTGAAGGTTTGGAGTTGGATATTTCTCCAGAGGCTTGGCAGCCGAGCAAGACTTCATTGTGTAGTGTTATAGACTTGGAGATGGGAAATGCCTCTAGTCTACTGAAAGATGTTATATCCTTGGAGATGGGTAATGCCTCCAGTATATGTGAGGATGTTCATAGTAAGTTTGATGATCAATATGTTGCCAACCTTTTAAGGATGTTCCAAACTCCTCCACAACACAGCATTGTGTTTGCATGGGATGCATCAGACCTATGGCTATGGCTAGCCGCTATAACATATAGAGAGAAGATCAGCATGGATATAAGAGCAAAGGAGCCATGGATAGACAAAAGCCTCATAGAATGCAAGAATGAAGACCTCATTCGTAATTTGGTACAATTTTTTACAAATAGTGCATCCTCTCTTTGGAGAAAGGTAAGTGGATTACGCTTGAATTTAAGCCGCAAGGTAGGTGGCTTGCTATTAGCATCAGTAAAGGAAGCTGACATGTTTGAGCACACCCAAAAGAAGCATGATATGTTCGCAATTTTTTCTAGTCATGGCAGTAATCAGGATTCTGAAGACAACTTGAGCTCACCACACCAACAAGGCGGCCATATATGGTGGATTCTTGGTACACTCTTTGGAATCATAATTTTCAGTTCTGTCTTTGCAAGAGCCAAGATGCTCATTTCCCCTCTCGCTACTGGTGGTTACGAATTTGATCCAATTTGGCATGCAAATTTTATTGTTCGGACACTGCAAACAATGATCCTATTTTTCACTTGGGATCCAGGAGGACATTGGCACAAAGTTATGGAAGCCATGGGCTTCCCCTTTAATCAACCGACACTATTCCAAGGAACAAGTTATCACTCGGACCTGTTACAGATTCATGAATATCCCAAAAATCTCACCAATGGCCAAATGGAATGGCTAGTTCAGAAGGCAACTCGATATCGGATCCTACAGCTAAGCGGAAGAAGAAAGAGATGAGCTAAAGACATGAATGCCTCTAGCCAAAAAGGGAGGGCTAATGATGGGGGCTTTTCACAAGCCAAGCTCCCATACCCCTCTTCTGTCGTCCCCACCCCATGAAAACCCCCTCTTAGGGAGGGAGTGATAAAAGACATTGGAAAAAGTAAGAAAAAAAATAAAGTATGATTATGTAAATATATAAGAAAGGTAAGATAGGCCACCTCATGCCTGCGGGGCAGCCCATCCCCACCTTGCCTCCTTTTTCTTCACTCTTGCCCCGCCGTGTGTCCCTTTTCCTCTCCTCCACTCAAAAGGTCAACCCCCTCTCTCTTCCCCTTGTCCTTTCTCCTTTCTCTCTCCCCTCAAGCTACCCCACCCCCTGTCCTTACCAATAATGCACCCTAACTCACATGCAACTTATGCTATCTTCCAAAACAGTATACCCCACCCCCCTTTTCTCTCTCCTACACTCTCCCATGATCCAAATATCCTCCTCTCTCTCTAAAATTCGAAATCTCTCTTGTCTTGTAGCCCGATGGCCTCCCCCACACTCACACACACTCAGTTTCACTGAAAAAGGTGCCCACGGACCCATCCCCACCCAGTGGTTACCTGATTTTCTTGTGTTCACACACATCTGCACACAGATTCACCTCTTAACACACTCCCCTCTCTCCCCTCTTGTAATTACTTTATTCTCCATGTCACCTCTCACTTTTTTTCATCAACCCATCTCTCTCTCTTAGTCTCTCTCTTATGAGACTGCTGTTCTGGCACATATACACACAACCAGACAAGTGGGGCCCACAGTCACATGGCCTATGTAGATAATGATTTCTTCATTTCTAAATTCTAGAATTTCTCCCCCCTCCTACCCTATATAAAGAGGGGTCACTATCACACTAAACACACACAACATCACCAAAGAACACACTATGCACTGTGTGTGCCTAGTGCACACACACACACACCCACACCATCACCATCACCGCAATCACCATGCTTGTCTTGAGCATGACCTCTACACCCTTGGCTATGGAAGATGAAGGGAAACTAAATGAAGGATGATTGCCATAATCCTCGTGCGCGTTTTCGCTATCAACTCCCACCTATCCGCCATGTGCTCTACCACTCTCTCCCTTCTCATTCCCCTACCCTATGCTCCCCATTTCATCGCCTAATTCTCTAAATAAAGCTTGAGGTTTTGTGAGTATGTTTTCTTGCAATGTTTTGCCCACGTGAGGTGTGCGGAATCGCCACCTAGTCTTTGTGTTTTGGAGTGAGCTTGTGTATGTGTGAAGATTGTGCGGATTCGCCATCCTTTTGTGATGCCTAAGTACTAAGCCGTTGTACCCCCTCCCTCACTCTCTCTCTCTCTCTCTCTCTCTCTCTCTCTCTCTCTCTCTCTCTCTCTCTCTCTCTCTCACTTGATCTCATTCCCTTTCCTTTTCATCATTACTCCCAAGCATCCATCTCTCTTGGATGAAAACTTTGTTATGGTGGTGTGTTGTTTGCGTCCTAGCCGTTGAAGCTAGGTGGTGCCCCATGTTTGCTTTACCATGACAGGCTCGAGGCGCGCCATTCGGTCCCCAGTGTTTTAGAGTCCATCGGGGTTCGGGGTTCGCTTTGCTCCCGTCAACGACATGAGGATATCTACAATGGCCTAGTCATTAGAGGTATCACCACTTGAGAAGCAGTCACCACCAATGCGATCCAATTGGAGGATAATTTCATGATTCAAGGAGAAAGCGTGTCTGTTGAGCCTAAATCTACTAGCTCGCAAGCATCGGGGCAGCCGCCAATAACCCTAAAGCCTATTGCTAAGGAGCCAAAGATATCTTAGATGACTTTAGCAGATCTCACCAAGGCTATTCAAGAGAGTCTTAGAGACAATCGTCCTCCGCAAAACAATCATATGTATCCAAGAAGGGAGCAACAATGGTGCTCAATATGCTATGGACCGCATAGTACCAGTGAATGCCCTACGTTTAGAGTAAAATTCAATGGGGACTGCAATGCTTGTGGGAGGTATGGTCATCAAGCTAAGGATTGCATAGTATTTAAGCATGCGATGGCCAATAGACCAACCTTAGCATGGACAGACACACCTCGAGTGCTTGCATTGATGCTGGCCCCACCTCTTTAACAAACAGCACAACAGATGGTCCCTAGGGATTAAAATGTTGTTCAAACAACACCCTTACCACCTCCAGTGCTAGGACCGCAACCACCACATCCGAGAATCACTTCTATGAATCAAGTGGGTTGTGAGTCATCTATTGCTTGTTTGGAAGGCTGTAAGGAGGATATAGAACCTAATATTGCCTATGGGATGGATGAAGTCACGGAGCGGAGCGTGGATCGACTCACACACACACACACACACACAGATACACAGACAGCTTACACTGTACACAGTACGCAGAGAACTGTTTTTCAAGGGTTATCTCCCAAAACCTTATTATCCACAAAAGTATAAGTGAGTATATACAAAGAGTTAGTGATAAGTGAGTTAGGTGGGCGGCCGGCCATATCCGTATAAGAGGCCACTTGGGCTTTAATCCCAACAACCTCCCACTTAATGTCCAATGTGGCACTTTAAGTAACTGTAAATCTATGAACATAAATGTACAAATATTTACATGGCTTCCATCTATCCAATGCCCAATAACTCACAACAATGCACAAAGCCCTCTCCTGGAAGTCTTTTTGTGAGTAGATCAGTAGGATTTTCCTTGGTGTGGATCTTCAACAATTGTATTTGCTTGTCTTCAAGTACTTCCCTGATGAAGTGATATTTCACATCAATATGCTTAGTCTTCGAATGGAACACTGGATTCTTTGCCAATTGTATAGCACTTTGACTATCACAATATAACTCTGGCATATCTACTTTGATTCCCAAGTCTGCTACCAGTCTACCAAGCCAAATAGCTTCTTTGCATGCCTCATTTGCTGCAACATACTCAGCTTCTGTAGTAGACTGCATAACACAATCTTGTAATCGAGATCGCCATGATATGGCACCTCCAGCCAATGTAAAGACATAGCCTGATGTAGATCTCCTCTTATCCAAGTCTCCTACATAATCTGAGTCAGTGTATCCTCTGACACACAAATCCTGACTACCATAGCATATGCGCATACTCTTTGTATGTTTTAAGTATCTCATGATACCTGTCACTGCCTCCCAATGTTTCTTGCCGGGATTTGACATATATCTGCTAACCACTCCCACTGCAAATGCAATATCCCGACATGTAGCAATCATTGCATACATCAAACTACCCACTGCAGACGCATATGGAATCTTATCCATTTCAGCCTTTTCTTCCTCAGAAACAGGACAATCTTGCTTGCTAAGTTTCACATATGGTGGCAATGGAACACTCAATGCCTTTCCCTTCTCCATATTGAAACCTTGCAAAACCTTGTCAATATACTCTATTTGAGATAACCAAATCAACTTCTTTGATGTGTCTCTCTCAATGCGCATACCAAGTATATGACTTGCCGACTTGCCTCACCCATGTCTTTCATGTCAAACGATTTTGCCATCTTTGACTTCAAAGCTGAAATTTCTTCCAAGTTTTTTCCAGCAATCAACATGTCATCCACATACAAAATAAGGATTAGCCAACTGCCATCCTTAGCCTTCTTTGTATATAGACAGTGATCGAACACACTATGTTTGTAGCCTTGAGAAAGCATAAACTGGTGGAACTTAAGGTACCATGCCCTCGGTGATTGTTTTAAGCCATAAAGACTTTTTAACAACTGGCATACCCAATCTTCCTTGCCTTTCTCAACAAACCCTTCTGGCTGCTGCATGTAAATTTCCACATCTAAATCACTATGCAAGAACGTTGTCTTGACATCCATTTGGTGCAACACCAAATCCAATATAGCAACCAATGCAAGAAAGCATCTCAATGTAGTCATCTTGACCACTAGAGAGAAGACTTCATCAAAGTCAATGCCTTGTTCTTGCTTAAAGCCCTTGGCAACAAACCTTGCTTTGTACTTTGGCTGACTATCATGAGCGGTGATCTTATACCTGTAAACCCATTTACAAGGTAGGGCCTTTTTGCCCTGTGGTAATTTAACTAGATTCCATGTCTGGTTTTTATGCAGAGCCGTCATCTCTGATTGCATGGCCAACTGCCATTTCTTCGAGTCAACCACTTGTAATGCTTCCTTGTAACAAGATGGTTCTCCGCAATGTGCGAGCATGACATAATTTAGAGATGGCACATAATGATCAGGTGGTTTGGAGACACGCTCAGAATGTCTTACCACAACTGATTCTGCCTCTCTAGCCACTATAGGCTGTTCCTGAGCCTGACCATTCTGTCTTGATGTGCTAGTACTAGGTCTATCTTCCCTGAAGACAACTCTTCTAATCTCCTCTGTCTTCTCTGGCTTAGCATGAAACTTGGCTTCATTGAAATGCACATCATTGCTACGAAGAAGTTTTCTGGACTCGGGATCCCAAAGCCGGTAACACATCTCGCCCGATTCTCCGTAGCCAAGAAATATACACTTCTTGCTCTTCGGTTGTAAATTATTCCTGAACTCCTTAGGAATATGGCTATAAGCTTCACAACCAAAGACTCTGAGATGCTTACACGAAGGTGCCTTGCCTATCCATAGCATCTCAGCCACTGCACTCTTATCCAGAACCCTACTAGGAGACCTGTTGATCAAATGGACTGTTGTAGCCACTGCTTCCGCCCAAAATCCATCAGGCAACTCAGCATTTGACAACATGCTTCTGACCTTCTCTTGTATGGTCCTATTCATACGTTCTGCAACCCCATTCTGTGAAGGATTGTATGGTGCAGTAAGTTCCCGCTTAATCCCTTTTGCTTCACAAAAGTCTTGAAAATATTTGGAAATGTACTCTCCACCATTGTCAGTTCTCAAGCACTTCAGCTTCTGACCACTCTGATTCTCCACAACCTGCAAGAATGTCTTAAAGACCTTGAGCACCTCATCCTTGTGCTTCAATAAGTAAACCCATACTTTGCGAGAATAGTCATCTATGAATGTACAAAAGTACGTTGCTCCCCCTAGTGACAAACTAGGCATTGGTCGGCATAGATCACTGTGCACAAGAGCTAACCGTTCGTCCCTACGATTCCTCTTTGATCTGTGCGGTTCCTGTGTTTGCTTACCATAAACACAATGCTCACAAAACTCAAAATCTTGAAATGAAAATCCAGGCAAATAACCATAATGAGAAAGTATTTCCATTCCTCTTTTTGACATATGTCCGAGCCTACGATGCCAGAGTGACACACTTGGCTACTCAATCACATTAATTACAAAGTTTTTAACCTTTGAAACATGTAAAGTTTATAGAGTTCCTGACTTGCTGCCATGTGCTACAGTCATCGAACCTTTGGAGATCTTCCAAGCGTTGTTCCTAAAAACTGTCACATAACCCGCATCATCCAACTTCCCTGTACTGATCAAGCTCTTTCAGATTGCTGGAACATGTCTGACATTCTTAAGCCATAAAGAAGAGCCATTCTGAAACTTCAACTGCACATCTCCCACTCCAAGTATGTCACAAACCTGCTCATTGCCAAGTCTGACATAATCTTTAGTAGCCACATATGATGTAAACCACTCTTTGTGTGGAGAAACATGTAAAGATGCCCCTGAGTCAATAATCCAATCACTCATAGCATGCCCATCCTCTGTAGTCAAGAAAACAGAATCAAGATTGCTTGTGAGGAAGATGTCACCAGCTACTGTACCAGAATCACTGTCTGAACCAAATCCTGTGACATTCACCTCTTCAATCTTCATTGAACTCTTCTTTTCATCTTGCTCAGAACTCTTTGTTTTGCCTTTTTCTTGTTTCCACTTTGTACAGTCTCTCTTCATGTGACCCTTCTTGCCACAATGGTAGCATTCTATGTCATCCTTTGACTTTGAGTCACTAGACTTACTTCGGTTTTGTGCCTTCTTACCCTTCTTCTCTTAAGACTGTTGTCTCCCTCAAACGACCAAAGCACTATTGCCTTTGCCTTTGTCAATGTTCTTCGTGTTCACTTGCTGTGTGAGCAAGCTTCCTTCTACATTGGCACTTGTAAGACCTTCTGGCGCGACAGAATTACTTAACGTTGTACGAAAAGTATCCCAACTGTCTGGCAAAGTGATTAAGAGAAACATAGCCTTCACTGAATCTGGAAAGACTATCTCTTGTGCTGTTAACTGGCTGAAAATTGTGTGAAATTCATTGAGATGATTTGGCATGGCTGTCCCTTCCTTCATCTTCAAATCCACCAATTTCTTGAGCCACTAAATCTAAAAAGCAGCACTTTGTTTCTCGTACATACCACATAACTTTTGCCATACGCCATACGCTGTAGTCTCTTCTGCTACGTTGAAGTAAAAATTTTCTGCCAGTGTCAGCATGATTGTGGAACAAGCTAACTCGTCAAGCTCTTCCCACTCATCTTCAGCCATACCTTCTGGTCTCTCCCCTTTGAGCTTCAATGGCTTCACTTGTTTTTTCTGCACCAAAACCTGTCAAATCTGCTTCTTCCAAAATGGAAAGTTTGTGCCATCCAGCTTCTTTATGTTGTAAAGAGTCTCACTCTGAGAAGATGCCATATCTACCAAATTGTTTACTTCTGGGAAAAATCCGACAGAATTTCCCCTATAAACTGGCCTCTGTACACACTAAACAAGCTGTAAACAACAAGCTGAACACCTTTCCTCAGGAACTGTAAGTAATTTGAAAAACTTTTGACAGAGTCTCGCCTGTAAACTGAGCTGTGGGAACCAAAAGATAGCTCAAAAAACAATCATAAATAGCTTACCAGTGACAAGTCTGAAAATCTATGTAATATGCTATCCTATAAGCATGCATTGTCTCCTGTCTGGGCGATGACAGAACCTGTATCTGTCTCAAGACTGAACCCTGAACAATGCCTCAATGGCCTGACGCATAAGATGCAATCCAGTTTCTAGACAAAGTCATACATCCTATGGGATAAAAGTTGCAGAAGAGGATGCGTATAGAGGGGAACTCTACCAACCTAATCCACCTCACACTGGGTAACCCAGCCCCCAGTGCTTGGCTTCAAAAAACCTCACACACGACCCTCACACATGGCTCAGCAAACTTCCCAGAACTAGCATACATCCTACAATCTGTCTGCTAGCGTGACTCACAACTAGCATACCCACAATCACAGTACATCAATCTGCAATACATGCCAGTGGTGTCAAGCCGTCGTATAGCCACACCTCCCCTGGAACCTGGCAAGCACAAGAAGTAGCAATGCAGACTGCAATATATATATCTGATGATATATATGTGTACCTGGTCTATAGATGATGCTTTGAAGACGAATGAGTGATGTATGTCGATGCCGATATCTATGCCGACCACCTCCTGCATGCCAATCTACACAAGACGGATTTCTTTGAGACTCAAATATATCTTCTGTTGTAGTGCTGAGAACGAAATTCTGAGGGCATAAACGGCTTCAAAAGGGGGGTAAAACCCAAGGTCGCCTGATGGAAATGCTCCCGGAACGCCGAGTGTGAATTTCCAAGCTTCGGATCCAGAATCTTCCTGAAAAGTGCGCGTGCACGCGATTACGCAAATACGCACTGAACTTGGCTCTGATACCAATTGAAGTCGTGGAGCGGAGGGTGGATCAACTCACACACACACACACACAGAGATACACAGAGATCTTACACAATACACAGTACACTGTCGAGAAATTTGCGGTTTTGTTAGGAAAGCACCAGGCTTATGGCTGTGAGAGTTTGTGAGAGAACTCAACAAAAACTATATGAAGGAGTTAAACCATAGATGCCATGAAGACTAGGGCTTGGAAAGAAGTGCAATCAAAGAAGGCTCACTCTTTCTCTCTTGCATTCACACACACAAAGAAAGAACGCAAAAGAGAATTTCAAAACAATACGAAGATGAAAACATCAAGGCTATGGTCATATCGTATCATGGGTAATATGAAAGGGTTAATGGATGAGTTAATGGCATTCAATCTTGGCTGACCAAAAAGGCTACGAATTGTTCTTTGGAATTGTAGTTTTGTGCTTACCATAATATATATATTTTGTCTAGTGATTGGGATTAATTGTGTGTACAAATCCTCTGAGTTCATAGCAAGATAACTACACTTACATCAAAGGACAAATTATAGTCTATGAGAGGTAGTATGATGGGATCCGGTGATAGAAGTATTTCATTGAGCCTTTCAGGGCCAAAGAGAAACACTATACGTTGTTGAAAGTGTATTTTACGGCTAATCCATACGTTAATTTCAATAGATTGTACAGAGTGAAAGCGATAGAAATGATCATCATGTGGGTTATTCATCTAGGATAGTATGTGAGAAATGTAGATATGAGAGAAGTGAAGAGATGAGAATTTTCCCTCCCAAGCCCTATTCTTGCCCGTAGACAATAAGGATACTACGGGGAGAGATGTACCTGTACCAAAGAGAACCTAAAATTTGTAGAGAGGATGAATTACTAAGAGTGAGAGAGATAGATTTGGTTAAGGAGATGAGATTAGATACATATATATATATATATATATATATATATATATATATATATATATATATATATATATATATATATATATATATATATATATATATATATATATATATATATATATATATATATATATATATATATATCGGATTAGAGATGAAAAAGAAAACAATAAGAAATCAAGAAAACATCAATGTAGAACGCATCTTACTTGACAAACCCTTCGGCACCATTATTGATGGAGAGAGAAGAAGAGGGGAGCACTCCACTTTGATTGATACGCCAAGTACAACACCTTCTTTGATTAGAGTTGATCTTCCAAGGATAGCGTACAAGAATGGCTAGTCTTCCTCTAGGAGAAAGTGTAGGCTTGGGCTTATGTTAATGGGGCTAAGTACAATTAGGCATTACTACTCACTCCCTCAAGAATTCCTCTCATCAATGGCTTGAATGCTTGAGTCCTTTCCAAGGAAGAAGAGGTCCCCTTTTATAGGTGAAAGGAACCCCCAAGAGTTTACACAAGAAGAGAGGAGCCAGTGTGAACATGAATTGGAAAAGTTGGAAATGAGCTGTCCTTGCATGATGTGGGCAGACTGGGATCCAGTATTTTGATCATATCTCCTCAACCGTGGCTCCAAATAAAAAAGTAAAAATATGGGCAAAAACTTCAGCTCATTAGCTACGATTTTCATTTTAAAATTGTTTTCCAATTCAGATTGAAACCTTGTGTAAAAAATTCATCAAAATAGGGTCCATTTATGGCAACAAAAGTCTTCATGTGGTCTCCTTAGCTTAGACTTTCATTTAATTCACAAGGACACCTCATGCCATATGAAAGCATGACATTGCTCCTTGACAAATTTTTGTAATCATGCTTGCAATAATGCATTAAAATAAGTGTATCTTTGAAATCATGCCACCTAGTGTCCCACTAGGATTTGATTCTCTCCTAGTAGCTATTTAAAAAGAAATATAATAAAAGTATAAAAAATACATAGAATATATATATATTGGAGTTTACCCTAGACATAGGATCTAGCTAGGGTGTGAGATGATAATGAAATAGTAGAAATAAAGAATCAATGCTTTTTGCCCCAAGTTAAAGAGGCGGAGCTATTGATGCTTTTCCCATAGTATTTTCTGATGGTAAAGTAAGGATATGTTACCCTTGAGAAAAATAATAGGATGAGATAGAAGGCTTATTATTATACTTAAATATGCATATGTACACTATAGGAAATATAATTATGTATCTAAAAAAATACAAGATAGATCTTGTAGCATGCGTTCCCACTATGTACGTGTCACAGCACGACATCCACCCCCTCTAAACCTGCACATCCTCCGATATGTGCCACATTGTCTCTTTGTAAGATTAGACCTCTTGTACATCTTCCTTGTCTTCTTCTTCACTGGATGATTCCAGAGCTTCATGTTCACATTGATCTTCACCTGTGTTTTTCTCTTCTTCCTCATCCATATCTTCTAGATCATTGTCTCCTCTTCTCTTAAACATTTTAATCCTTTTTCTTGCAATGGGAATCTTTACTTCTGTACCATCTAGTTCAGACAAGCTGTAAGTAGCATTTTCATGCACATGCTTTACAACATACGGTCCAAACCATCTTTTCGAGAACTTACGCATGACTGTGTGCTGGTTATCAAGGCTACTATCATACACTAAAACCCAGTCACCTTTGTCAATTGCTTTGCTCCTGAGTCGATGTCGCTTATCAAAATAGTCCTTGTTTTTCAACCTTGCATTTTTGAGTCGTTCTTTTGCAGCTTCAATGTCTCCAGGTCTTCTCTCTAGCTACCTTATACGCAGTGCAAGGAGATCTTCCCTACTAAGCCCCTCTTGCCAAGGTAGTACATTCCATGTGGGAATTGTATCCTCAATCGGCATCACTGGCTTTTGACCATGGATTAGCTCCGCAGGCATGTAGCCAGTTACTGAGCTATGTGTTGTACGATCAGCCCATAAAGCATATGGTAACAATTTTGGCCACTCACCAACTCTTCCTTCTCAAGCCTTGGCCAAAGCTTTGATGATAGGAGGATGCCCTCTTTCACTCTTTCCATTGCCTTCAGGGTTGTAAGCTGTAGTAAGAGAAAGCTTGATCCCTAATCTAGAAAAGAACTCCCTTGCTTCTTCGGCATCCAGTTCACCTCGATCTTCCCACACAACCATGACGGCAAATCACCTCATCAAGAAGAAATTTGCACAGAGCTTCTGTGGTCTTAGCTCTTAATGCTCTTCCTTCAACCTGGTTAGTTAGGTCCTCTCGTGCAAGAACCAAGTATCTCATCTGCCAGAGTCCTAAAGGCATCGTGACTAGATCCACAACTCATTTATAGCACATGGCTAGTGGATATGTAGGGTGCAATCCATCACGATGTCGAACATTTGAATACATTTGACAAGTTACACATGACTCTACAAACTGAGATACAGCTTTATACATACCCTTCCACCAGTATTTTTCTTTCAACTTGGAGAAGGTTGGCCACACACCCCTGTGTCCAGCCCATAGACTCTCATGAAACTCTTGCATGAGCTTTACTTGAGTCTCTTTTTTACGTATAACCCGTTGTGGTGTAGCACCCTTTTGCTTAGGATGCTTCCACAAGTAACCATCCCTTAAAAAGTACCCATATGCTTTCCTGCGTATCCTCTTGAATTCTTGTTCAGACCAATCATCCTATTTTGTTAGAGTACTCAAGTACCTTCCAATAGAAAGCCAATCACCTTCATAAAGATCTTTCAAGAACAATTCAAGTGAATTAGTCATGCAGACATTGTTACCTTTGACATGAGAGATAGAATAGAATTTTGTGCCTACATCATCTCCCTCATCAATCATTTGTGACTCATCTTCATACCTTGCCCTTGATAGCATATCTGCCACTGTATTGTCTTTACCTGCAATGTGCTTAAACTCAGGATTTAAGGACTTAATGTAGGCAATCCACCGCAACATAGCAATGTCTGGTGTTGAGCAGCTTGTAATCATCCCAAGAAGTGGTAGACAATCTGTTTCTACAACCACACATGCACCAATTAGGTACTCTTTCCCACTTTTCAAGGCTGTAACCATACCCCATAACTCTCTCTTTATCTATGGATAGTTTCTTTGGCGAGCACTTAGTACCTTTGCTCCAAATCTTACCACATACCTGTGTCCTTCTTTGTCATCTTGCCCTATTGCCCATCCAATCCCTGTAGGACTGGTATCTACTGTCACAATCACTGGCCTTTGACACTCATAGTCTACCTTTCTCAAAGTCGTTGCTGACTGGAGTAACTCCTTTAGCTTTTTCATGGATTTTACATGTGCTTCTGTCCATTTAAACTTTTGATTCTTTCTAAGCAGCTGATAAAGAGGATCAGCTACATGTGCATAATGTGGAATCCAAATAACATAGAAGACACATGCTCCCAGAAACCTTCTAACCTCAGTGATGCTAGTGCATGTTTCTTTCATTCTTTGGATGGCATCTACCTTTGATGGACAAGGTTTCCTACCATATGGCCCGCACATGTGCCCCACAATGAGCACTTCTTTGACACCAAACATAGACTTTTTCCCTGACAATGTAAGATTCACTTCTTCCAACCTAGACAAAATTTTATCACAATCATTTATGTGATTTACCACAAACCTGCGACATCCCTTGAGATCCAAAGCTTCATCTTTGTCACTTTCTTCACATCCTTTGATAGGCAAATCATCAATGAAAGGCATTGTGATTTGAGGAATAAAGTCACGTAAGACCTTATTCATCCCATTCATCATATGTGCAACCGAGTTGGTTGCTCCCTGTGGCAAGGTACACATCCTTACCAAACCCAAAGGTGTCCTCATGGTTGTCAAGTCTCTGCTTTCGATTGCAAGCTGAAATTGATCATACCCTGAGTAGAGATCCCCCATTGAGTAGATTGCCCTCCCTACAAACGCCTCTGCAAATTCATCCACAATTGGACTTGTACCTACATTTCTAATTGTCACCTTGTTCACCGGTTGCATATCTTGGATGAAGCGTAGAGAACCATTCTTCTTTGGAACTGTGAACCACTTGTTTGAGTATGGAGCACAAGAAGGCTCCAAGAATACCATTTTGATTTTCTCATTCAGTAGCTCTACTAACTTTGGCAAATGAGCCTTTGGAACCGGAATAGGCCGCAGATTCCAAGGCACATGAGGTATTGTGAAAATTACCATAGGAGCTACAATATAAGGATCAACACATCCTATCTCATGTGGCTCAAATGCAAAAGCCTTACCATGCTTTGAAAGCATTTCTTTGAAGCACTTTGTCTCCTCCTGTGTTAGAAACTCCTCGCAACCAATCTGCAACTCTTGAAAAGACTCCTTTGTGAAGGTATGCCCGATCTTTTTAGGATTCCGCAAACTTGGTTGTAAAGAAGCCTGTTCAATCTTTTCCCTGTTGTTGGGTGGTAAGGGTGAAGCTACTGGTTTCACCTTCTTTGCTACACTCTTGTATTTAGTTTCAACATGGACTTCTGGGCCAACTGTTTGGTTTTCTTTAAAGGCTTCTATTACTTGATACATTTCCATAGAGCAAACTTCCACGACTTCATTTTCAAGATGCAATTTAGACCTCATTATAGCATCAAGCTCACCCATAGTATCTACAAAAGAAACTTGTTCACACAAACCCAAAACATTTTCAGTAGGCTTTAGCAACCCACTCTTTTTCATGCCTATTTGTACATTATGCACATATTGCCTCTCATATCTCTTCAAATCTTCAAGTTTTGTAAAACATACTGATCCATTCCTTGTTACCAAGGAGCTCATCGAGAAAGTTTCACCTATTTTTGGATCAAGCGAGACCCTTTTTCTTTCTGTACCACTGCAATCCCGCTTTACAATGGTACTTGGCCAAAACCCATCATTTCTCTATGATCATGAAACTCTTTGCTTACCTTTGGTAGAGGATGTTCTCTGAGGTTGTCACGATTTCTTTCATGGTTTACACAGACTGAGAGAAATTGGACAGCTCGTTTACCATCTTTGCTACGTATTCTAGCATATGCTGAACCATCATCCATTACCTTTGTTTCCATTCGAACTCCCACAATGTAGGGTTGTCCAAGGATGAGATGATATGAAGATGTATCCTGTACAAAGAAGTTTTGGTCAATCTTTACATCACCTATTGTTACCTTCACACCTGGACATGCTGCATACAATTCACCGGATGAATTGTTTGCCACTTTTACCATCCAACCATGATCTGTGTCCATTGGCCATTTTCACTTGTTGTAGAGACTCTTTGACATTATGTTTATTTCTGAACCATGGTCAATCAAGGCAACAAATGGCTCTTCAAGATCACCTACCTTGACCCAAGTTTCTGTAGTAGCCCTTGCCCAATGACTTCGTGAATAGTAACTCCTAGGAATATCTTCAACTTCTTCATCATCATTTGAGAAATGCACTTGCTTCACTCTCCCACTAGATTGGTAGCATCCTACCATAGCTCCATCATTCTCCTTATTTTGCAGTTGCATCCCTTGTGTCTTCGAGGTTTCCCCTTCAACCTGTGGATGAGAAACTTCAGCAAGGGTTTGCCTCTTCCTCTTGATGATGTCAATGATCTCCTCGTGGAATTCACGCTTTGCAATGCCAAGAACTTCTCCCAGAGTGAACTCAATCTTGCTATTCAAGATCCTTTCCTCCAAGACTTTCTTTAAATCTATAGCAACCTCAATATCAGATTGTAGTTTATAAGTTGGGCCTTTTGTCTTACCTTTTGTTGGCTCTTTCTTCTTTCCTGTTGTAGACTCCTCGATGAGTACTTCAGGTGGAGATGCTCCTTGTGTTGAGGGTGTTTGAAAAGGCATTGAGTCGCTTCTTTCCCCACCTCTAGAATCTCTTTTTGATGGTCCTTCATCAGCATTCTCACGTCTGCGCTTCTCTTCTACAATCGCCTCATTTTGTTGGCATTTTGTAATGTAGGCATGCATTGACAATGAGTCCACTGGATCATTCCATCCTGTTTCTAGACGTATGCAATCACCTGCTTCATGTAGAATCTCTTTTGTAAGCTTTCCCTTTTTAGCTAATTGCATGACATTTGGCCAAATTTGACCATGATGGTCACTCACCTCTTCATCACAAAAATATTCAATTTTTATTCCATAAGTAGCTGCCTCAACTGAAGAGGTGGCATGCTTGGTTGCCATATCTTCAACTAAGGTTTGCATTCCCCCCTTCCCAAAGTTAGTTCTCAAGGGTAGACCTGTCTCTCTTAAGTGGATTTTACCATCCTTAAAAAAGACAACATCTTTTGACAAAGCATCACTAAAATCATCACAATCCCTTCTTACATGGTCTGTACTATCACACCAAATACATCTATTAACAAACCCTTCTTTGGGCTGTTGTCTTTGCCTAGGAAGTGGCCCTGATGATTGGCTTTTTTCTTCAAGCTTTGCAAACTTCACCTTCAAGTCACGCATTCCCTTCACAAGCTCATCTAGCATGGACTCATTAAACTTAGGAGCGATAAAAGTAGGCTTTACCATTTTGTCAGAAGTTGAGGTGGAAGGACTTGTAGTGTTTACTACCATCTTGTCCCTTCTTCTTTGTCGTTTGGCAAGCAGTGAAACAGCACCTTCAACCTCATTCCAGTCGGTCTTTAGTCCTTGCTCAGCATCATTATCTTCAAGAAGAAGCTCCAAATTTTCTTGAAACTCTTTACCTGCAGCTTGTAAGAAAAGATCTGTCTTTTCTGCATCTAGTGTGGCCCTTTCTGTCCTTGTGAGTTGTGCATAGCGCCGCTCAAATTCCCTAAGTAGTTCTGTTATTGATAGTCCTTGCTTTGGCTTGACTACCCATTCTAAGAATGTCCTTTTTTCACTCTCTCAGAGTCCTCCATGAAATATTCCTCCTTTAAAGCTACTTTGAGTTCTTCCCAATTTCTCCCATGCTCGTCTTTAATTGCCCTAACATGCTCCCTAATTTCTGGAGCAACAACTAGCTCAAAGCTTTGAATCATCTCACCTTCTGACACGCGATGCAGCTCCCTCTCCTTCACATACTCGCGTAAGTACTTGGTTACATCTTTGCCATTGAACTGATCCATTCTGTTGACGACCACTTGTATGGCCTTCGTTGCTGAAATCTCCCTTCTTTCAGTGACATGTTGTTGTTGCATGAACATTGCAAATGTTTGAAACATTTGCATTGTTGTTGGGTCAAGATGCATACCCTGTTGCTCAACATGATCACCCATGGTTACCCACAAACTCTCACCCTGGCAGTTTCGCGTCGGGTTCACCAAACATATGTCGAGAAATTTGCGGTCTTGCCAGGAAAGCACCGGGCTTATGGCTGTGAGAGTTTGTGAGAGCACTCAACAAAAACTATAGAAGGAGTTAAACCATAGATGCCATGAAGACTAGGGCTTGGAAAGAAGTGCAATCAAAGAAGACTCACTCTTTCTCTCTTGCATTCACACACACAAAGAAAGAGCGCAAAAGAGAATGTCAAAACAATACGAAGATGAAAACATCAAGGCTATGGTCATATCGTATCATGGGTAATATGAAAGGGTTAATGGATGAGTTAATGGCATTCAATCTTGGCTGACCAAATAGGCTACGAATTGTTCTTTGGAATTGTAGTTTTGTGCTTACCATAATATATATATTTTGTCTAGTGATTGGGATTAATTGTGTGTACAAATCCTCTGGGTTCATAGCAAGATAACTACGCTTACATCAAAAGAAAAATTATAGTCTATGAGAGGTAGTATGATGGGATCCGGTGATAGAAGTATTTCATTGAGCCTTTCAGGGCCAAAGAGAAACACTATACGTTGTTGAAAGTGTATTTTACGGCTAATCCATACGTTAATTCTAATAGATTGTACAGAGTGAAAGCGATAGAAATGATCATCATGTGGGTTATTCATCTAGGATAGTATGTGAGAAATGTAGATATGAGAGAAGTGAAGAGATGAGAATTTTCCCTCCCAAGCCCTATTCTTGCCCGTAGACAATAAGGATACTACGGGGAGAGATGTACCTGTACCAAAGAGAACCTAAAATTTGTAGAGAGGATGAATTACTAAGAGTGAGAGAGATAGATTTGGTTAAGGAGATGAGATTAGATACATATATATATATATATATATATATATATATATATATATATATATATATATATATATATATATATATATATATATATATATATATATATATATATATATATATCGGATTAGAAATGAAAAAGAAAACAATAAGAAATCAAGAAAACATCAATGTAGAACGCATCTTACTTGACAAACCCTTCGGCACCATTATTGATGGAGAGAGAAGAAGAGGGGAGCACTCCACTTTGATTGATACGCCAAGTACAACACCTTCTTTGATTAGAGTTGATCTTCCAAGGATAGCGTACAAGAATGGCTAGTCTTCCTCTAGGAGAAAGTGTAGGCTTGGGCTTATGTTAATGGGGCTAAGTACAATTAGGCATTACTACTCACTCCCTCAAGAATTCCTCTCATCAATGGCTTGAATGCTTGAGTCCTTTCCAAGGAAGAAGAGGTCCCCTTTTATAGGTGAAGGGAACCCCCAAGGGTTTACACAAGAAGAGAGGAGCCAGTGTGAACATGAATTGGAAAAGTTGGAAATGAGCTGTCCTTGCATGATGTGGGCAGACTAGGGTCCAGTATTTTGATCATATCTCCTCAATCGTGGCTCCAAATAAAAAAGTAAAAATATGGGCAAAAACTTCAGCTCATTAGCTATGATTTTCATTTTAAAATCGTTTTCCAATTCGAATTGGAACCTTGTGTAAAAAATTCATCAAAATAGGGTCCATTTATGGCAGCAAAAGTCTTCATGTGGTCTCCTTAGCTTAGACTTTCATTTAATTCACAAGGACACCTCATGCCATATGAAAGCATGACATTGCTCCTTGACAAATTTTTGTAATCATGCTTGCAATAATGCATTAAAATAAGTGTATCTTTGAAATCATGCCACCTAGTGTCCCACTAGGATTTGATTCTCTCCTAGTAGCTATTTAAAAAGAAATATAATAAAAGTATAAAAAATACATAGAATATATATATATTGGAGTTTACCCTAGATATAGGATCTAGCTAGGGTGATAGATGATAATGAAATAGTAGAAATAAAGAATCAATGCTTTTTGCCCCAAGTTAAAGAGGTGGAGCTATTGATGCTTTTCCCATAGTATTTTCTGATGGTAAAGTAAGGATATGTTACCCTTGAGAAAAATAATAGGATGAGATAGAAGGCTTATTATTATACTTAAATATGCATATGTACACTATAGGAAATATAATTATGTATCTAAAAAAATACAAGATAGATCTTGTAGCATGCGTTCCCACTATGTACGTGTCACAGCACGACAACACAAAGAACTGTTTTTGACGGGTTATTTCCCAAAACCTTATTATCCACAAAAGTATAAGTGAGTATATACAAAGAGTTAGTGATAAGTGAGTTAGGCAGGCGGCCGGCCATATCCGTATAAGAGGCCACTTGGGCTTTAATCCCAACAATGGATGCGCTTCAAGAAAGTCCACAATACTACATGGAGGACTATTGGGAACAAGTCAAACCTGTCTATCAAGTTGCTGCACTTGCTGCAAGAGGCCAAAATATCAATTACATTTCTAAGAGACCACCTATTCAATGTTATGAGTGTGGAGGTCCGCATCGTGTGGCCGAATGTCCTATTAGGCTACATAGAATGCCACACTAATGCAAACCAATCAAGCGAGCACATCTACAATGCCAATACTCATGTGTAATCGATGTGGCATAGATCATTTGATTGCCCAATGTCCAAATAATCCAAATACACCAAAGATCATGCCATTAAACTTGATTGAGGTTACCAAGGAGCCATCAGAAGGTATGCATGTGGTACCAGTAAACGTACTCACACAATCGATGCTCCACAAACAAAAATATATTCTTGAGGAAAGAGACACGGCATCAATTGCCCAATCTCAAAAAACGAAGAAAACACGAAGGAAGAGATCGCACAAACCATCGAAGTCAGACCCCAGTTCAAAGACCAACATAGGGACTGGTGACGACCCTGTATATATGAACGATGCTGAGAGGATTCTGATTCAGGTGAAACCATGGAGACCAAAATGACCACTAAGATAGAAACCAACAAGGAAGATCTTCATGAGTCACAATGGCCAGGATCCAAGAAGAAGATAGGAACTTATCCAAACCCTACAGAGGAGATCGAGCGAGTCAAGCAATTAAGGAGATTGATAGAAGATACCCAAAGGGATCTAGAACCAGCAGCTAGGCAGATCTAGATTACAGACACCATGTTCCCTACACAACAACAACCTCAACAAGTCCATAGACGCTTAGCCATACCTAGTGCCATCCAAGAAGAAAGTGACTTAAAGTCATGGGAAAGTGGACGTACTCACTTCTTGATGGAAAGAATGTTTACATAGGGACTACCTGATCCAGTAGAAGAAATGGAGATCCCATCTTCCCCACGTCAAGGGACTGAAGCCCAAAAGGTGTCGTTAAACATTGCCAAATTGATGGATTTCATGTCTTTAGAAGTTAGAACCACCATCATGTCCAAACTATATAAAGACCCTGAGCTAGTCTCAGCTCTTCGAGCCTTCCTCAATGAAGAACTAAAGTTTGGGCTACCACAATTTTCACAGATGGATGGAGCTGGGGAGATGCCAATAGAGGAGGAACACTTAGATCCACAACCCAACCTATATGAGAACCTTGTTATAAAAATACATGTTAACAAGTTGGGACAATACTTTGAGGGTGATGAATCCAATGAGACCATACCAATCACTACTAAGGGATCAACTATGAAGGGAATCCTTGATGGTGGCGCTGGGGTTAGCATTGTGACTAGAAATCGATGGGAAACTATGGGAAGACCTCACCTTGCGACCACAACCATAGTAGTGAAGATGGCCAATGGGTCTATCGTTAAACCTATTGGGATGCTAGAAGATCTCAAGATCAAGGTCTTTGGACATAAAATAAGAGTTACCTTCATTGTTATGGATTTCTCTGAGCACACTATGGCATCTGAGATTATCTTAGGACGTCCTTTCATGAGGGAAGCAAAAATGGTGCATGACTAGTCTAAAAACCATGTCTACTTGCAGTTCCAAGATTCTGTCATTTGAGTCGATCTTGTAACTGGTCGAGCACATACTCTAGGAAACAGGTTTATAATTGATCATAGATCTGACACCACAATTCACTCAGCCCCATTGCAGTATTGTTACACATGTAAAGTGGACAATAATGTTGGGGAAGATTCTCCTTATATGGACGTATTGCCTGGGATGATTGAGTCGGACAATGTGGATTGGGTTCACCTAGCAGCAACAATAGATACTTGGGGAAATGCCCGTACCCTTTAAATATGCTATAAAAAATGCACATAGCTTCTGACAAGACTCATCCTAATATAACAAAGAAAACATACAAGTGGGTCCCTAAAGCTTCTTTAGCGACCATAGCTAGTGCTAAAAAATAGAATCCTTGTAAGAAACATCCCACTCGCTCCAAAAAATGTAAGGAAACATGGCGTTGGATTCCTAAACGACTATTGGAAGCACAAGGCTACTATCAAGAAAATAATCAAATCTGGGTGCCAAAACGTAGATTGTGTTCTTACTTGTCCCTGACCCATGTGAGCCCAATCATGTGGCTCCAAAACAAATTGAAGATCGCGGAAAGGAAAAAATCATGGAATGCTACACACCTACTCCAGAGCTAGTTTGGGTACCAAAGGAAGAACGATTTGTTCCACCTAGCTTGGGAAGGGGGGAGTCCCATGAAGCTTCTAGCTCCTCATGTAATGCATCCATAGAGGTAAAAGATTCTCCATAGCCTCCACCTACAATAGTGGACCTCCATAAAGCTACAAAGGAATCCACATCTCCCAGTGTTCAAGAATCACCTGATGAACCATTTCAAGTTCGATCCTGGGAGAGTACCTTACCACCCTTGCAACTCAATGAGGCACCTAAGGTAATAGAAAACTACTGGCAAAAATCCTCACCTATTACCAAAACTGGAACAATTGGTTTCAAAAAGTGACAAGCCCTTTTCAAATAGTATGACCTACCCAAGGAAGGGGGGAAGTCTTCATTCACGTCAGCCTATTGAATTATTTCCCTCTTACCCTTCTTTCCCTGACCTCTCAATCACCAATCTTAGGGAATGTATATATAAAGCCTTATACTCACAAAAAACAAAAAAAGTAAAGAGCAAGAGCAATTAGCAAACGAGTATGCACAATAAAAGTCAAAACATTGACCAAGACCTACACATTCACATCCGGTACACTGAAACAGAAACCTATGTCATAAAATACCTTTGGTCCTCATCACTCGAGTGATGGAGGGTAGGTAGGATTAGTACGATAGGAGTGTTTTTGTTTTAGAGTTTAGTGATTAGCAAAGGTCTTTCTTCCCACTGATGTACCTCCTAGAGGTATTCTTTGTGTTTCCTAGTGTGTACAGGAACGTGTTGTTGTTGTTAGGATTTGGACCTTCATGGAATCTTTCTCTCTTTCACACTTAAAATCAAGCATGACCATCAACACAAACAGTTGTTTCTTGTCCATTAGCATTGCCCCTTATCTTTTTGCATCTATGTTTGTCTGCTTTAATTGTGATTGGTAGCATAATACTCAATGCATTTGCTTATTATCAAACATTAAATTCAATGTAATTTTTGTCATAATCACTTGTTTAGGTTTAAAAATCAAGCAGTCCGACTAAGCTAATTTGACCAAGCTAGGTGTTAGGGATCTTCTCTTAATACCATGGGTAATGCCTTTTTAATAATCTATGGTTACTTAGGTTCTTAATCCGATTTAGGCAGCATTGTGTGCAATGTACTAGGGATTTCTAGTGGGCTTAGTCCCTATTGACCTTTAGCTTAAGTATTATAAAGGGAGTTTACTAATGTGATGAGCCTGGGGAGGGTAACAGTGTTATGTGACCCCCCAAAGTTACAAAGTTAAAATGTTGAAAATGAACAAACAAAAAAATCAAAGTGCCACAATGTAAAATCTTAAGCTGGAAGAGAAACCTCAGCTTGATTTGGTACTCCATTCACATGTATTGACTATGGCACTAGAGCCCTACAGGTTCCCAGTGTGGGCGCTTTTCCTTGAAAATCAAAAAACCTAAGGCATACAAAATAAGCACGCACATCAAAATTGAATCACTGTGAAAAGACTTTGGGGGGTCAAAGAAAAGTAAATAAGTGAGGCCATGATTTCATGAGAATTCCTTTTATCGTAGCTTAACTACGAGTTCTTCGAGGTATAGCCACTAGTCAGCCCTCGGACATGAAATACTTGGCTCTTACGATTAAACAACTTAATTGATCGGAGAAAATTGAGAAGCTTGCCAGTGGTATTAATAGTTGACCTCTGGTGCCTTTCGATCGTTAAATTAGCGACCCTAGACTTGTTCAGTTTTTGACCTTCATGATTGTTTATGCGTTTGATTATATTGCAATTTAATGTTTATTGCGGAAAAATGGTTTAAAATTCTGCTACCAATCAAATTGTCTGCCTACAACTGCATATGCTTTTTAATTGTATATGAGAATGCAATTACTATGCCAATGTTGTTTGATTTTGCAGTGACTGAAGAAGGCTAAGGACATTCATCTCAAATGCTCTTCCACCTTAACGAACAAGCTTCAACTCAATAGCTTCCGAGGACAGAATCTACATCAGGAAGGGGGGCATGTTAACCCTCACGCACATTCCTATCACCTAAGAAGGACGCCGTATTATTTATTGGTAGAGTCAGGTACCGGGTTTGTCGGTCCAATAGGAAAAGGGTAAGAGTGATCGCCGATGAGAGGCGCACTCTAACTGGAACATTCAAGGGATTAGTTGGCTAAGCATGGGCGCCCAAGTGTGAATGGGGCGAGCTCATATAGAAGTCAACTAAACCTAAAATTCACTTATTTTCTCATTTGTGCAATTGAAGAGTGCTCTTGCTCCATCTCCATCTTCTTCTTTTGCATCTCCTTGTGTGTGTGTGTATGCGTGAGAGAGAGAGAGAGTGCGATCGAGCATTGCGACAACGGCACGATGGCAGCGAAGCGGTTGAGTATGGTGCAGCGGCGGCTCCTTCTTCTTCAGTTGAGATGAATGTCCTTAGTCTTCTTCAGTCACTGCAAAATCAAACAACATTGGCACAGTAATTGAATTCTCATATACAATCAAAACGCTATGCAGTTGTAGGCAGACAATTTGATTGGTAACAGAATTTTAAACCATTTGTCAGCAATAAACATTAAATTGCAAATAAAAACTCTCTCTCTCTCTCTCTCTCTCTCTCTCTCTCTCTCTCTCTCTCTCTCTCTCTCTCTCTCTCTCTCTCTCTCTCTCTCTCTCTCTCTCTCTCTCTCTCTCTCTCATTCCAAATGTTGTGCATTTCAGAAAGCTCAAAAAGTGCTTGAGAAGCTTCCTGTGTAGGATGTCGTCTCTTGGAATTCACTGATTGTGGGATATGCCTAACTCGGTTAAGCATATTTCGGTGCTAATTCGCATGCGCGACAATGCGTGACAGTCTTTAGGCATGTGGGCACTGGGGAGTGCGCTCAAGGCCAGGACATTTTCCGTTTTGGTGTGCATTTAAAAGTGCTTGAGAAACTTCCTGTGTACGATGTCCTCTCTTGGAATGCACTGATTGTGGAATATGTGCCTAACTTGGTTAGGGCCAAGAGAGCGGTTCAAAGGCCAGGACATTTGCCATTTTTTGTGTATTTAAAAGTGCTTGAGAAGCTTCCTGTGTAGGATGTCGTCTCTTGGAATGCACTGATTGTGGGATATGTGCCTAACTTGGTTAGGGCCAAGAGAGAGGCTGCCCCACCTAATGCTTCTGGTCCATCAGCTCTATCATTGGAGTTTTTACACTATTTTTCTATATTTCGGGGCGGAATTTTTCCTGTTTCCCTTGCCTTCATATTTCGGCACTAATTCGCATGCGCGACGATGCGTGACAATCTTTAGGCATGTGGGCACTGGGGAGTGCGCTCAAGGGCCAGGACATTTGCCGTTTTTTTGTGCATTTAAAAGTGCTTGAGAAGCTTCCTGTGTAGGATGTTGTCTCTTGGAATGCACTGATTGTGGGATATGTGCCTAACTTGGTTAGGGCCAAGAGAGCGGCTCAAGGGCCAGGACATTTGCCATTTTTTGTGCATTTAAAAGTGCTTGAGAAGCTTCTTGTGTAGGATGTCGTCTCTTGGAATGCACTGATTGTGGGATATGTGCCTAACTTGGTGTCCATCAAATCCATCATTTGAGTTTTACACTATTTTTCTATATTTTTGCGCTAATTCGCATGCGCGACGATGCATGACAATCTTTAGGCATGTGGGCACTGGGGAGTGCGCTCAAGGGCCAGGACATTTGCCATTTTGTTGTGCATTTCGGAAGGCACCAAAAGTGTTTGAGAAGCTTCCTATGTAGGATGTCGTCGCTTGGAATGCATTGATTGTGGGATATGCCTAGCTCGGTTAAGCATATTTCGGTGCTAATTCGCATGCACGATGATGCGTGACAGTCTTTAGGCATGTGGGCACTGGGGAGTGCACTCAAGGGCCAGGACATTTGCCGTTTTGTTGTGCATTTAAAAGTGCTTGAGAAGCTTCCTGTGTAGGATGTCGTCTCTTGGAATGCACTGATTCTGGGATATGTGCCTAACTTGGTTAGGGTCAAGAGAGCGACTACCCCACCTAATGCTTCTTGTCCATCAGCTCCATCATTTGAGTTTTTACACTATTTTTCTATATTTTGGCGCTAATTCGCATGCGCGACGATGCGTGACAATCTTTAGGCATGTGGGCACTGGGGAGTACGCTCAAGGGCTATGACATTTGCTGCTTTGTTGTGCATTTCGGAAAGCACAAAAAGTGCTTGAGAAGCTTCCTGTGTAGGATGTCATCTCTTGGAATGCACTGATTGTGGGATATGCCTAACTCGGTTAGGGCCAAGAGAGCGGCTACCCCACCTAATGCTTCTTGTCCATCAGCTCCATTTTCCCTTGCCTTCATATTTCGGCACTAATTCGCATGCGCGACGATGCGTGACAGTTTTTAGGCATGTGGGCACTGGGGAGTGCGCTCAAGGGCCAGGACATTTGCCGTTTTGTTGTGCATTTAAAAGTGCTTGAGAAGCTTCCTGTGTAGGATGTCGTCTCTTGGAATGCACTGATTGTGGGATATGTCCCTAACTTGGTTAGGGCCAAGAGAGCGGCTCAAGGGCCAGGACATTTGCCGTTTTTTGTGCATTTAAAAGTGCTTGAGAAGCTTCCTGTGTAGGATGTCGTCTCTTGGAATGCACTGATTGTGGGATATGTGCCTAACTTGGTGTCCATCAGCTCCATCATTTGAGTTTTTACAATATTTTTCTATATTTCGGCGCTAATTCGCATGCGCGACGATGTGTGACAATCTTTAGGCATGTGGGCACTGGGGATTGCGCTCAAGGGCCAGGACATTTGCCGTTTTGTTGTGCATTTCGGAAGGCACAAAAAGTGCTTGAGAAGCTTCCTATGTACGATGTCGTCGCTTGGAATGCATTCATTGTGGGATATGCCTAGCTCGGTTAAGCATATTTCGGCGCTAATTCGCATGCACGACGATGCGTGACAGCCTTTAGGCATGTGGGCACTGGGGTGTGCGCTCAAGGGCCAGGACATTTGCCGTTTTGTTGTGCATTTAAAAGTGCTTGAGAAGCTTCCTGTGTAGGATGTCGTCTCTTGGAATGCACTGATTCTGGGATATGTGCCTAACTTGGTTAGGGCCAAGAGAGCGACTACCCCACCTAATGCTTCTTGTCCATCAGCTCCATCATTTGAGTTTTTACACTATTTTTCTATATTTCGGCGCTAATTCGCATGCGCGACGATGCGTGACAATCTTTAGGCATGTGGGCACTAGGGAGTACGCTCAAGGGCTAGGACATTTGCCGCTTTGTTGTGCATTTCAGAAAGCACAAAAAGCGCTTGAGAAGCTTCCTGTGTAGGATGTCGTCTCTTGGAATGCACTGATTGTGGGATATGCCTAACTCGGTTAGGGCCAAGAGAGCAGCTGCCCCATCTAATGCTTCTTGTCCATCAACTCCATCATTTGAGTTTTTACACTATTTTTCTATATTTTGTGGCAGAATTTCTCCATTTTCCCTTGCCTTCAACCGGCATTTTTGAAATTGAGCTTAATATCGTGCTGGTCGTGTGACCCTTAAGCTGGTCACATAGGTCATTTTGTCCTTCCGAAGACGTTTAATATAACATTTGTCGGTACAATACTTTCTCAAGCAGTGTCCTTCCAAAGACGTTTAATATAACATTTCATTTCACTTTTCAAAATCTGCCCCTTTTCTTTTCTTTTTGTACATAGACAGGCTATTTTAAGCTTCATTTTGTTCATTTCATCTCTCTCTCTCTCTCTCTCTCTCTCTCTCTCTCTCTCTCTCTCTCTCTCTCTCTCTCTCTCTCTCTCTCTCTCTCTCTCTCTCTCTCTCTCTCTCTCTCTCTCTCTCTCTCTCTCTCTCTCTCTCTCTCTCTCTCTCTCTCTCTCTCTCTCTCTCTCTCTCTCTCTCTCTCTCTGCTAAAGCCCGCCACTCCTGTGGTGAAGAAGAGAGAGAGAGAGAGAGAGAGAGAGAGAGAGAAAGAGAGAGCTGCACAATACCGACGCGCAGGTTCAAAGCAGGTGATGACGAATCCGAGCTGTTGAGCCTAGCCGCAAGTGATGACGAAGGTGACGAAGCCTAGCCACAGGTGGTAACGAGCCGAGCCGCTGAGCCGATGATGAAGCCGGTGAGCTTCTGAGGCGACGCGCAGGTTGAGGAGTGTGTGGAGACCTTCCAACGCAGGCAGACAGTAGCCGCACGTTGTGAGCAAAAGCAGCTGAGGTCTCTCTCTTGAAGATGATGACGCAGCTGAGAGCGCAGGTGATGAGCAGTGCATGGAGGTAGCGTGAAGCCGCTGAGGAGATGACGACGCAGCTGAGCGCGCAGGTGATGAGCAAGTGATGAGCCGCTAAGGATGACGTCTCTCTCTCTCGAGCGCAGGTGATGAGCAGGTGATGAGCAGTGCATGGAGGTAGCGTGAAGCCGCTGAGGAGATGACGATGCAGTTGAGAGCGCAGGTGATGAGCAGGTGATGAGCCGCTAAGGATGACGTCTCTCTCTTGAGGACTGCCGCAATGGCGATGAGGATGGCGTCTCTCTCTCTCTCTCTCTCTCTCTCTCTCTCTCTCTCTCTCTCTCTCTCTCTCTCTCTCTCTCTCTCTCTCTCTCTCTCTCTCTCTCGTGTCACGCAGGTCTTTGGAGCTGCAAGACCTCCCCCCCCACCCCCCCCCCCCCCTCTCTCCCTCTCTCTCTCTCCCTTGCCCCGCTTTGATCACCCTCCTCGCCAAGCGCGCCTACTCAAGAGGCGGTTGGCGGTGTTTTTTTCTAAACCTTTTTATAAAGTCATGATCCCGGCTGAGGTATTTTGGAAGCGCCTTGAACTGAGCCCGGCTGAAAGAGCCTGAGCCCTCACAAATTGACACGTGACGGAGGGGGAACCGGAATCCCCTCCCCCATTATCTATTAGTATAGATGAGCATGCTTCTCAATTTTCTCTGGTCAATTAAGTTGTTTAATCGTGAGAGCCAAGTATTTCATGTCGGAGGGCTGACTAGAGGCTATACCTAGAAGACCTTGTAGTTAAGCTATGATAAAAGGAATTGCTCATGAAATCATCGCCTGACTTATTTCCTTTTCTTTGACCCCCCAAAATCTTTTCACATTGTTTCAATTTTGATGTGTGTGCTTATTTTGCATGCCTTGGGTTTTTTGCTTTTCAAGGAAAAGCGTCCACACTGGGAACCTCTAGGGCTCTAGTACCATAAGCGATACATGTGAGTGAAGTATCAAATCAAGCTGAGATTTCTCTTCCAGCTTAAGATTTCACATTGTGGCACTTTGGTTTTTATTTTTATTTTTTATTCGTTTGTTTCCAGCATTTTAATTTTGTAACTTTGGGGGGTCATATAACAATGTTACCCTTCCCAGGCTCATCACAGTAGTAAACTCCCTTTATAATACTTAAGCTAAAGGTCAATAGGGACTAAGCTCACTAGAAAGCCCTAGTACATTTCACACAATGCTGCTTAATTGGATTAAGAACCTAAGTAACCATTGATTATTAGGAAGGCATTCCCCATGGTATTAAGAGAAGATCTCTAACGGCTAGCTTGGTCAAACTAGCTTAGTTGGACTGCTTGATTTTTAAACCTAGACAAGTGCTTATGACAAAAATTACATTGAATTCAATGTTTGATACTAAGCAAATGCGTTGAATATTATGCTAACAATTACAATTAAAGCAGACAAATATGGATGCAAAAAAGATAAGGGGCAATGCTAATAAAAAAGAAACACCTGTTTGTGTTGATGATCGCGCTTGATTTGAAAAGTGGAACACAGCAAAATCTCCCTCATCTTGCGTGCCCGTTGCGTGTCCATTTCCTAACCACAGCAACACGTTCCTGTACACACAAGGAAACACAAAGAATACCTCTAGGATGCACATCAGTGGGAAGAAAGAACTTTGTTAATCACTAAACTCTAAAACAGAAACAATCCTATCGTACTAATCTTACCTACCCTCCATCACTTGAGTGATGCGGATCAAAGGTGTTTGATGACATAGGTTTCTGTTTGAGTGTACCGGATGTGAATGTGTAGGTCTGGTCAATGTTTTGGCTTTTATTGTGCATACTCGTTTGCTAATTGCTCTTGCTCTTTATTTTTTTCTTTTTTTTTAGTATAAGGCTTTATATATACATTCCCTAAGATTGGGAGATTGAGAGGTCAGGAAGGAAGGTTGAGAGGGGAGTGAGTGAATGATGACTGTCAGCAAACACTCCCCCCTTCCTTGGGTAGATCATACCGTTTGAAATGTGCTCGTCACCCTTTGAAAACAATTGTTCCAGTTGGCAAAAGGTGAGGATTTTTGCCATTAGTTTTCTATTACCTTAGGTTCCTCATCGAGTTGCAAGGGTGGTAAGGTACTCTCCCAGGATCGAACTTGAAATGGTTCATCAGGTGATTCTTGAACACTGAGAGGTGTGGATTCCTTTGTAGCTTTATAGAGGTCCACTATTGTAGGTGGAGGTTGTGAAGAAGCTTTTACCTCTATGGATGCATTACATGAGGAACTAGAAGCTTCATGGGACTCCCCCCTTCCTGAGCTAGGTGGAACAAATCGTTCTTTCTTCGGTACCCAAACTAGCTCTGGAGCGGATGTGTAGCATTCTGTAATTTTTTTCTTTCCATGATCATCAATTTGTTTTGGAGCTACAAGATTGGGCACACATGGGCCAGGTGATACATAAGAACACAATATACGTTTTGGCACCCAAATTTGATCATTTCCTTGATAGTAGCCTTGGGCTTCCAATAGTCTTTTAGGAATCCAACGCCACATTTCCTTACATTTCATGGAGTGAGTGGGACGTTTCTTACAAGGCTTCTGTTTTTTAGCACTAGCTATGGTCGCTAAAGAAGCTTTAGGGACCCACTTGTATGTTTTTTTCGTCATATTAGGATGAGTCTTGTCAGAAGCTATATGTGTTGCTTGTAGCATATTTAAGAGTACGAGCATTTCATCCCCTCAGGTGTTACCCAGGTCGTCCACCTATTTCCTTAAGTGTCTATGGTTGCTGCTAGGTGGACCCAATCCACATTGTCAGACTCGGTCATCCCAGGTAGAACATCCATATAAGGAGAATATTCCCCAACATCAGTGTCCGCTTTACACGTGTAACAATATTGCAATGGGGCCAAGTGAACTCGGGTGTCAGATCTATGATCAATTATGAACCTATTTCCTAGAGGATATGCTCGCCAGTAACAAGATCTACTAGAATAACAAAATCTTGGAACTGCAAGTAGACATGGTTTTTAGACCAGTCATGCACCATTTTAGCTTCCCTCATGAAAGGACGTCCGAAGATCATCTCCGATGCCATAGTATGCTTGGAGAAGTCCATAACAATAAAGGTATGTCTTATTTTCTGTCAAAAGATCTTGATCTTGAGATCTTCTAGCATCCCAATAGGTTTAACAATAGACCCATTGGCCATCTTCACTACTATGGTTGTGGTCGTAAGGTGAGGTCTTCCCATAGTTTCCCATCAATTTTTAGTCACAATGCTAACCCCAGTGCCACCATCAAGGATTCCCTTTACACTTAATCCCTTAGAAGTGATTGGTATGGTCGCATTGGATTCATCACCCTCAAAGTATTGTCCCAACTTGTTAACAGGTATTTCTATAACAAGGTTCTCATCTAGGTTGGGTTGTGGATCTAAGTGCTCCTCCTCTATTGGCATCTCCCCAGCTCCATCCATCTGCGCAAATTGTGGTAGCCCAAACTTTAGTTCTCCATTGAGGAAGGCTCGAAGAGCTGAGACTAGCTCAGGGTCTTTATATAGTTTGGACATGATGGTGGTTCTAACTTCTGAAGACATGAAATCCATCAATTTGGCAATGTTTAACGGCACCTTTTGGGCTTCAGTCCCTTGGCATGGGAAAGATGGGATCTCCATTTCTTCTTTAGGATCAGGTAGTCCCTCTGTAAACATTCTTTCCATCAAGAAGTGAGTACGCCCACTTTCATGACTTTAAGTCACTTTCGTCTTGGATGACACTAGGTATGGCTAAGGGTCTATGGACTTGGTGATGTTGTTGTTGTGTAGGGAACACTGTGTCTGTAATCTGGATCTGCCTAGGTGTTGGTTCTAGATCCCTTTGGGTATCTTCTACCAAAATCCTTAATTGCTTGACTCGCTCGACCTCCTCTGTAGGGTTTGGATAAGTTCCTATCTTCTTCTTGGATCCTAGCCATTGTGGCTCATGAAGATCTTTCTTGTTGGTTTCTATCTTAGTGGTCGTTTTGGTCTCCATGGTTTCACCTGAATCAGAATCCTCTTCAGCGTCGTTCATATATACGGGGTTGTCACCAGTCCTTATGTTGGTCTTTGAACTGGGGTCTGACTTCGGTGCTTTTTGCGATTTCTTCCTTCATGTTTTCTTCTTTTTCTGATATTGGGAAATTGATGCCGTGTCTCTTTCCTCAAGAATATAATTTTGTTTTTGGAGCATCGATCGTGTGAGTACGTTTATTGGTACCACAGGTGTACTTTGTGATGGCTCCAAGTTTAATGGCGTGATCTTCGGTGCATTTGGATTATTTGGACATTGGGCAATCAAATAATCTATGCCACATCGATTACACATGAGTATCGGCATGGTAGACGTGCTCGCTTAATTGGTTTGCATTAGTGTGGCATTCTTTTGTAGCCTAACAGGAAACTCGGCCACAGATGTGGAACTCCACACTCATAGCATTGAAGAGGTGGTCTCTCAGCAGTGTAATTGATATTTTGGCCTCTTGCAGCAAGAGCAGCTACTTGATAGATAGGTTTGACTTGTCCTCAATAGTCCTTCATGTAGTTTTCTGGACTTTCTTCAAGCACATCCATCCCATACGCAATATTAGGATCTATATCTTTCTCACAGCCTTCCAAACAAGCAATAGATGACTCACGACCCACTTGATTCATAGAAGTGATTCTCGGATGTGGTGGTTGCAGTCCTAGCACTGGAGGTGGTAAGGGTGTTGTTTCAACAACATTTTGGGCCCTAGGGACCATCTGCTGTGTTGTTTGTTAAAGAGGTGGGGCCGGCATCAATGCAAGCACTCGGGGTGTGTCTGTCCATGCTAAGGTTGGTCTATTGTCCATCGCGCGCTTAAATACTATGCAATCCTTAGCTTGATGACCATACCTCCCACGGGCATTGCAGTCCATATTGAATTTTACTCTAAACGTAGGGCATTCATTGGTACTATGAGGTCCATAGCATATTGATCACCATTGTTGCTCCCTCCTTGGATACATATGATTGTTTTGCGGAGCACAATTGTCTCTAAGACTCTCTTGAATAGCCTTGGTGAGATCTGCTAAAGTCATCTTAGATATCTTTGGCTCCTCAGCAATAGGCTTTAGGGTCATTGGTGGATGCCCCGATGCTTGCGAGCTAGTAGATTTAGGCTCAACAGACACTCTTTCTCCTTGAATCATTAAATTATCCTCCAATTGGATCGCATTGGTGGTGACTGCTTCCCAAGTGGTGATACCTCTAATGACTAGGCCATTGTAGATATCCTCATGTCGTAATCCCCTAATGAATCTATCAAGCAATTGATTATTATTGAAGCGCTCATTTGGATTACAACGAGAATTCAAATGCTTCAAGCGACTAATAAAGTCTCTCACCAACTCTCCCTCCTCTCGTTGGGCTTTCTGGAGCTAAGAGGCTACACCCCAAAGCACTCTCTCGTATATATTTTTTCAATAACAGTCTCCTAAGGGTAGGGTAAATCGTTTTTTCTTCCCCCCTTAGGGTTCTATACCAATCCCCAACCTTTCCACTTAAGGTTAGGCTTAAAGCATTACTCTTATGCAGGTCATTGTGTTCTCCTAGGGAATTGCATATTTGTTCAAACACTTCAATATGCTTTCTCACATCCCCGTCTCCACTAAATTTTTGTGTGAGCTTGGCTATTTATACTGCCTTACTTCTAGATATTCTACCAGGCGTGTTACGCATATTCTCAACAATAGATTGACCAATAGCTTGAGCAAATGTTTCCAACTCACCTAAGGGAGAAGGCACCGTGGGTGAAGGTGCTCCAGAGACTACATGTGAACTAGGTACTGGCATTAGGCTTGGCACATAGGAAGCCCTTGGGTTCCACGTTGGGAATGATGTTGTGCCATGTGGTGGCCCAAAGTTCATATGTGTGGCCCCATGCATTGGAGACGTCGGATGTGACATGCTAATGCTAGCCGGTATACTCCCATGGAAATAAGAACTTGGGTATTGTGGTTGTGGAGCATAGGTTGTTGAAACAATGGGAGGGGTAGGGACTACATGAGTACGAGGACCTAAGGGTGTATACGATTGGTACACACTTGTAGGTACTATTGCAGGCATTGAGCTACCATGTAGCGGTGCTTTACTAACAAATGAGGTCCATGGCGTGTTTCTTGGCATACCCATCTTTGGGGTAGGCATGGTAGTCGTGGTGTCATCAAGAGAAAGATGAGCTAGACTTGGAAAAGTAAAGCTATCACTTGTAGGCTCGGATTCCACTGAGGCCCCTAGCAAAACAACATATGGGGGGTCCATCGGACTTACCGAGGGAGTCTCCATTTGCGATAAGGTTGGTTGTTTAGCCTTTCTAGTATCCAAGAATCTCATGAGACCCGTTGAAGGCATGTTGATCCTCTTGTTCTGTCTCTCTAACTCAATGAACCTATGGATGACCTCACAAACTCTTTGTTGTTGATCCTCCACTCTAGTAGCACCCATTGTGGATTGTAGGACATCTAACTAACCCACGTGATAGGTGTGACCTGTGTATAGGCCGGTTAGAGTTTCCATTTTTAGTTCGTACTCCCAGTTCTCATTTAAGAACTCTCCATGTAGGATTGAGGTGCTAGGGGTGTCCTTTGAGCTAGATGCAATGTTTCTTTCTAGGGGTTGGCCCTTAGCGGTTGCTAAGTCAGGAGCACTCGATTACTCTCCTAGCAAGGATATTGACATAGAGGCTTTCGCTTTTAACTCCCTTCGTTGCTCCACCTTGCGTAAACTCTCGATTTCCTTTTCCCTACCCGCAATGATATATCGCTCAGCCTCTTGTACTTCAGCAAGGCTTCTACCATCAGGTAATATAACCTCGGAGGGAAATAACTCTGAAGAGTCAGGGGGTGCAATGAATGGAGTATTCACGTCAACATTCTCTAAGAGCATAGGGTCTACATTGGTCATGAATGCAGAATTTACTTCCCCACTCCCCTCATTTACATCGTTAGTTCCATGTTCGGAGCGAGTGGCTCTACTAAAGGTTTCCTTCAAGCGGGTAAGCACGCTCAGCCTGGACCGTGGACCCATGGCATACATGTTTTGGCTTGAGCTATCGGGATTATTCATTGGGAAACCCTCCATGATGTCATAGTCAGAGGAAGACTCACTAGCCGCTATGTTTGGGTCTTGGTTTGTACTACCTTGGGTCCCCGCCGAGGCGTGGAACCTAAGGTAGGTGGATAATGAGAACTCGCGTAAGTCAAAATTCTCTCTAGTTGCTCCGTCTCTAGCACACGACGAGAGCGCAGATGCATGTGCCTTTGGCACCCTACAAGCGTCGGCGAATAACCTCGAAGGTTAACCGCTTACTTTTTTAGGCGTCCATTTTCACTCGTTTTTTGATGTTTTTTAATGATCGGTTTTTTATTAAAGTGTGTGATAGCTCGAAACGAGCATATCACTCAGAGGGTCATGGTGTGCTTTACAGCACAACGTTCGGTCACCTGAAGCTCCATTGGTCCTCAAAAAGATCGCCTTTTAGCTATGTGCGAGGATAAAATACGTAATTTTAAAGGGCAACTGAGGCCTGAGCCTGAGCGTGAGCATGAGCTTGGACTTGGGTTTGAGAGATATTCCCTATCCCGGTCCTACCTTTTAAAAAAAGAAAAAAAAATTGGTATAAGGTCGCCGCGGCCGCGATGTGCGCGCGAGCACACACAAACCTAACCTACCTACTTACCACTAATACAGCTACTGTTACACACTAACACACTAATACAGCAACTCACTAGCTAACACCTTATCACTGAGAAAACACAGTTGCTTTCAAAACCTTATTAACAAAGAAAACACAGTGCCTTTCAATTCCTTATTAACAAAATAATACACAGCAGCAAAACAAACTCCTTCTTCTCAACACACACACCTTCCTTCTCTACCTTTCCTACAATTGAAATTGCACCACAAAGAAGCACAGAGTGCCATTCAAGCTTTGTGTATGGCATTCCCCTACAGCGGCGCCAAAAATGTGCGCGTCTGTTGCACGTGTCAATGCAAGGGACTTGCCGATATACTGTGTGCGAGCCACAAATAGCTCCAAGCATGCAACTAGCTTAAACTAGTAAGCTCAAAGATGATCATGGTGTGTCACTCACCACTCTACGCTTGCTGTCGTGGAGGATTCCTCGCCGCAAAGAAGAGGGAGACGCCGCTACGCCGCGCTCAACCGCCTCGCCGTCGTTGTGCCACCGTCGCAATGCTCTCTCTCTCTCTCTCTCTCTCTCTCTCTCTCTCTCTCTCTCTCTCTCTCTCTCTCTCTCTCTCTCTCTCTCTCACGCATACACACACACACACAAGGTGATGAAGAAGAAGAAGATGGAGATGGAGCAAGAGCACTCTATAATTGCACAAATGAAAGAATGAGTGAATTTTAGGTTTAGTTGACTTTTATATGAGCTCGCCCCATTCACACTTGGGCGCCCATGCTTAGCCAACTAATCCCTTGAATGTTCCAGTTAGAGTGCACCTCTCATCGGCGATCACTCTTACCCTTTTCCTATTGGATCGACAAGCCCGGTACCTGATTCTACCAAATAAACAATACGGCGTCCATCTTAGGTGAGGGGAATGTGCGTGAGGGGTAACACCAATCAATGAGATGCCTATCAACTCAAGTTGCCCACCCATTGGCTTATACACAATGCTTTCCATGTGGGCCTACTAAAGCCTTACAAAGGAGAGAAACCTCAAGAAACAACTATTGAAGACCCACCGGAGATCGAGGACCAACAAGAGGTGCTGCAGCCCGAGTCCATTCTTCGACATGAAGACAAGGTATTAAGAGGCAGTAAGACTATCCGACGATATCTTATTAAGTTTAATAATTAACCTTTTGAAGATGCTAGATGGATGCAACGCATATAATGTCATAAAATCTAATATCTAATATCTAACCAACCCAAATGATTTTCTCATATTAAATTGATCACTTAATGTGGGAGAATAAATGGGAACAAGTGTTAAGATATAGACATGTGCTTAAAGATCTATCTCAACACAGGGCCAATGGTAAAGGGGCCCAAATGAGAGATGGTCATCAAAGAGCAAGGCTAACAAATGGAGCATAAGACCTTAGGGTTAGCTTTATTGAAGACCTCCAATAATGTGTGTAAAAGTCCTTTGACCTTAGGTAAGCTAGGGTTGAGCTTGAGGCTCAGGAAATCGACCCAGCTCGAGGTGCTTATCCTGCTTGTCATGCTTGATGACTAAGGTGCTTAAGGTGCTTGAGATGCTTGAGGTGCGTAATGATTGAGATGCTTGAGGTGCTTGACATGGTTGACATTCTATGGTTGCACTTGAGGTGAGAACCTAGCCCAAGCTTAAAGTGCTTAACGGCCAAGCTTGTGGTGGGAAGTGGGCCTATGTATGAGGGGCTTGAGGTGTCAAAAAGTCAAATATTCAATCCCTACAAGGAGGGGTTGAGCCCTACATGAGGGGGGATGAGAGAGAACACCCACACACTCACACAAGGCATGCATGGTACAAAGAAAGCAAAATGGACACTTGTCAAATTTCTCCTCATGTTGCCCTCATGGTGTGCCTGAAGCCTATTGGTTTGTTACCCAAGGGGTCCAATGATAATTTAGGATATTTAATTGATTGATTTTGCATTTATCAAGTCCTCTCTCTCAAAGGGGAAAGGGGGACACTTGTCTCAAGGCTACCCTTGCTGCTTGTAATGCCTCCTGCTTGTGATTGGCTAGGCCTAGAGGGGTCCAATGAGCTTCAAGCATGAGCTACAAGGGGGGGTCAACCCAAGCAATCTAGGGGGTTGCTTAGGGGGTATACTCACCCACACACACTCACAAACACTCTCATTGTGTGATATGCAAAGTGCAAGAGCTCCCTCTCCTTCTCCAAGCAAGTAGAGGTTGAGAGCCTACACCAACATTCTTGGATGTGGAGTGAAAATTCAACCAAGAGCCATGCTTCAATGCTTAAGCTTGCCATCTCCTTCTTCTTCATTACTATGCTATTATGTATGCTAGCAACAAAAGTTATGATAAGTGAGGAACTAATTCTTTCTCCTACGAAACGTTTCTTCTTCCTCTTCCCTACCCTCATTCCCTGCTAGCTCTCTCCACCTTCGAAGGTGTTTGAGGTCTTGGGACTGAGACTTGGGATAGTTAAAGCTTTCTTCAAGTTTATGTTATGTTTGTGATGCATGAAGCTTTCCATCTTCATTGCATCACCTAGGTCATAAGGAACACAAAGATTGTATTGTAACAAGTGTCTCTTAATGGGAGAAATCAAAATACAAATGCCTATTGGAGGGGGGACTGGCTCCACATAAATCCGGTCCTCAACTGTTGTCATGTTCTCTAAATTCTCTCTCTTGCAAAAGTATTGTTCATGCCAAGTTAACTAATTGCTATGATTATGTTGCTATCTTCAATTATGTTCACCCGCTATGCTCACAAAGTCATTTCTCAAAAGTACTCTCATTAATTTCCGCTAGTCTCAAATTTGAATAGGCCAATTCCACTACATTGGTATCAGAGCATTTGGTTTCTCTTTTCTTGCTTAAGAAGAGAGGTCCTTAAGTAGCCTATAAATGGTTTATGTTGTTAATTATATTAGGGTAAGTGGAATTGGGATCTATTATCGGTTTTGTTGAGCCCACTATGTGGGGGATGGTGCACACCTCAGGAGCTTTGGACTTAATAATGGAGTCTTTTTAGACTTGCCTACGGCTTTACCATTATTGAGCCATAAGAAGTCCAAAAGGAGCTAGCCCTCGGCAACTCCGCTATGTTAGATCTACTCCTCTAGTCTCTATAATTAACCACTTCGAGCCATGGGTGTAAATACTTAAGAGCCAATCTTCAAAGGCTAAGAGGAGTGGCAACTAAGGTTTTGAATTGCCAAAGCATACGCTAAGTACATACATAGATTTTGTTAACATGGCTGACAATAATCAAGAGAGTAGAATGAACATTGATAGCTTTGATTTTTCACATGAAGGTGCTAATGATGATGCTCCCATGTTTGTGAATTATCTCGTCGCTAGGTTGCAGCAAGCTATGGGCAACCCTGCTTTGCAAGCCGAAGTTATTCAACAACTTCATGCTTATGGAATTTCCCTTCCTCTCCAACAGCAGAGAGAGCTTAGGAGGCCCTTGAAGAGACCCCCAAAAGAAGACTCTCTCCCATTCGAGAGGAGGATACCAAAGAGCAAGAAAGCAATGAAAGTTTAAGTTCCTCTCAAGATGTGGTTCCATGAAGATGGCGGTCTAGACTATCGCCCACTCCTCCCAAGAGGAAAAGATCAACACATAGTCCTTCTCCTCATCACTCTGAAAGGCAAGAGAGGAAACAAAGGAATAAAAGGGCTAGGAAGAGGTCAACCTCTTCTCCTTCTTCCTCACCTTCCTCCTCTTCCGACAAAAGTTATGGCTATTCTCCTAGAGAATACAAGAGGGGAGGACATCGCAAATCATTTCCTGCATGGTGAAGGTCATAAAATCTAAAGAAGTTCAAGGAGGGAGGAAAGTGTATCTCTTTTGTCACCTATGATGGCACCTTTGGTGCTACCGACAAAGTGTTGGCCTTCATCCAGCAATTTGATGCGGCCTTTGGAGACGAGGGCTTCACAGAGTCCTCCAAGCTATGCCATGTAGCTATGCACTTCCAAAAAGCAGCTCATCAATGGTGGGCTAGCCTTCGTGGCAATGGTGAAGCCCCAAAGACATGGAAAACTCTACGAGTTTCCATCATGAAGCAATTCCTTGCAAGCGATGCAAAAGACAAAGTGCTTACTGCATGGCGCAGCTTGAAGCTTCTCTCTCATGAGTCTATCCACAAGTATGTAGACAAGTTTTGGGATTTACATCTCAAGGCTACTGTCTTTCAAAAGATAGACTTTGTTGAGCAAAGGTAGCAATTTTGTGTAGGATTACCTGAAGAGATGGCTTAATACATCAACTCTCAACAGCCTGGTACTATTAGCGAAGTAATCCATCACACCATGGTTTCTTCACGCATCAATTTCCATCAAGGGGCTAGACGTAATGTCAAGCCCATGAAAAACAAAGACAAGAATGATGCAAAGGGAAAAACCAATGTTCAAAATACATCCCAAGTCACTTCCAACAACAACAACAATCGGTCCAAGGAGAAGGGAGTTTACAAAGGTAAAAACAAACTCTCTTGTGAAGAGCTTGAAGCTTTTCTCAAGGACCATAAGTGTTTCAAGTGTGGGGAGCAAGGACATGGCTATCGTTCTTGCCCGAAGAAGAATACTCGCAATGAGAGTCCTAGGGCTTCCACCATCCAAGCTCCAAAAGAGGATGCTCATTGCAAAGGATCATCACTTTCCTATGCTTGGGGAAAGGTAAGAGAGCATGATGCCTTCATCTTGTTTGACCCTCGCTCTACTCTGAACTTCATATCAATGGAGTTGGCCACCAAGTTGGGCATTCAAGCTTTTGAGATGGGAGATATGGTAATGGCTAATGCAGCTTTCAAGGGACAGCAAGCCTCCGTTACTCCCTTGATTGGGAAGTTGAGCTCATACACAATGCCTTTCATGTAAGCCTACTTAAGCCCTACAAAGGCGAGCCACCAAGTGAACCAATTATTGAAGACCCTCCCGAAGTTGAAGACCAAGAAGAGGTGCTACAACCCGAAGCTATCCTTCGACATGAAGACAAGGTACTACAACATGGTAAGATTATCCGACGGTATCTTATTAAGTTCAAAAATTATCCTTTTGAAGATGCTAGATAGATTCAAGGAATACAGCTTAAGGATAGTATGAACCTTGTCAATGCTTACAATGCTACATTAGAGTAAGAAAATGTACAAAAAAAAAGTAAATGACTCATGTTTTTGTCTTATAAGACTAATCCTCTTTTTAATTGTGCACAAATTTAACTAGTATGCATGCTTAGAATCATGTTTGTGATGACGACATCTCTCAAACACCAAGTAGAATTTGTCACTCTACTTTGGGAGAATGAAATGGACTAAAGAGAAGACATGCTTGCGGCAGTTATGTCTCCCAAGCACCAAATGGATTAGTCATCCATCTTGGAAAGATATCATAGGGTAAAAAGGGTTCCTCTACCCGCTAAGTAAAATTGAATAATGATTAAGGCTTTATCTTATAGTCGAGTACGACTATGATTTCAAGAGTGAGGTCATGTCATAAAATCTAACATCTAATATCTAACCAACCCAAATGATTTTCTCATATTAAATCGATCACTTAATGTGGGAGAATAAATGGGAACAAGTGTTAAGATATAGACATGTGCTTATAGATCTATCTCAACACGGGGCCAATGGTAAAGGGGCCCAAATGAGAGATGGTCATCAAAGAGCAAGGCTAACAAATGGAGCATAAGACCTTAGGTTTATCTTCATTGAAGACCTCCCATAATGTTTGTAAAAGACCTTTGACCTTAGGTAAGCTACGGTTGAGCTTGAGGCGTGGGAACCCGACACAACTCGAGGTGCTTGTCATGCTTGATGACTAAGGTGCTTGAGATGCTTGAGGTGATTAATGATGGAGATGCTTGAGGTGCTTGACATGCTAGGGTTGCACTTGAGGTGAGAACCTAGCCCAAGCTTAAAGTGCTTAACGGCCAAGCTTCTGGTGGGAACTAGGCCTATGTATGAGGGGCTTGAGGTGTCAAAAAGTCAAATATTCAATCCCTACAAGGAGGGGGAGAGCCCTACATGAGGGGAGATGAGAGAGAACACCCACACACTCACACAAGGCATGCATGGTACAAAGAAAGCAAAAGGGACACTTGTCAAGTTTCTCCTCATGTTGCCCTCATGGTGTGCCTGAAGCCTATTGGTTTGTTACCCAAGGGGTCCAATGATAATTTAGGATTTCTAATTGATTGATTTTGAATTTATCAAGTCCTCTCTCTCAAAGGGGAAAGGGGGACACTTGTCTCAAGGCTACCCTTGCTGCTTGTAATGCCTCCTGCTTGTGATTGGCTAGGCCTGGAGGGGTCCAATGAGCTTCAAGCATGAGCTACAAGGGGGGGTCGACCCAAGGAAGCTAGGGGGTGTCTTAGGGGGTATACTCACCCACACACACTCACAAACACTCTCATTGTGTGCTATGCAAAGTGCAAGAGCTCCCTCTCCTTCTCCAAGCAAGTAGAGGTTGAGAGCCTACACCAACACTCTTGGATATGGAGTGAAAATCCAACCAAGAGCCATGCTTCAATGCTTAAGCTTGCCATCTCCTTCTTCTTCATTACTATGCTATTATGTATGCTAGCAACAAAAGTTATGATAAGTGAGGAACTAATTCTTTCTGCTACGAAATGTTTCTTCTTCCTCTTCCCTACCCTCATTCCCTGCTAGCTCTCTCTACCTTCGAAGGTGTTTGAGGTCTTGGGACTGAGGCTTGGGATAGTTAAAGCTTTCTTTAAGTTTATATTAGTTTTGTGATGCATGAAGCTTTCCATCTTCATTGCAACACCTAGGTCATAAGGAACACAAAGATTATATTGTAACAAGTGTCTCTTAATGGGAGAAATCAAAATACAAATGCCTATTGGAGGGGGGACCGGCTCCACATAAATCCGGTTCTCAATTGTTGTCATGTTCTCTAAATTCTCTCTCTTGCAAAAGTATTCTCTAAATTCTCTCTCTTGCAAAATTATTGTTCATGCCAAGTTAACTAATTGCTATGATTATGTTGCTATCTTCAATTATGTTCACCCGCTATGCTCACAAAGTCATTTCTCAAAAGTACTCTCATTAATAATTTTTCTTTCATTTCCTGGTTTTTGAAATTTTACCCTCTTTTGTTTACCATAAACACAATCTTCACAGAACTCTAAGTCCACTTCTTTCAAACCTGGTAGAAGCTTCTTTGTTTGAAGGATTTGCATTCCTTTGGCACTCATATGCTCAAGTCCTACGTGCCACACCGCACTGTCAACTTCTGTAGTTGTTGCACAAGCTGAAGGTTGTGTGCTAACAGTACACAAGTAAAGTGTACCGACTTTTTCTCCCTTGGCAACCACCAAAGATCCCTTTGAGATCTTCCACCGTTTGTTTCCGAATGCAATGTTGTGACCTTCATCGTCCAATTGTCCTGTAGAGATCAAATTTTTACGAAAAGAAGGAACATACCTAACATCTTTAAGCTTCCATTCATTTCCGTTAGCAGTTTTGACAGAAACTGTACCTTTGCCGACAATCTCACAAGCTTCATCATCTCCCAAGTATACATACCCAAAATTACCTTTGGTGTACTCTTGGAAATGTTGTTTGTGTGGTGTCGCGTCGAATGAAGCCCCGGAATCTACTATCCAGGAATTAAACACATTGTCTAATGAGAGAATTAGAGCATCTTGCTCTATTTTACCTGCCACATTGGGCTCCGATGTTGGCTTGTTGTCTTGAGACTCTATCTCCTTCTTCTTCTTGGACCAACAATCCTTCTTGACGTGGCCCTTCTTGCCGCAGTTCCAACATTCAAGAACTGACTTTGTTCGTGACTTGCTCCGCCTTGAGCGATCACGAGACTTTTGGTTTTTGAACCTCTCCTTAGGCCTTCCTCTTGTTTCTACTGACAGTGCAGCACTTGATGATTCTTCTGTGCTGCTCCTTCGTTTTCCTCGCTTAGGAGAACACCCACAACATCATCAAACTTAAGAGTATTTGTGCCAGAAATAGAATTACTTACGACCATCACAAGGCTGTCCCAACTATCCGGTAGAGATGATAGTATAAGGAGAGCTCGCACTTCGTCATCGAAATTGATTTTCACCGATCGAAGCTGACTTATATTTGTGTTAAAGTCATTTAGGTGTTCTGCAACTGAACCATTCTCTGCCATCTTTAGATTGAACAAGCGCTTCATAAGAAATACCTTATTGGATGCCGATGGTTTCTCGTAGAAGTCGTCAAGTGACTTCATCAAGTCCTCCGTGGTCTTCATCTCCGAAACATTGAAGGCCACCGTTGACGCCAAGCTTAACCGGATTGTTCCCAGTGCCTTTCGATCAAGGACTATCCATGCTTCATCTGCCATTGTTGCGAGCTTCTTCGCAAGACCACCTAGTGGTAAATAGAGGTCCTTCTGGTAGAGATAGTCTTCAATCTGCATCTTCCAATGTTGGTAGTTTTTGTCGTTGAACTCCTCAATCTTGAGCTTCCCTTCCTCTATCATAACTCCAACTCAACTCAAGGAATCCTTTCCTTGAGATAATTTAGCTACGAGCAGACCTTGCTCTGATACCAGTTGTTAGGAAATAAGACGTAGCTAAATAGATAATTGAGTAGATTACTTAATGGAGAGAGACAGATTTACATACACAAGAATATAGAGTAGAGAGAGAGAGAGAGAGTACACACGATATACGTGGTTCACCCAATGTGGGCTACGTCCACGGAAAAGCAGCCACTCAATGGCTTTAGTACTTCAAAACAAAAAGTAGTTTACAAAGGGATTATACCCTTTTGGAGCTCCCGCCTTGCTTCAATCTCACCACCTCACACCCACCTTGTTGCATCAACTTCACACTCTGAAATGTGTGTAGAAATGGCCTCCTTTTATAGGCCAAAAGGGCTGCCCTCTCTCATGAGAGGTAGCCATGTGTAGCCACCCTTGTGTAGATAAGTCCAAATCGGACCCTCCAATCCGCCCATGTGTGGCCGCCCTTGTGAAGACAAGTCCACTTTTGAATTCGGCCACCGGCCACCGGCCAATCGACCGGTTGTTTTCCGACCACTTTCCAGCCGTCGTCCGGCCATAATATTCCGGCGAAAAGGAATATCCCGGTGAGGGGAAAAAAAGTCTCAGGGGCGGAAGCCCCCGAGGCCTTTAAAGTTGCCCCTGATTTTTGGCCGTGAAAATTTTGGTTTTCAGCGAGTGATTTTTCTTCACGCACGATGGCTTCTCCTCATAATGGGGGCCTTACAAATGTGCGCTTTTACCACAAAAAATTACAAGGGTAAATCAGGCTCCATACTTAACACACGAGGGCCCATAGGTGCATATGATCGATACACACTTGTAGGTACTGTTGCAGGAATTGAGCCACCATGTAGCGGTGCTTTACTAATAAATGAGTTCCATGGCATGTTTTTTGTCATGCCCATCATCTGGGGTAGGCATGGTATACTAGTGTCATCAAGTGAAAGATGAGCTAAACTTGGAAAGGTAAAGCTATCGCATATGGGATCAGATTGTACTGAGACCCCTGGTGAAACAACATATGGAGGATCCATAGGGCTTACTGAGGGAGTCTCCATTTGTGATAAAGTTGGTTGCTTAGCCTTCCTTTATCCAAGAATCTCTTGAGACCCGTTGAAGGCATGTGGATCCCTTGGTTGTGCCTCTCCAGCTCTATAATCCTATGGATGACATCACAAACTATTCGTTATTGCTCCTCTATGCTAGTAGCACCCGATGTGGATTGTAGGACATATAACCAACCCATGTGATAGGTGTGACTTGTATATAGGTTGATTAAAGTTTCCGTTTGTAGTTCATACTCCCAATTTATATTTAGAAATGCTTCATCTAGGATTGAGGTGCTAGGGGTGTCCATTGAACTAGATGCAATGTGGCTCTCTATGGTTTGACCCCTAGTGGTTGCTAATTCAGGAGCACTCGATTGCTCGACTAGGGGCCTTCGACTTTAGCTCTCTCCGTTGCTCTACCTTGCGTACGCTTTGAATTTGCTTTTTCCTAGCTGCAAGGATATATTGCTCAACCTCTTGCACTTCAGCAAGGCTTCTACCATCACCTCGGAGGGGAATAGCTGTGAAGAGTCAGGGAGTGCAGTGAATGGAGTATTCATATGCACACTCTCCAGGAGCATGGGTTCTACATTGGTCATGAATGGTGAATTTACTTCCCCACCCCCTTCATTTACATCACTAGCTCCATGTTCGGAGCAAGCGGCTTTACTAAAAGTCTCTTTCAAGCGGCTAAGCACTCTTGGCCTGGACCGTGGGCCCATAGCATGCATGTCTTGGCTTGTACTATCGGGATTGGACATTGGGTAACCTTCCATGATGTCCTAGTTAGAGGAAGAGTCACTAGATGCAATATATGGGTCATGAGTGGTACTACCTTGGGTTCCCACTGAGGGCCTAGAGCCTAATGTGGAGGAATAATGGATGCCCGCATAAATGGAGACACACTCTATATGATCGTCCTCTAGCACGCAACCAAGGGTACTTAAAAAGTACAAATTTACTAAAACCTATTGGTTTTGCATCATTATTTTACATGATCCTTTTGGACACCCTTTTTTGGCCATTTCAAGCGTCTATGCAACATTAATTTGGATTTTTCAAATGTCCAATGTAATTGGACTTTTTGGTGCAGGGATGTACTAGGTAAAGCTAAAGCAGGTGATAGTGTGCTGGAAACTTCATTTCATAATTGATTTCACCTTTTCTAGTGTCCTTGAGTGTGAACATATGCTGGAATTACCATAAAAAGGGTGCATCTAAATGAATGATACAAGACCAATCCATTGCAATAAATTTGTACTTTGTAGGTATCCTAGGGGGTAGATTAGCCTACTAGGGAAAAAAAAAAGCCTGGCCACAAGGGCGCGCAAATGGCCCATCCAAAACTGATGGATGGGCCATTTGCGCGCCCTTGTGGCCAGGCTTTTTTTTGGCCCTTGTAGGCTTATCTACCCCCTAGGATACCTACAAAGCACAAATTTACTAAAACCTATTGGTTTTGCATCATTATTTTACATGGATCCTTGTGGACACCCTTTTTTGGCCATTTCAAGCTTTGAATTTCCTATAGGATATAAAAATAAATAACATATTGTGAAACCAAGTGTCTATGCAACAGTAATTTGGATTTTTCAAATGTCTAATGTAATTGGACTTTTTGGTGCAGGGGTGTACTAGGTATAGCTGAAGCAGGTGATAGTGTGCTGGAAACTTCATCTCATAATTGATTTCACCTTTTCTAGTGTCCTTGAGTGTGAACATATGCTGGTATTTCCATAAAAAGGGTGCATCTAAATGAGTGATGCAAAACCAATCCATTGCAATCAATTTGTGCTTTGTAGGTATCCTAGGGGGTAGATTAGCCTAATAGGGGCAAAAAAAATCATGGCCACAAGGGCGCGCAAATGGCCCATCCAAAACTGATGGATGGGCCATTTGCGCGCCCTTGTGGCCAGGCTTTTTTTTGCCCCTTATAGGCTTATCTACCCCCAAGGGTACTTAAAAAGCACAAATTTACTGAAATTGACTGCAATTACATACAAAACTTGAAATTACAAAGTCACCAATCAAAAAAAAATTCATATCACCAATTGAAACAATTTTGAAGATTGACAAATCACATTCAAAAGAATTTGCAATATAGAGAGACAATTTCAAATATTTTTTATTCCTTCCAAAACGGTGATTTTACATCATGTATCCGAGGAGTTCATAATTTTTTTGACCATTTCCTGGCACCTATTTTGCGCGTAAGGCAACTCCCCAGTCAAGAGGGACTGCGCTATGGCCTTTGGGTCAGTTGAGCGAATGGAAGCATGTATCCCTATTTGGGCAAGGACTTTACCACGAAAGCCAGTGCCAAACGCTGTGCATACAAGGGATCTACGCACTAGGAACACTTGATGCGCAGTTTGAGCAATGGTGCTCAAACACAAAAACTTGCTCAAAGCTTTTAACGACCAAGTCATAAAATGGGCTTGGGGAGTAAATTCATTATGGATAATGGCCACATCGCCAGGGGGGAGTTGTCCTAGGTAATGCGCAAGGGAAGCTTGAGGTCCAAAGCCCGTCCGCTTGCCACCCGTCCTTGCAGCAAAATAATCAACCTCCACAACATCTTGTCATAAACCGATGAAGGTTGAGAAAAAAGACAATGAAGGATAAAATAGTAACATGAAAATTAGGATACAGTTTACCTCCTGCTCCTTGTCGTCCTCCTCCCTCTTGCCCTTTGCATCCAAGTCAATGCTCCCATGCACCACAGATACGAGCTTTGGATCATCAGATGGGAGGTTGCATAATGGCATAGGCATCCTAGCAGCCTCAACCTTGGCTTGCGTGGCTTGGAAATCTTCATCGGCCACGTGCAACTGCTCTGCTACCAGGACCTCCGCACATACAACTGCAATAGTGTCAGCAACAAAGTCCCCATCTGGCAAGAGCTTGCTTTCTAGGGCATCTGGCGTATTGTCTAAGGGACATTTGCTGCTGTTGCATAGCACGCTCAAGCATTCATCCATGCGCAGGCCAAATGCTTTCTCCAAATCATGCAGGAACACATACTCCTCCCCATCCACTAACACTGAGGAGAAGCGGCTTGTTTCTACCTCTGGGATAGCCACATCCGTCAGTGGTAGTGGCGCTGGAGTGTCACTAGGGCCAGTCGCAACTATGGATTTCTTAACCACTTCCTCAAGACCCCTAGGGTACTCGAGCCGGTGTGCTTTTCCTTCCGCTGCAGGGTTCATGGGTATAACCTGCTGCTCCTTGGTGTCCTTGATAAAGGACCCAACTTGAAGGTGTGGTAAGCGGAGCTCCTCCAGATCAGGTTCCTCGCTCACCAAGAAGATAAATGTTGCGAGCCGAGAAAGGCACTCCACCCCCAACTTGCGCTTCTTGAGCGCTGACACCCCAGGGGCTTGGTCGTCCAAGTAATGGCCTGCATCGGTTGCAATTTCTTGGAATCGTTGCAACCGCTTGGAGAATGGGCGATCACCTTTGTGTATATAGTGCAAAAGATCGCAAGGCACCCAGATCCCTGCATGTGGGGAGATAGATACAGAATATTTTATGATGTGCTCCTCCATGAATGCAAAAATCTCCTCAAATGCATCCATGTGAAGGGCAATTGTGGCGTCAAGGTCAGGGAGACGAGTAAAAAAGGTGTGGAGGTCCAACTTAGCTTTGTATTTGGTGTCCTCGAGGAAGAGGATGAAGCGTGACAAAGGGGTGGATGTGGGTGCAGATGCAGAGGCTGTGGCAGCGTCCATGTCTAGCCTGGGGTGTAGATAGAGAGCGGAGGAGCTCAAGAGTTGCAAAAGTGAAAATAGTGAATGAGTTAGGTGGCCCCCCTTTTATAATGGATCCTTTTTTAAAGACATAAAAAAAAAATCACTTTCACCAAAAAATGATTTCTCATCCCAATGCAAAAAATTATATTCAAAGGCATGATTTGCCGAAGCAAATCATGTTGATTACAGCGGGGATCAATATGAAAATTGCAAGAGTTACAAAGTTATAAGATCGATAGCATAGTTCCATCTATCCCCCAGTCCTCCTCGACCTTCAATTTGTCTTCCATTCTCTTCCCAATCTGCGGACATTCATTACAATAAGCATCCAATGATCGACAAACCATGATGTATTGAAAATGTGGTGGAAGGATTCTCACCTTGTGACCTTGTAAACGAAATTGTGCTTGTTGAAGGGCCTCAAAACCCATAATAACCAAATGTTCTCGAACATTACTGAGAGACCAATGCTTGTTCACTTGGACTGCCTCCAAAGCATCGTTGGGCATCTTCACTGCAATGTCAAAGCTTTCAATAGCGCCATCTACACTTTGTAAGGGAGTCCACACTCCAAGCTTGCACATCCAACGATCATAGTGAAATCGTATGTACAAGGAGGTGCGGGATTTCAAATAGCGCATTCCAATACCTGAAGCTCCAACCTTACAACGGTACCGGTCCCCGTTGTGCATGCCCTCCACAAAACCCCAGTCCTCTTCTAAAAGCCTTCCTAATTCCTCGTAGTGCGCATCTTTACATACAAGCATTGTGGTAGTCTCCACAAATCCAAACTCTTTAAAAATATGCACAAAACAATGAATAGGCAAACACCAACTCAAGCCCACAGACCTAGAAGCTTTAGGGTATTTCAAAGAGTTTTGGACATCCATTATCATCTTTTGCTTGAAAGATGCTACCGACCACAAATCTGGGACCGGCCACTCCATACTTAATAAGGAAGTTACTTTGATGGGTTCAAGCGTTCCAAACGCTTGTGTAGAAGTAGGGACAATATAGGAGTGAGAATAGAAGAAAATCCTTCTTTGAACCAGTTTGGTTGGGCAAAGATGTGGGAACATTATTGCTCCAATATCCGCATGTATAGCATTGAATGTGCCGGAGAGACTATGTAGTGGCTGCTCCTCCACCAACGTGGATGGAAATATGACAATAAATGCATGACAAATGTTAAGTATGAATCCATAATAACATTACACTGTGATTTCACACCTAGCTTTGTATTCTCAAAACATGTACTTACAATGTGTTGGAAATCGAGGTGGTTGTTGCAAGTGCATGGTTGACATCGAGAAAACATGTTGCACAATGGCTACGGTCCCCTTGTCTTTGCGGTTCTTGAAGCCAAGGAGCTTTCCTTTCCAATGAAGATCCAAGTTTGTACGATTCCGCACATGATGAGGGAGAATAGCAGATGGTTGCATGTATACCCAAGCACCTTTGGTGAACTTTTGTGGCACCCACTCATCATCTACACCTCTAGTGTTGTGGCATGCAACTGCTGTGAACTCATCCTTTGGCCGCCTTAATTGCGAAGTAGAGTTGGCCATGGTTGAGCAAAGAAAACTAGGAGGAGGAGAAGGACCTTGCTTGTTGCTACAATGTAGGTGGGATAAAGTGATATGAGAAGGTGGTTAACCCTTGTGGCAATGGGAGGAGAAGGTGGATAACCCTTGCTTGGTGTGGCAATGAGAGGAGAAGGTGGATAACCCTTGCTTGGTGTGGCAATGGAAGGTGGTAGGGGAGGAGAGAGGAGCTTCCTTGCTGCAGCAATGGAGATGGTGTAGAGAGAGAGAGAGTGTTGGAGTAGAGGATGAGTGTGATGGTTGCAACCAAGGAGGGGTTGGAAAAGGGGTTCTAGAGAGAGAAAATCACTTTTTGCCTAATAACTACTTTTGGGGGAGGTCTGGATAGCAAAAAAAAGATTTTTCAAAAGTTTTTTAAAAAAGTTGAATTTTAGGGTTTTGGGTGCACGCTTTGACTTTTTGAGATCAAAAAATGTTTTTTTGACCATAAAATAGTTTTAGGGGGTTTTCAGAAGATGAAATTTGAGTTTTGAAAATTTTGAAAATTTCAAATTTTTGGAATTTTTTCAAAGACGGATCAAAAAGGAGGGAAGTTGGAGGTTCCATATGGCCCACCCACCCACCCCCCCCCCCCCCCCCCACCCCACCTTCTCACTAGGTAAGAGCCCATTTAAGAAGTGTAAGACTACTTTGTCCCCCTACATTTTTGAGGGCATAGAGTGTGTCCACCACCCTCTTCTCATTGGCTGGCCTCTAATTAACCTTAATCCCAAAGGGCCCCTAGAGGGTTCATATTTTTCCTAATGTGTAGCTCCTACCCCTCCCATTGTTTCAACAACTTATGCTCCACAAACACAACATCCAAGCCCTTATCTTAATGAGACCATACCAGCTAGCATTATTATGTCACATCCCACGTCTTCTATGCCTAGGGCCATTCATATGAACTTTGGGCCACCACATGGCTCAAGATCATACCCAACTTGGGACCCGAGGATCACCCATATGCCTAACCCGATGCCAACTCCCATTCCACATGCAGTCTCGAGAGCGCCTCTCCCCACTATACCTTCTCACTTGGGTGACTTGGCAACATTTGCTCAAGCTATCGGTCGATCTATGGCTGAAAATATGTGTAGCCAACCTGATAGAGAGTGTAGAACTAAGGCAATACAAATAGCCAAGCTCACACAGAAATTTAGTGAAGACGGGGATGTGAAAAAGCATATCAAAGTATATGAACAAATATGTAATTTCCTAGGAGAACACAATGACCTGCATAAGCGCAATGCTTTAAGCCCGACCTTGAGTGGGAAGGCTGGGGATTGGTATATGACCCTTGGGGTTTAGTCTCTCATCTTCAAAAATCCCAATGAGAGGAAGGGGAGTTTGTGAGAGACTTTATTAGTCACTTGAAGCATTTGAATTCTTGTTGTAATCGAAATGAGCACTTTACTAATAACCAATTGCTAAATATAGATTCATAGGGGACTACGACGTGAGGATATCTACAATGGCCTAGTCATTAGAGGTATCACCACTTGGGAAGCACTCACCAATGTGATCTAATTGGAGGACAATTTAATGATTCAAGGAGAAAGAGTGTTTGTTGAGCCTAAATCTACTAGCTCGCAAGCATTGGAGCATGAGCCAATGATCATAAAGCCTATTGCTAAAGAGCCAAAGATATCTAAGATGACTTTATCAGATCTCACCAAGGCCATTCAAAAAAGTCTTAGAGACAATCGTGCTCCACAAAACAATCATATGTATCCAAGAAGGGGTGCTCAGTTTGCTTTGGTCCACATAGTACCAGAATATGCCCTACGTTTAGAGTAAAATTTAATGGGGATTGCAATGCATGTGGGAGATATGGCCATCAAGAGAAGGATTGTATAGTATTTAAACACACGATGGCCAATAGACCAACCTAGCATGGACGGACATACCTTGAGTGCCTACATTGATGCCGGCCCTACCTCTTGAACAACCGTCACAACACATGGTTCCTAGGGCTCAAAATGTTGTTCAAACAACACCATTACCACCTCCAGTGCTAGGATCGTAACCCCCACATCCGAGATGAATCAAGTGGGTTGTGAGTCATCTATTGCTTGTGTGGATTGCGAGGATGAGTTAGACCCTAATATTTCCTATGGGATTGATGCACATGGAGGAAGTCCACAATACTACATGTAGTACTATTGGGGACAAGTCAAACATGTCTATCAAGTAGCTGCTCTTGCGGCAAGAGGCCAAAATATCAATTTCACTACCAAGAGACCCCCACTTCAATGCTACAAGTGTGGGGGTCCACATCGTGTAGCCGACTGTCCTATAGACTACAAAAGAATGCCACACTAATGGAAACCAATCAAGCGAGTACATCTACAATGCCAATACTCATGTGTAATTGATGTGGCATAGATCATTTGATTGCATAATGTCCTAATAATCCAAATGCACCAAAGATTACGTCATTGGACTTGATTGAGGTTACCGAGGAGCCGACACTTGTGGTACATGTAAATGTACTCACATGATCGATGCTCCAAAACAAAAATTATATTCTTGAAGAAAGAGACACAACATCAATTGCCAAATCTCAGAAGAAGAAGAGAACACGAAGGAAGAGATCACAAAAATAGTGAAGTCAGACCCCAGTTCAAAGACCAACATAAGGACTGGTGACAACCCCGTGTATATGAACGACACTGAAGAGGATTCTCATTCGAATGAGACCATGGAGACTAAAATGGTCACTAGGAAAGAAACAAACAAAGAAGATCATCATGAGCCACAATGGTCGGAACCCAAGGAACCCAAGAAGAAAATAGGAACTTACCCAAATCCTATAGAGGAGATCAAGCAAGCCAAGCAATTTATGAGTTTGGTAGAAGAGACCCAAAGGGATCTAGAGCCACCTAGGCAGATCCATATTACCAACAGAGTGTTCCTTACCACGAAATCAACCTGACAAAGACCATAGGCCACTAGACATACCTAGTGTCATCTAAGAAGAAAGTGACTTTAAGTCATTGGGAAGTGGGCGTACTCCCTTCTTAAACTAGATTTACTCTAGCCTAATTCGCATTGGTCCACCTCCATGGCCATCTAGTAGGATTTGAGTACACCTTGTGGGCATCTGGCCTAGGGATCTGACATGTGTCCCTCATTCCCTTTGTGTAAAGGAAGCTTGTGTGTGTGTGTGTGTGTGTGTGTGTGTGTGTGTGTGTGTGTGTGTGTGTGCGTTTCTCTCTCATCCCCTACTTGCAAGCCTCTCCCCCTCCTTTGTAGGATTCATGAAGACTTTTGGTACACACACAAAGCATCCAATTTTTACTAAGCTTTCACCATTGGACACAACCTTTGAATTTTGGAACCTAAGAATTTTGGAAGTCTTAATGGGTTGAACCTTAGGGTCTTTAAAGCCCATTGTTGCACATTGCTCTTTTGCACATGGCCCCCCCTTTGGATCCCTATTTTCCCTCCTTTGGATCCCTATTGTGGTCGGTCTGCCAGCTTAACCAATATTCTAGCTTTTTCTCCCCTGGCACTTCCCCATATTAAATGATCAGTAAAATCATTTAGGAGAATTAGATATTAGGTATGATGACATTACCTCTCTCTTGAAATCATAGTCGTCAGGGAAACATTGTCAGCATTGACAAGGTTTAGGTTATCCTTTAATTGTATGTAATGGAATTGGCCTATTTAATTTGTGTTTGGGGTCCTGCAAGTACACCATCACTTGGTGGCTCATTGTACTATGTAACATTCATAGACGATGCGACTAGAAAAACATGGGTTTATGTCATGAAGAATAAATCCAATGTATTTTCCATATTTCAAAGGTGGAAAGCCTTTGTGGAGAATGAAACATGTACCAAGGTTAAATGCCTCAGATCCGACAATGGAGGTGAATATTGCAGCCAAGCTTTTGAAAGCTTTTGTGCTAGAAATGGCATTCAAAGGCAAAGGACAACCCCAAGGAAACCTCAACATAATGGGATTTCGGAAAAGATGAATAGGACAATCATGGAGCGAGCATGAAGCATGCGGCTACATGCAGGCCTACCGCTTGAGCTTTGGGCGAAAGCTGTAAGTACGTCTGTGTACTTCATCAATCGGTCACCCTCAACGGCATTGGATGGGGGAGTTCCAGAAGAGGCATGGACATGTAAACCGGTGAATTATGCATTTCTCAAAGTGTTTGAGTGTGAGGCTTTCATGCACATAGATAGAAGCTTAAGATCAAAGCTAGATGCAAAGTCCAAAAAGTGTTTCTTCATTGGCTATGGAGAAGGTGACTTTGGGTATCGCCTATGGAATCCTGAAGATGGTAAAATCTTAAGGAGTAGGGATGTAATTTTTAACGAACAAAATATGTACAAAGATTACTTGGAAAGAAAACAAACAAAATAAACAGGTGATAAGTACATGGAGCTTGAGGACGGTGAAGACTCAAGGACTGCAAACGGGGACAATGTGCAACAACGTCAACCAAATGAGGAGCCTCAACCTATTCCTCGAAGATCTACAAGAGCAAGTAGACCTCTAGAAAGATTTGTTCCTTCCTTCAACCATCTCTTGATCTCAGATTCTGGAGATCCAGAATCATACGAAGAAGCTATGCAACATGAATCCAAAGAAGAATGGACGAAGAACATGCAAGTGGAGATGGACTCACTACATCGCAACCAAACATGGGAGTTGGTTGAGTTGTCTAAAGGTAAGCGGGCACTTCAAAACAAATGGGTGTACAAGGTGAAGGAAGAAGAAGGTGGGAAGAAAAGGTACAAGTCTAGGCTTGTGGTAAAAGGTTTTTCTCAAAAGAAAGGTATTGACTTCAATGAAATATTTTCTCCTGTTGTAAAAATGAACTCAATTAGGCTTGTCTTAAGCCTTGTGGCTGCTCATGATCTAAATCTTGAGCAAATTGATGTAAATACGGCATTCCCTCATGGTGACTTAGAGGAGGAAATCTACATGCTTCAACCAAAGGGGTATGAAGTAAAAGGTAAGGACAAAATGGTTTACATATTAAAGAAGAGCTTGTATGGTTTAAAGCAAGCATCAAGACAATGGTACTTGAAGTTTGATCGATGGATGTTGGATCATGGATTCACAAGATGCAACTCGGATCATTGCGTTTACACGAAGAATTTGGGAGATGGGAAATTCATCATCCTAATGTTGTATGTTGATGACATGTTGATTGCAAGTGCTAACATGCAGGACATCAAAGACCTAAAAGAGGAGCTGTCTAAATCTTTTTCAATGAAAGATTTAGGTGTTGCAAAGAGGATACTTGGTATGAAAATATCAAGGGATAGGATGAAGAAGACAATAAAGCTATCTCAAGAAGATTACATCAAGAAGGTACTAGAAAGGTTTGCAATGTAAAATGCAAAACCAGTTTCTACACCTTTGGCTGGTCATTTTAAACTAACGAAGGATATGTGTCCAAAGACACAAGAGGAGATAGCCTATATGTCTAAAGTTCCATATGCTGCAGCGGTAGGTTCTCTAATGTATGCTATGGTCTGGACAAGGCCAGACATTGCACATGTAGTGGGAGTTGTGAGTAGGTTCATGGACAACCCAGGTAAAGAGCATTGGCAAGCTATGAAGTGGATACTTAGGTATCTAAAAGGGACAACAAAAAATGCTTTGTGTTTTGGAGGAACTGATATTTTTCTAGAAGGGTATGCTGATGCAGATATGGCAAGTGACAAAGATACTCGAAGGAGCACTACTGGCTATGTGTTCACGATTGGAGGCACAGCAGTAAGCTGGGCTTCAAAGCTGCAGAAAGTGGTTTCACTTTCTACCACGGAAGCAGAGTACGTAGCAATGACGGAGGCAAGCAAAGAAATTATGTGGCTTCACAGATTCTTAGAAGAGCTTGGATTCAAACAAGACAATTGTGTCTTGTACAGTGATAGCCAAAGCACTATCCATCTTGCGAAGAACTCAGCCTTTCATTCAAGGACAAAGCACATTGAGGTGAGATATCACTTTATACGCACTCTTTTGGAAGAGGGACAACTAAAGCTAGGAAAGGTGCATACAAGTGAAAATCCTGCAGACATGTTCACAAAGGTGGTCAACAAGGAGAAGTTGAGCTTTTGCTCATCTTCAATCGGCATTCAAGGATAAGAAGCTAGAATGGAAAGCAGTCACAGGTTTGGTTTGGAGATCAGTCTCCAAGTGGGAGATTGTTAAGTATGGAGCCTGATTTACCCTTGTAATTTTCTGTGGTAAAAGCGCACATTTGTAAGGCCCCCATTTTGAGGAGAAGCCATCGTGCGTGAAGAAAAATCACTCGTCGGAAACCAAAATTTTCACAGCCAAAAATCAAGGGCAACTTTAGGGGCCTACTTTTTTTTCCCTCGCCGGAATATTCCTATTCGCCGGAATATTATGGCCGGACGGCGGCTGGAAAGTGGTCGGAAAACAACTGGTCGGTTGGCCGGTGGCCGGTAGTCAATGGCCGGTGGCCGGTGGCCGAATTCAATGGCTGGTAGCCGAATTCAAAAGTGGACTTGTCTTCGCAAGGGCGTCCACACATGGGCGGATTGGAGGGTCCGATTTGGACTTATCTACACAAGGGCGGCTACACATGGCTGCCTCTCATGAGAGAGGACAGCCCTTTTGGCCTATAAAAGGAGGCCATTTCTACACACATTTCAGAGTGTGAAGTTGATGCAACAAGGTGGGTGTGAGGTGGTGAGAGTGAAGCAAGGCGGGAGCTCCAAAAGGGTATAATCCCTTTGTAAACTACTTCTTGTTTTGAAGTACTAAAGCCATTGAGTGGCTGCTTTTTCGTGGACGTAGCCCACATTGGGTGAACCACGTATATCGTGTGTACTCTCTCTCTCTCTCTACTCTATAATCTTGTGTATGTAAATCTGTCTCTTTCCCTTAAGTAATCTACTCAATTATCTTTGTAGCTACATCTTATTTCCTAACATCGTGCTCATCATTAGGAGAAATATAAACCTTGTATGGGCCTTCTAAGGAATCCTAATTTTTAGGGATTAAGGCTAATGTTGTGTGGGGTTTAGGGGGCAAGAACATTGAAGAAGGTAGTTTTGAGTAGGCTTTTCTAGCCTTTTTTTAAGACAAATGTAGGATGTGGACCTAAAGGGTTACTTTCTCTCTCTAGCTTTTTTTAAAGTGAAGGAAGCATAGGGGTGTGTCCACATCAGCAAAAACGTGGGTCACAAAGAGACAAAATTTGACTTTTTTAAAAAAAAATCATTTTTACTTGTTTCTAACTTAAAACTCCCTCCCAACATATATACATATCCAAAAATCATTTTTTGACCCATTTTTTAACCCACAAGCTTAGAAAGTCCATTTTTTCAAAACTCTTTTCCCCCAAAAAGTAATAAACATTTTGTTCTCTCCTCCTCCTCTCTCCTCCCTCCTCCCTCCTCTCTCTCTCTCTCTCCCTCTCCTCTCCCTCCCTGTCCCTACCTTCCTCCTCCTCCCCAATCTCTCCCTCCCCCCCCCTCCCTCCTTCTCTCCTCCCATCTTCCTCAACCTCTCTACCCTTCCCCCTCTATCTTTTCATCATTTGCTTCCTCACGCAACAGCTTCCATGGTGCTCACGGACATCACAAATGGTTTGCTTCCACCACCACGTACTCTGCACACCAAAAGCATACATATTCGCTTACCCACGACATTTGCACCGAAGACTACTAGTGAAGGTGATCAAAAGTCATCACAGGAACGTCGCACCGCTTGTGAGACCAATGTTGATATTTGGGTGGATGGCCATTTGTACCTTTACGATCCTATAAGCCGCTTCCATCCACCATTTAATAGCCTTTCCACATTTCTTCAATTTCTTGGGAGGGGAGAAGCAGGTTTGTTAGGCTATTGCAAGCGGTTATGTATGGGTGCAGGTGCTTCTTTGCATATATGGATGCACGAATGTCAAGCTCTTCACCTCAAGACGACGGCATTACAAGAGAGTGTTGCCTCTTCGGAGAGGATAGTTAAAACTCTTGAACAACAAATGCAAGAAAAGGAGTCCCACGTCCAGAAGCTTATCAACACCATCACATACTTGAAAGAAACACCCCTTTGTGCAAGGGAACGCAAACGCACGTATTCATCCATTGAAACTCTTGCACATTCGGGAGGAGCACGCAAACGACGAGTTACAGCCACAAGGTGATTTGGTCTTTACTTGCATGATACATTCTTACTTCACACTATTTTCTACATTTATGTTTATTTGTTGCTAGAAACTTCATCCAGGAGGCATGCGGTGGAACAAGCCAAGATGATCGAGTCAACCTTCTCACTAGTTGTCTCAATACCCAGGACGTGATTCGTATCTTACAATCACCTGGAGGTAAGCACATTAAGGATGCAGTCACCAGGACCTTATGCGTAAATTAAGAAATGTGGTTAGTGATGATGACGTTCAACAAGCTTGTGATGAGGCTGGAATCAGCACCAAAGCCTATTAGGCTATTTTCCAACTCCTAAAGGATGCCCTCAAAGAACATGGCATTGTGGAAAACCTATTTCCCGTTCCTCACAAGGTCAAGCTTGCAAAGAAGGCCACAAACGAAGATGTGTTCTCCCGCATTGGGACATACCTACACATTGAGGACACAATGCCAACTTCCCTTTATGCTTCGTGCGCAACAAAGACAAGGGGAAAAGGTAAGAAACAATCCATAAGACCTTCGGAGAAGGGCTTTCCTTACACAATGTGGAACAATATTTTCGTGGATCTTAGAAGGCTTCAAGAAGCCATGCTTAGATTTTACGAGTTACCTCAAGAAGGTGACACACTTTACTTTTTTCTTTGGTATTATTCTTATTATAACTCTGAAGTTTAAGGTCTTAGCACTATTTATTTTGTAGTGCTTGGCACAAAAGTCGCTTTTGTGCTGAAACTCGATGAGTGTCAAATAGTGAAAAGCCGAAGGTTAGAGAGGCTAAGTGTCACTCTAATGAACGAGGCCCTTCTGCAAACCAAGCGAAGGGATTCAATCAAGCCATCTCCCACCCCATCTTTTAGCGTGCAATCAGAGAGACATTTGGTGGTTGGGTGCTATTGAGGTGCCCAAAGAGACTAATGGAGTACTTTCATGGATTTTTGAGAGAACTCCATGGATCACAGAAGTAATACACTCCCAAATTGCAGGTCAGAAGTTGGAGATTGAGGGTTTTGGTAGTTATGATGTGGAGTGGCACTTAGGTGGGGATTTGAAGACCATAAAGTGTTTGCTTGGCTGCAAACAAGGGGCTTCTTCTCTCATGCCTTGTCCATTTTGCACTCGAGGGTACAAACCTAATGGAAACAAATCACATAAGAGCACTGCAAAAGCAGGTTCCATGCTTCCATGGCAAGGGCATGGAGAACAAGGGTTAGATTGTCGTGATATCGGAGATGAAGGTAGAGAATGGAAAGCGTCAATTCTTAGATGTCCCATGCTCAATGCCCCAGACCGTGATCAAAAGGACCACGCTTGGAATCCAATCTTTCGATTTCCTCTATCGAATGTACATTTTTGTACATTACACGCATTCATGCGCATTTTTGATAGGCTATTGAAGCTCCACATTGACTATGCTTTCACAATGAAACCGTTGGAAAAGTCCCAGGAAGCGATCGAAAGAGTGGAGGTACTCTTGAATTCCATTGGCTGTCACGGTGGAAATGTGTCTATCGTTGCTGCAAAAAACACAGGGGAGGCCCATGAAATTGCTCAACAAGTGTCAATGAGTGGACAAAAAGCTAGACACTTTTTGAAGAAAGTTTCCCAAGGAAAGCCAAGTCGATATGATGCTCAAAACAGCTCCAACCGGCAGGCAGGTAATCTTTGGGAGCTTTGGAAGGAGTTATGCAAAGCTACTACCGACAATGATTCAAATGGCGAGCTTGCAAACAAGCACAAGCAAGTTTGGGCACATTTTGATAAAATGGTCAAGCTTATGGGCCTTAACAGCACAACAGAAGAACAATGCCAATCATTTCAAGAAGCCTTGGCGGATTTTACCAAGGTCTTCACCCTTTCTTGGGGTGAAAATAACATCATACATTACATGGTAAGTCATTTTACATGGTGTATTCATTACAAGGGATTGTTTTTATTTAATAATGTGGATCGTTTACTCATGTGAATAGCATATCTTGTTTGCGCATGGTGCATTTTTTATGCACAAGTATGGATCACTTGAAATTTTTAGCACTCAAGACATGGAGAAGTCCCATTATCGAGCAAGGGGAGTGTACTTCAAAAATAATCGACATGGTGGTGGAATGGTGCAATCCAAATATTTGGAGGAGATGTTCAATTGGTTTTTTCGCACAACATTTGCTCGTAAGCTCACAATGGAGCGTGTGCGACAATCCAAGATTGCTATCAAAGTGCGAAAATGGAATCGTCAAGAGCATAGCAACAAGTGGCAAATGTCGAAAGGTCCCACCAAGCATGTTGTATGGCGGCGATGCAGAGCGCGACAAGGATCAAAGTGGATACTGCGCGAGTCACTAAACATGAACGCAAGGTCCAACTCTTAGCGACATGTTTATTTAAAAAATCATACTTTTAAAAAAAAAAATAGTGTGAACAGGGCCCTTTTTAAATGGGCCCTTATAAATATTGCATGCTCTCATAAACCACTCATTTCTTAAGAACAGGTGAGCTCTTACCAACGAAATGGCGCGCACCAAACAAACCGCGAAAGAGCATCCACCTACCAACAAAAACACCCTCCAAGGATGTGAGAAGCCGTCACGGCTTAAAGGCACAAGAAAACGGCCACGAACGCCTGGCCGTTCCAGGAACTCATCTGGTAGTGGGCATGGTGGTAGGGCACGAGAGTCATCGAGGACTGTTGAATCTCCACCTCCTCAAGATATAACACCTAGAAGGAGAATGAAGCAACGTGCCCATCGCTGGAGAGAAGAAGAGGGCCAGCAAACAGCAGAGTCCGATAGGGAGCAGCCGTCGCACCACCAATCACAAGCAGGACCATCCAGGACTCGAGTGGTCCATACAGACACTAAATCAGAGAGTGAGCCACCATGGCTGCGAGAAAAAATACCGCGCACACACCGGGTGGCCGTTGGGGGGAAGACATTGCCTGGAGGCCAGGGAGCTCTCCCCACACGACAAGATCGGCAGCCAAGGGAAGAGGAAGAATCAGAAGAGGTTGCAGAACCAGCCCCTAAGCATGTAAACAGGCGCAAGTCTAAGTTTTTCAAGAAGCCTAAACACCGCCCGCCAGCAAATGTGCAAGTGCCCCCAAGACAACCGCAGCGGCGCCGAAAAATAGCAAGGGTATTTGCAGAAATCCGCCACTACCAGAAGACGACGAAGCTTTTGATTCGACGTGTCCCCTTTGCTCACACTGTGAAGGAGGTGCTTCAAAGCTATGGAAATCAGTATAGAATGCAAGCAATAGCGCTAGAGGCTATTCAAGAAGCTACAGAGGCCCACATCATTTCGGTGTTGGAAGATACCAACCTATGCGCCATACATGCAAAGCGAGTGACAATACAGCCAAAAGATATGCAACTTGCATGTCGATTGCGACGAGACTTCGAGCATTAGCCGAAGTTACCCCTCTTTTTGTATTGCACACCCTTATCTTTGTAATGATTTGACTTTCCAATGACAATATGATCAACAGTTGTGTCTACTGTGTCTATTATCTTTGTAATGAAATGACTTTGTAATTTCAAGTTTTGTATGTAATTGCAGTCAATTTCAGTAAATTTGTGCTTTTTAAGTACCCTTGAGGGTAGATAAACCTATAAGGGGCAAAAAAAAATCATGGCCACAAGGGCGCGCAAATGGCCCATCCAAAACTGATGGATGGGCCATTTGCACGCCCTTGTGGCCAGGCTTTTTTTTGCCCCTTGTAGGCTTATCTACCCCCAAGAGCGTAGGTGCATATGACCTGAACACCCTAGAAGCGCTTGAAACGCCGTTTCGGTACGGAATGCATCCGTTGCGCCCGTTCCCTGTTACTGTGCATGAATCATGATATAAGATTATTAATAAACCCCATAGCATATCCGATTCTCTTAGTGGAAAAAATACGCATACAATTAGAAGATACAAAAACCCAGATATAACCATGAGAGTCTGTTTTCCTTCTTGGTACATTGTTGCATGTGCTTTTGTCTCATCGATTCTTTGACTCTCTCTCTTACTCTCTCGTTCTCTCTACATCTCTACCACATCTCTCTTGCTCTCGCTCTCTCGCTCTCTCTCTCTCTCTCTCTCTCTCTCTCTCTCTCTCTCTCTCTCTCTCTCTCTCTCTCTCTCTCTCTGAGTATCACATTCTCCATAGTAGATCTCCATCTCTCCACCTAGATACTTGAGAGGTCTATCTCTCTATTCATCTTGAGAAAGACACTATCAGTAATGCATGGTTGCATTCATTAACACAAAAAAAGGGATTGTGGAAGTGGAATTTTCGATTCTACCTACTTCCTAGATTTTGTTGCATCTGACATAGTGAGAGCTACACGTAAATTGTCAAGTATATGTGGAGCATGCTGAGTAAACAATAAGGTATCATTTGCTTACTCCCGATCTAGTAAATAAGTAGGTTTCCTTTGCAAAGGCATATGGAGATTGCGCAACGGAGGAGCGTGGCCTTACAAGTACAGTGACACGGCCTTGTGAAAGGATGAGAATAATACTAGGCTAGTGTGCATTCTTGACACATAGAGCAGGATAGATGAAACCGTCGTCCAATATGACTCTGATAATTACAACGCTAAAAGCATATCTATATAGGGTCCCAAGACCCGGAATCCATTGCTTTGGAAAGCCCATCCTCTACATAGTGCTCTCTAAAAAACCCCAATTCAACCCTTGAGAAGCATATTAGCCAGTTGTTGTCTTGACTTTCATGCGCACTCAACATCCTCATAAAAGGTGAAGATATTGTCCAAGACACAACATTTTTGAACAAAAGTAATATGAGAAGCATGAGTGAGATAAGGCAAGGAAAGGTGGCAAACGTGCACTTACCATTCAAGCCAATATCTTATACATGAAGGACGGACATGAGAGCAATCGGCCTCCACTGTTGTAAGTAAAAAGAATCTCCACCCTTCACTATATGAGATATTAACCGAGGAGAAGATGAGATGCACCACTCCTGTATCAAAAATGTCTTGCATACCTTGCATTAGTATATGATAAAGCAAATCCCAATGTTGAAAAAATTATGACCCGTCAAACCATCCTCTCCAGGACAGGAAGCACCGTTGATACCAAGCACGGTGTGCATCTCTTGCATGGAGAACTGAGGCATCAAAATCTGACACGAATCCGCAGGCATTATAGGCTTACAGGCCAGACATGAGAACAAATGTCTCGTGCACATTGCTCTATGTGCCACGTGGACATGCTACTACTTTGTCTTTGGAGTCAAGGTTTGTCTATAGAGTCCAAGGGATTTAGCTCCGGCAATTTTGTGAGCTTGTTCTGTTACCATATACATGTGGTAGTGATGTGTGTGAACACACTAGGACCGCCGGGGCATTTTTTCCCTCTTTAGGAGGTTTTTTCCCCCGTGCATTGTATATACGCCCATCACTCTAGGGCTATCTATCTTTCCATTGCACACTAAGGAATACACTCTCTATTGTGTGCCTTGAGCTTCCTTCGTCTTCTCCAAGCTGTGTGTGTTTCTCTGCAACCCTAATTCCAACAATTGGTATCAGAGCAGGTCACGTCCTCCCGGGCTTAGTCGCCAGCTGCTCCAGCACACGCCTGCTCACTTTCTCCGATTTCAGTGAGCTTTGGCGAGCGTTCGCAGGTCTCATTTCGGGCTCATTTCGGCCTCCGTTTCCACTATGGGCAGTACTGCACAGGTTATTTCGTCATTTTGTGCAGATTTTCTGTCAGTGCCGTTTTCTGCATAACAGGTGCCTTATAGTCTTCTACGGTTTGTGCTATATAGCACAAGTTGTTCCCGCTCCATTTCTCCTATTTTCGGGCAGTTTTCACATCAGGTGCAGCATTTACCATGGCTGACAACAACAACACAGATGTGTTCAAGATGTTTGCTGCTGAGGACAGGTTGGATGGGGACAACTACCCTATGTGGGCTTATATGATGCAACACGTTCTTGTGTCAAAAGGTGTCTGGAACATTGTGCAGGGCATTGATGTACGTCCTGGTTCTGAAGATGTAGGCGATATTGAGGATGTTGCAGGTCTTGCTGCAAGGATTGCAGCTGTTAGAGTTGTTTTGCCTACAGCAGAACAAGCTCGTTGGGATGTTAAGGATGCGCAGGCTCATGCATTGATTGCGTTGTCTGTGAAGCGCACCATTATTCCTCACATCCGTTCAGCAAAATCTGCAAAACAGGCTTGGGATATTCTAGCAGGTCTTTATGCAAGCCGCAATGAGGCTAAAATTGCTTTGCTGCGTAAAGAGCTAGAGTCGAAGATTATGCATGAGGAAGATGATATGGACACTTTCCTTGCTAGTGTCAAGGATATCAATGAGCAACTCATTTCTGCAGGTGAAGTCATTTCTGACAGTTCCCTTGTGCAGACTGTTCTTGATGCCTTACCAGATTCCTACCAGACTTTTGCTAGTACTTGGAGACTGATGACCCAAGGAAATCCTGAAGTTGTCAAGTTTGATGCATTATGCACATTGCTGTTGCAAGAGTCACTTTCTAGAAAAAACAGGACTAGGCAGCGTGCAGTTGAACAGGCTTTTATTGCTTCTCAAAGAAAGGGTGGTAACAGTAATGCAGCCACTTCTTATGGTTCTGCTGGGAGTGGCAAAAATTCTGTTCCTAATGCTTTTGCTGGCAGCACTTCGTCTGGCAATTCTGGTGATAAGGGCAAAAAGAAGATGCGTTGCCATTATTGTAAAGCCAATGATCACTTGATCAAGTCGTGTCCTAAGTTGAAGGCCAAAGAGGCTAAGAAGAAAGAGGGTGGTTCCACTGCAAATGCTGGTTCCACTACAAATGCAGCCATTGTTGAGTCTTCTGTGAAAGGAGATTGTGATGTTGATGTTGATGCAGAATGGGCTTTTAGCGCAGAGTGCACTTACAATCCTGCTGTCCATGATGCATGCTTGTCAGTTGCTGCAGATTCACATGTGTGGTATTTCGACAGTGGTGCTACAAAGCACATTACCTCACATCGTGAATTGTTTACCTCTCTCAAGTCTGTCCCTCATGGGAATTCAGTCACTTGTGCCAACAACGCCTCTTATCCAGTTCAGGGAGTTGGAAAGATTGTGCTCACTGCTGCTAATGGCAGTTCCTTCACACTTGTTGATGCACTTTATGTACCTGGGATCAAGAAGAATCTATTGTCTGTATCCGCACTTGCTAGACTTGGACTTGTAGTCAAATTTGTGGATGACAGATGTATTGTTCATGATCTCAGTTTTGGTGATGAAATTGTTGCATCTGGGCTTTTGTGCCGTGGGCTGTATAAGCTCACTTTGTATGACAAGTGTGGACAAAATTTTGCAAATGCTGTTACAGATTCAAGGGCTATTTCAGATGCAAAACTTTGGCATGCACGTTTTGGTCATCTGAATTTTGCCAGTTTGCTACGTTTGCAGAAATCTGATATGGTTGCTTCTTTGCCGCCTCTTGAAGCACCTATCAAACATGTTTGTGAAGGCTGTATTCTGGGTAAAATGCAGCGTTCTAAGTTTCCAAAGGATGGTTCAGTTAGGGCCACATGCAGGTTGCAGCTTGTGCATAGTGACGTTTGTGGGCCCATGCAAACTCCGTCCTTGGGCAATTACCTGTACTTCGTGACTTTCATTGATGATTACTCTAGGCATGCGTGGGTATTTCCGCTTAAAGCGAAGTCCGAAGTTTTTATGTGCTTCAAACAATTTTTGGCTATGGCTGAAAATGTCTCAAAATGTACTATGGGCACCCTCCGTTCCGATCGAGGGGGGGAGTATATGTCTCATGAATTTAATGCATTTCTGGCTAGTCGTGGGATAAAACACCAATGTACAGTGCCTTATACACCTCAGCAAAATGGTGTTGCTGAGAGGAAAAACAGGTCACTAACGGAAATGGCACGATGTATGGTCAAAAGTCAAGCTTTGCCGCATTCTTTTTGGCTTGAGGCCATCATGTGTGCCACTTATGTACTTAACAGGTGTCCTACGAAAGCTTTGCAGTCTATTACTCCATATGAAGCATGGCATGATAGAAAACCTTCTATTGAGCACATGCGTGTTTTTGGCTGTTTGGCATATGCTTTGGTGCCACAAGTGCAGCGCAGAAAATTGGATGATAAGGCTGTCAAATGTATTTTTGTTGGTTATAGTGCTGAAAGCAAAGGTTACAGGTTGTATCATCCGCAAACAAAACGTATTTTGGTTTCACGGGATGTAGTGTTTGTGGAAGATTCTGTTCAACCCTTGCTGTCATGTACTAGAGACAGTAATGTAAGCTCACAGGACATTTATGACACTTTGTTGCCTCTTTTCAGTGGTGGAAATACGAATGTAAGTTCCAATGAGGCAAATGTACAGCCTATGGGGGTTTCTGAAAATGTTTTAGAACAGCCTATTACTGATGCAGATGTACATGATGTACTTGATGAGGAAAGGGCTGAAAATGAGCAGGCTAGAGGTATGCCAAAATGGCTGGTGCACACTTTGCGTGACAGTAAATTGGATGCACCTTTATCTAGTCGTACTCGTTCAGGCTCTCGCCATGCATCTTATGCATCAGATTGTTATGCTTTGGCTGTGTCTAGTTTACATGATGTTGAGGAGCCTCTGTCCTTTGATGAAGCACAGAATTCAGAAAATTGGATTGCTGCCATGAAATCAGAATATGATGCACTTATAGAGAATGACACATGGACTTTATGTGATTTGCCTCCTGGCAAAAAGGCCATTGGTACGAAGTGGGTTTACAAGTTGAAACGCAAGCCGGATGGTGAGATCGATCGCCATAAGGCTCGACTTGTTGCAAAGGGTTATGCACAACAAAAAGGCATAGATTATGAAGAGACTTTTGCTCCCACTTGTCGTATGACTACTGTGCGTTTTCTATGTGCATTGGCAGCTCATTTTGGTTGGGATGTACATCAATCAGACATTGTTACTGCTTTCTTGAATGGTGACATATTTGAGGAAGTTTATGTAACGCAGCCTCGCGGTTTTGTCATAAAAGGACAAGAGGACAAAGTGTGCAAATGTAAGAAGGCTTTGTATGGGTTGAAGCAATCTCCTCGTGCTTGGTATGAGAAAGCTGACACTCATTTGGTTAAACGAGGCTTTCGTAACAGTCCAACAGAAAACACATTGTATGTAAAGCGTGAGGATGATGTATTTCTCATTGTGGTTCTTTATGTTGATGATTTGCTGATCACTGGACCAAATGAGAGACATATTGCTGAATTTAAGGCTGATTTGAATGCTACTTTCAAGATGAAAGATTTGGGGATGTTGCATCATTACTTGGGTATACAGTTTAAGCAGTGTGATGGTGGTATTGCCTTGTGTCAGAAAAGTTACATAGAGACATTGCTATGTAAGTTTGGACTTGAGGATTGCAAACCTATTGCCACTCCCATGGAAACAGGTTTGAAGTTGAGTCTACATGATGCTGGCGATCCTGCTGATGTCACTCTTTACCAAACTGCTGTTGGCTGCGTCATTTATGTATGCAACACGAGGCCAGATATTCAGTTTGCAGTCTCGCAGGTCAGCAGATTTATGCATAGCCCAGGGTCTAAGCATTGGCAGGCTGTCAAGAGGATTTTCCGCTACCTTAGTGGCACTTTACATCTTGGCTTGTTTTATCCCAAGGGGGGATCATTGCCGCCAGACTTACATGCTTTTTCGGACTCAGACTGGGCTGGTTGTTTTGACACGCGAGTGTCCACAAGTGGTTTTTGTTTTATGCTTGGCAGTTCATGTATATCATGGTTGAGCAAGAAGCAACCTACTGTGGCCACTTCGAGTTGTGAGGCTGAGTACAGGGCAGTCTTCACAGCTACGGTTGAGTGTGTATGGCTCAGACGCCTTATGGCTGACTTGGGTGTTGGACAGGACACTGCCAACACTATCTACACTGACAGTCAGAGCGCATTGGCAGTTGCGAGGAACCCAGTTTTTCATGCTCGCACAAAGCACATTGAGGTGCATTACCACTATGTCAGGGAGAGGCTCTCAGCAGGAGAGATCAGCTTGGCTTATGTGCCAACACAGGACAACCTTGCAGATCTTTTCACAAAGGCATTGTCTCGTGAGAAGCTTGAAGCTTTCCGCAAAGCTTTGGGCTTACTCCCCTTTGTGGACTGATCCTGTCCTCAGGGCATGGCACTTCCCTTTACTCATGTGCCAGCTCTCGTTCACCGCATCACTCCAGGGGGGATTTGTTACCATATACATGTGGTAGTGATGTGTGTGAACACACTAGGACCGCCGGGGCATTTTTTCCCTCTTTAGGAGGTTTTTTCCCCCGTGCATTGTATATACGCCCATCACTCTAGGGCTATCTATCTTTCCATTGCACACTAAGGAATACACTCTCTATTGTGTGCCTTGAGCTTCCTTCGTCTTCTCCAAGCTGTGTGTGTTTCTCTGCAACCCTAATTCCAACATGTTCGCAGGACCTGCATGTTTTGGACAAGTCCATCATCCTAGTTTTGAAACCCTCTTCCATAAATGGTTTGTGCACGTTTGGCGGGTGTTGTTCCACTTTGGTGGGAATCCGGAAACATGAGCATGCAGATTTGGTCTAGGGCAACATGTCGGTTCAAATCCCATGCCAATGCATCACTGGTTAGTGAGTTACGCCCTTAGAGCTGAGTCGCACTGGATGCTAGTGGGGTTATGAGGGTTTATTGAAAGAAGTTGAAAGCATGTGGTCGCACCCATGAGTAAAAGAAAAGGCTGCTGAAATTCAGGGAAAAAGCCACCACACCTATTGGTTTGAAAGGTGAGAGAAATACTCCCCTTTGACGTTCCCCTAAAGAATAGCTTAACCCCTACAATTTTGAATGGGTTAGTGGGGTTATTGGCAAGCTTCTACATTCGCGCACAGGTTCCCAAAATAGTGAGATTCTTGTATCTCTATCCATCCACTACCCCTACTCCTCCTGGGTGCGACTCTGCCCTTAACCATGCCACAAACTCACCGTGTGCACGTGTGCACTTGCAGGGGATTATTAGACAGCGGATCTCTAGGCTACCAAACCCTTATAAAAACGCACTCTTCCTCTCACTTAAATTAGGCTGAGTCTCCTGCGCTATCAAAGAAAAGGTATTTGCTCTCTCATGCTGGCATTTCCTCCAGCGTTATGGTATTGCGCTCTCATTCTGGCATTTCCTTCAGCCACCAATTGCTATCCTCTGTGGCCGCAAATACAGCCCTCACCTGCTGCTCTTGGATCGCCCTATGTGTTCCATTTGTAGCACTACAACGGCGACCCCAATTTCAGCCCCATCTGCGGGAAATTCTTCAAGTTGGCTGCCCATCAGAGGCTATTTCAGCCCTGTTATGGTGGTCGATACGCAGTCAAAGGAGTATTCAGTTTCAGCCAAGGGTTGCCCGCACTTTCGGTGCATCAAATCAGCCCCAAGCATTCCTTTTGGGTAGACATCTGGTGTCTACATCCACGAGCAACATTGGCTACATCCATCCAGCCCCAGAGGTGTGTTTTCTTGAAGAGTTACCGGTGGAACAACATCCATTTGAGTCGAGTTCTCACAAACTGATGACATGGCACTATTGACGTGGTAGTACGAACAGCACAGCAGTACAAATTTCCAAAGATTGCGATGACATGCTGATATGTCAATTGTATGAACGTCTGCGTTTTTTGTTGGCATGCCACCTGGCAGGCTGTACGGAATTCGAATTCCGTAATTTGTGATGGCTGCTTTTTGACAGTTTTTGGGACCATATGCTTTTGGAACAAGTTGCTTTTGAGTTTAAGTGCTTTTGGGGCTTGCTTTTTGCATCCCTTGTAAATTTATAAGAGCTCTTGGGGCCTTATTCTACAGGGTATCTGGACGCAGAGTGTGAGATCAGAGGTCCCTCGGGAGTTGTACTTTGCAATGTTTAATGATAAAGAAATATTGAAAGGGGCGCTAGACTTTGGGGTCAATACCTCTGGGCACGAAACTCTGCAGAGCCGTGTCGACTCTCTCTCTCTCTCTCTCTCTCTCTCTCTCTCTCTCTATATATATATATATTAAAGTTCAATGATTTTGAAGTTTCTGTTCGTGTGTTGCTATTGATTTCATGCTTGGAGTGTCCAAGCATGTTACAATGGTATCAGAGCTCAGAAAGATTCTTCTTCTACGGAGGATCCAATCGTTTTTGAAGCACATGCAGGTTTTTGTAAAAGAGTCTTCATGTCCCGACCCCGGATTTATTAGCCACTCCCACCCTTCGTACATCGCGCATCAGACAGAGATAACGCTTCTCTGTGGGTAGGCATTAAAAAAGTTGAAATCCAGCGTAGGAATTGAAGAAAAGAATGAAGATTTGACAAATTTACGTTTGCCACAGTGAAGTACAAGCGTCAAGTGCAGGTTGACACGTGTGTGAAAAGATTGATCAAGTACTCCAAAGACCCGAGATTTGGGAAACACATGAAGGATTACCCGATTGATGAGATTTACTCGAGATGGCGTGAGGCTGTCGATGCTCCTCTCAAGACGGGAGGAGAACTGAAAGGATAGACAAGTGCAGAAAAGCGGAACCTGTACTTGTAGAAAGAGTTGGACGAAACTCTTGAAAAGAAGATGAACCAGAGATCAAATAAACGAAAATACCGAACTTTGCATAGCATGGGGCAAAGTGCGAGACCAGTCTTTGATGGAGAAGCCAATGCCCAACTTCAACTGAACTGGTGGCTCGATTTGGAATTACGCACAAGGACATGGGGCCACAGGCCAAGGCTGTTCTTGCGAAACCCGTACGGGATGTTGCCATTACACTTGTCATTGGCAAACTCTGTTTGCATTGTCAGGGATATTAAGGGCACTAGGATTTTTACATCATGCCTTTGGAAGTGTTGGTGAGTGCACATGAAGGCTGCTCACCTAATTTTTTGGGTGTTTTGCAATCCAAATTTACTCTCAATTTTTTGTCGCAAAATATAGTGTGTGATAGCTCAAAATGAGCATCTTGGTTAGAGGAACATGTTGTGATTTACAGCCCCCGATTCGATAACTTAAGACTCTCGAAATCCTAAAAACATACTTTTTTTAGTCGAGAAGAAGGCTAAAATCAATAAGTCCAAGGGTGTAAGTGTGAAGGGAAGGGTTGAGGACTTGAAGAACTTGTCCCACATGCCCTCCCTTCCTCTTGAGGAGGTAGTCTATATATATATAGTAGTGTCTATACTATATCATAAGACTGAGAACTAAGGCCTGAGCTTTGGCTTGGGCTTGGGCTTGGTCCCTTCTTTTAATATAAGCTTTTTGGCCTGCCCCAAAGGGGGAAGGCTTTAGTGATGGTTTCCCTTTTTGCTAATGAAAAATAGGAGGTTATTTTTAAAAAGTAACATTTTTTGACAGATTGAAAAAGATCCCAGACTCCAGTTAATCATTGCAAAGACAAATAGATATATTCACGTTCAGTGTGCATCATGGAGAGAAGAATTTTGTGGCATAAAAAAGTTTAGACCGTTTTGCAATGGAAGGAGATTCTCTCTCTCTCTCTCTCTCTCTCTCTCTCTCTCTCTCTCTCTCTCTCTCTCTCTCTCTCTCTCTAGAATAGGACGTGTTCCTGTGTGCCTGTGTGTGTGTGTGTTTGTTTTTGTGTGGAAGCTTGTGCTCCATGGAGTCTACAAGCCTGTCGATCTTTCTCACTCATTATGCGTGAAACTGACTTCAAATCTAGGGCAGCCCTTCAAGTCCCCTACAGGCGTGAGGTAGAGTAAAGGTAGGAGACAAGAGATATATTGCACATGTATAAGCTCACTTCAGGTATCTCCTATCTGAGTAATCTTGGACTTCTTGGCAAATTGCAAGGTGGTGCATGTAAAGAGACTCAGGCTCGTTTGAGCTTGCGCAACAGATCATACAATATATGGGCGCCAGAAGAAGCATAGAACTCATTCTTCTCAAGTTAAGGGCAGCCCTTCAAATCTCTCGCAACTGCCTAAGATGGAGGAAACGGAGGCAAGCACGGTACTGCGTGAGATAGAGCAAAGGGAGGAGGCAATGCCACACATTGCTCACGCTCTCTCTCTCTCTCTCTCTCTCTCTCTCTCTCTCTCTCTCTCTCTCACACACACACACACACACACACACACACACACACAGAACTGAAAAAACTGTCAAAACATTTCGTTTTTGTTGCCGACTTGAAGGCAATTTCAGACAAAACTCGCAAGGGTGGAAAGCCACACTCGCCATGGAGAATGATGCAAAATCTCCAAGGAATTTGGATGCTAATCCAACCACATCGTCTACAGCAACGGAAGCAATGATCATGGCTTACTTGATCTCGTTACAAGAAACCATCAACAAGCAAGGTGAAGAGTTGCGCGCACTTGCAATGGAGAATGGCACTTTAAGAGTTCTCGTTGTGGAGAATGAGCACCTCAAGAAGGTTCTTGAAATGCAAACAACACACTTGATGCATCTTGAGAATGAAGTTCAATAATGTAAATGCTCTTTTGTTGACATGAATGTATTGAAAGGGCGCTTGAGCAAAGTTGAGAGTGATCATGTATTGAAAGAGGAAACAATAGATACAATATGACATGATGTATGTGAGATGAGAAATGCATCCAAATCATGGACTGATATATGTAAGGATAATGTGGTTTCTACATCTCCTATCACGCAAGTCGTTGTCCAAGCAAAGAATGTAGAGAATGTGGACACTCAAGAATTGCAAGAACGACAAAAACGCTCAAAGAACATCGTTATTCGTGGAATCAAGGAGGAAAGCATGGAAACACCCCAATCTCTTGCGGTTGCTATTGAAGATTTTACACACTTTGGCATGTCAGGAATCATGGCTTATGGTGCACATCGAGTTGGAAAACAAGGAGTCCCTCGCTCAGGAGAAAGACCTATTGTATGTACCATGGCTGATGAGGTAAAGAGAAAGATCATCCTTGACAATGGTTGGATCTACCTCAAAGGAACGGGTTGTAATGTATATGAGGATCGCACTCTTATGCAACAAAATGTACGTCGCAAAGCATATGAGGAAAGAAGCAAGAAGGTTAAGGTATCATCTCAAGAAGAAAAGCCACTTGCGGAGGATGCAAGTCCACCCAACAAATAGGGACACATGATCTATGAGACCAACTCACTCTTGCGAATAAGCTTTTGGAATTGTAACAGGTATCCATGGAATGCGGGAATTGGCATTGATGAGCTTACCAATGACTCCGATGTGATACTTCTTGTTGAAACATGGGAGCATGATGCGCAACGAATTCTTGGATTTGACAAATACGATGTGCATTCGTTGATGTGGGCCAAAAATGCAAAGCAACGAAGAGGCCAAGGAGGCGTAGCATGTATGACCAAAAAGGGTTTGAAAGATGCTTCCATTGTCAAAGAAGATAAGTATAAACCCTACTTATGGCTAAAAATCAGCCCACCAAATGGTCAAGTCATGTTTGTGGCTGGTTGCTACATTCCTCACTATGACTCCAACTTTTATGCTCGCTTGAATATGGATAGAGATCAGCCCTTTGTTGAACTAGAGGAAGACATTTTTCATTACAAGGACCAAGGTGAAGTCATTATTTTTGGAGACATGAATGCTCGCACAAATATGTTACAACACGACACACAACAAGTCGACATGCCGCATATCTCAAGAAGAATGGATGACTCATACATGTATAATCGAAGTTCTAACGATGCAAAAGAATTGGATCACTATAAAAAGCCACTTCTACATATGTACAATAGTACCAAAATGCTCATTCCAAATGGTGTATCTCTATGGCAAGGCACCAATGAATTTACATGTAGAAAGCACAATGGTGATAGAGTGATTGACTATATGTTGTTCTCGGAAGCCACTCTAGAATGCATACAAAGCTTTACACTTGGTGAATGGAATCCGGAATCGGATCATAGGATGTTATGTATTGACCTCAAATGTGGTAAACGTTCCGAGCATGTAGCCTCCAATCATGATGTGAATCATTTGTACCTACGTCTAGACTTCAAACGAGCACTTATATATGCTGATATGGTGGACCAAATGTTAAGCATGATAGAGCATCAAGAGAGCCCAACGTTATAATGCAAGTGGAAAGTTTTCAAAGAAGTAATCTGCTCTTGTGCGAAGAATGCTTTTCGGTGAAACACATGTCTTGCAAAAGGTCTAAGAAGGGTAGCACCAAGAAGAAATGGTTTGACATGGAATGTAGTCAAGTCCGAAAACACTTGCTAAGATTGGATGCAATCAAAGACAAGGAAGTTTACTTGGAATGTTCACACAAATACAAAGCACTAGTTCAAAAGAAGAGGAGAAGGTGGGAAGTCAAAAAACAACTTCTTTTAGTGCAAGAGAAAGCACATGCAGGTGGCAAATTTTGGCAAAATTTAAAAGGCAAGCGCGTTGAGAGCTTTGGTGACTTGACTCTTGAGGATATGTATATGCATTGCAAGAACCTCTATGAGCAACCCAGTGTTGATAAGATGGAGTGTTGTAGCTCCCTTCCGTTTATGTCTCCCTTCTTTACCATTAAAGATGTATGCCGCGCGCTTGAGAAACTTACTACTCGCAAGGCAGGTGACCTTCAAGGTGTCAAGGCTGAAATGATTAAATGGACAAGCAAGAAAACACGATATTGGATATGCGATATGTTTAACCTTGCACTTCAGTATGTCATGCCTCATGATTGGAGTGCAAATTGGATCAAACCTTTGCACAAAGGAGGAGATGTAAACAATGTGAACAACTACCGCACTATAATGGTTGGTTCTTTGATGGCAAAGTTATTTGGATGTATCATGGAGATGAAGATAAGTGAATGGGCTGAAAAATGGCAAACGTGTGCTTTGGCCAAGTAGGTTTCGAACGCATCATAGCACTATTGATCACCTTGTCACTCTTCGAGTTCTTATGGAAGCGTCTCGATTGAAAGGAAAAAATTTGTATTGTTGCTTTGTGGATTTCAAGAAAGATTTTAACATTGTACCGCGAGGAAATCTTTGGAGACGTATGCAAAGCCTTCAAGTGCCGAGAGAATTTATGCATGCAATCTTTCGCATCTATCAAAAAGTGATATGTCGATTACGTATGGGAGATAGAATTTCAGAACTTTTTGCAAGCACCATTGGTGTCAAACAAGGATGCCCACTTTCCCCAACCCTCTTTGGGCTACTCATTGATGAATTGGAATGCATGGTTCTTGATTTTATGCAGCAAGAAGGCATAGAAGAGGTTAAGATCAGAAATGCGGTGATCATGCTTTTGCTTTATGCCAATGATATAGTGCTCTTGGCACATACCTTAGAAGATGCACAAAAGCTTATGAGTGTCTTGGATCGCTTTTGCCTACATAGTGGGCTGATCGTGAATGGATCCAAAACCAAGGTTATGCTTGTAAAGACCCTCAATCACGAAAATCCATGCATTGTATACAACAATGAGCAACTTGAAGTGGTAGATCACTTCAAGTACCTTGGTCTTGAGGTTCCATCCAATCATAAATGGAAGGATTGTGCAATGCATCGCTTGGAAGCCGGAAAGAGGGCTTCTTATGCATTTGAGAACATGTGCAATGCTGGAGAGATCAAGTGTTGGGCTTTCAAAAAGTACCTCTTTGACACATTGGTGACACAAGTGCTTCTTTATGGAGTGGAGGTGTGGGATGGAAGCATCGGGAAGTCTACTTGGAAAGAGTTTGAGAATGTCCAAAAGCGTTTTCGCACCAACTTTCTCCAAGTCAAGACACAAACACCCTACATGCTCTTACTTCTTGAGTCCGGATCGCTTTCCATTGAGGTCTTGGGCATGCAAAGGGTTGTGGAGTACATGCATAAGACACAACGTATCCCTTTGCATCGACTTCCTAGAATCGCATATGAAGCAAGTCAAAAGGTTCAAAAGACATGCAAGAGCAAAATACTAAGTTCGGGGTGGATGCTTGACATCAAGAAATGGTTTGGAAGATGGGATGCATGTCACTTGGTCAAGGATGCGTCGATCGACTCCCAAGTTAATGAGGCCTTCTTACAACGCCAATGTATCACGACTTGGGAGAAATCCGGAGGTTCTCGCTTCAGCCATTACACCACACACGTTGCCCCAAACTACAAATCTCTCTTCTTCTCCGAACGAGGTAACCGAACCCATCCCTACATCCTTGAGCCCATCCCGTTGAGTGCGATCCGCACCATTGCCTCCATTCGTCTTAGCTCCCATTCTCTACGCTGCGAGACAAGACGTTGGGGCACTGGCGAGGAACGCCAATGTATCACGGCTTGGGAGAAATCCGGAGGTTCTCGCTTCAGCCATTACACCACACACGTTGCCCCAAACTACAAATCTCTCTTCTTCTCCGAACGAGGTAACCGAACCCATCCCTACATCCTTGGGCCCATCCCGTTGAGTGCGATCCGCACCATTGCCTCCATTCGTCTTAGCTCCCATTCTCTACGCTGCGAGACAAGGCGTTGGGGCACTGGCGAGGAGTGTCATCGACTTTGCACCTTATGCCCTCGTCAAGTGCGAGAGAGTGAGTACCACACACTACTTGAGTGCTCAGCTTGTGGCCACATTAGGTCCTCTTTTCCCCATATATTCAGCCATGAGCTCTCCCTACATACCTTCCTCTCCCAACCACGATGTGGAATCTCTATTGCGACACTCATTCCAGCCATTTTTGAGCATCGAGAGTCACTTATGACCTCCACTCACACCACGTGACATGTTCATTTGGTCCCATAGGTCATATTTGACCTTCGAGGACGATAATAGAACTATCTCTCTCTCTCTCTCTCTCTCTCTCTCTCTCTCTCTCTCTCTCTCTCTCTCTCTCTCTCTCTCTCTCTCTCTCTCTCTCTCTCTCTCTCTCTCTCTCTCTCTCGCCGACATATATTCTCTCTCTTCCTCTTGACGGAGCTGAATGATGGACTTCCATTGTCCCGTGGCCTAGCTTGAGATTTTGCAGGCTCAAAAATATCTTGTCTCTTTCTGCGATCTTCTCCAAGTCGATGGATTTCAAAGATTATCTACTTGTTGTCCGTGAGACACAACTTTTAGGGTTGTGAGGGGTTCGAAATACAGAGCACGTGTTGTGCCATAGTCTGGTTTCTCTACTGAGACTTCAGGAGCAAAAGCTTATGCGTTGCAGGTTTACGGAGTGGATGAGTCAAGCGAGGAGGGGATTCGTGAGATAGAGGAACGATGCTTTGAGTTCTTTTATTGTAGACATGTCTCATCTTGGACCTAGCTGGGGGATAGGGGGAACAATGCACTTTTCTTAGATCATGGGTCCACGACATTCACGTGCAAGCGTTAAGACAGCTTCGGAGATAAGATGTCATTATTGCTCCAGAGCCAAAGGTATTGCGTGCAATAGCCACTGATTTTTATTGAAAGCTTCTATCAAATGAAGCCCCTTTAGATCATAGGGATGTATGTAGAGTAGGCAGTGTGGACACATGTAGAGAGGAGAGTTGTGGATGTCATAGAATGGTATGCGAGTTGCTTAAGGAATATAGACCAGAAGTGCATCTTTTAACAACATTGAATGTTTGTGCTAGCTAATAATTTCTCAAAAATTGGAGAATAACACTTACTACAACAGTCTAGTTGACTCTAAAATGTGATATTGCAATAGTTAGAACCTCGTGATCCACATAGCTCAATGGATTCCAACTTAATTTCTTGACATCCAGCAATGATTATCTCAAAATTTCTCACAATCTTGTTAGCGAGAGCAAGAGAGAGGTGACAATCAAAGATGGCAACGCTATTAGTAGATCCTTTCAACGGTCGAGCTCGGAAATAACAATGGAATGTCGATCAGCTATGGCCAGATGAGTCCCTAATCGCTTGCATGGACTTGCAGTCCCGTCTCTTTTTGCGCTCTCTCTCTCTCTCTCTCTCTCTCTCTCTCTCTCTCTCTCTCTCTCTCTCTCTCTCTCTCTCTCTCTCTCTCTCTCTCTCTCTCTCTCTCTCTCTCTCTCTCATTGTTTGACCCGAAAACTCTTTAAGCTAATGAGGGCAGGCCTCGTGATTTTATCACTTGTTTTTTTCTTTTTTATCTCAAATTTTCCAAGCGTTTTTTATTAAAAAACCTTTTTCGAAGAAACTTTCTGTGGATAAGGCTGTGCTGCATGGACGCCGAGCTCACGCCCACAGAGCTTCTCTGACGCACGCAGTTGCACCTTGCAAGTACAGCACACTGCACACTAACTAACATTTCACACTGCAACACACTTGAACATTGCAAGAGCTACTAACACTAACAAAACCTGCTAAAACCTACATATTACAGAGCTTAATAGATCTAACAAAACCTGCACTTTATAGAGCTTAACAATTTAACAAAACCAGCTAAGACCTACACATTACAGAGCTTAACAAACCTAACAAAACCTGTTAAAACCTGCACATTACAACACTAACAGATCTAATCCAAACTTAGAAAAAACCCAAAAGGATAGAAGTGAATGGCTTCAAAATGCAGCATTGAGTGCTCCTCGAGGTTTGTGCAAGGCAATCTCCGATAGCTGCGCCAAAAATGTGTGCTTCTACCGTACGTGTCGAAGGTTGGAAACTTACCGAACACTATGTGCGAGCCACGAATGGTTGCAAGCATACAACTAGACTATCCTAGTAAGCTCAAAGGGGGCAATGATGTGTCCCTCACCGCTCTATGCTTGCCGTCGTGAAGGATTCCGTGCCGCGAAGAAGAGGGAGCCGCGGGGGGAGCCGCCACTGCCTCGCCATCATCGATGCCACCGCAATGCTCTCTCTCTCTCTCTCTCTCTCTCTCTCTCTCTCTCTCTCTCTCTCTCTCTCTCTCTCTCTCTCTCTCAAGCATAGACACACACACACACACACACACACTCGTGGACACACGATGGAGAAGAAGGTAGAGGTAGAGCAAGAGCACTTCTTTAGCATGCGCCTCAAGAATGAGAATTTTAGATCAAAATCGACTTTTATATGAATCTGATCCATTCACACATGGACTCTCACAGTGGTCGGTCATAGCAAAAATAATGTAAAAATGAGATAAGTGGTGCGCCTCTCCTACACATCTATAGGACTGACAAGCCCGGTCCATGACTTAAATAAAGTGATAAGACGTCCATCAAAGGTGATAGGGTGTCCGTTTAAGTGGTTAACACACTTCAAATTGACCAGTTAGACATCGTATGCGTATGATGTCTAAAGGGCACTTTTAGGGACCAAAATTGACATTTGAGCATACTATGGTGTTTACCACCACAAAAAAAAGCTTCTAGGCCAAGTTTCATCCAATTCTAAGCACATAGACATCATATGCGTATGATGTCTCAAGGCAGGGTCTGAAGGTCCAATTGCACATTTGACCACACAGGAGGTTGGGAAATGATGATTTAAGCATGTTTGCAAAATTGGATCTCATTTGGACTCATATTTTTGAATTAAAGAGATTTTTGCAAATACAAGAAGGCAAATGTGAAAAAGTAGTGGTTTTGAGCAATTTTGACATCGAAAATTTGATGTGATCATATATTCTTGTTGTATGCATCAAGGAGTACCTTGGGTAGAAATCTAAGTGAAATATGAGCCAAGAACATCATACGCGTATGATGTCTTAGAGGCCAGATCTGGGTCAAATCAGACATTTGAGTATACCATAGTGTCCTAGAGCATAAAAGAAGTCTCTAGCCAAAATTTTATTGCATTTGGAGCACACTTGAGCTAAAAATTACCAGAAGATAGTGTTAGGAAATAAGACGTAGCTAAATAGATAATTGAGTAGATTACTTAATGGAGAGAGACAAATTTATATACACGAGATTATAGTGTAGAGAGAGAGAGAGAGAGTACACACGATATACGTGGTTCACCCAATGTGGGCTACGTCCACGGGAAAGCAGTCACTCAATGGCTTTGGTACTTCAAAACAAGAAGTAGTTTACAAAGGGATTATACCCTTAATGGAGCTCCCGCCTTGCTTCACTCTCACCACCTCACACTCACCTTGTTGCATCAACTTCACACTATGAAATGTGTGTAGAAATGGCCTCCTTTTATAGGCCAAAAGGGCTGCCCTCTCTTATGAGAGACAGCCATGTGTAGCCGCCCTTGTGCGAATAACTCCAAATCGGACCCTCCAATCCGCCCATGTGTGGCCGCCCTTGAGAAGACAAGTCCGCTTTTGAATTCGGCCACCGGCCATTGAATTCGGCCACCGGCCACCGGCCATTGACTTCCGACCACCGGCCACCGGCCATTGACTTCCGACCACCGGCCATTGGCCATTGACTACCGGCCACCGGCCAACCGACCGGTTGTTTTCCGACCACTTTCCGACCGCCGTCCGGCCCCTGATTCTCGTCCGTGAAAATTTTGGTTTCCGGTGAGTGATTTTCCTTCACGCACGATGGCTTCTCCTCATAATGGGGGCCTTACAAATGTGCGCTTTTACCACACAAAATTACAAGGGTAAATCAGGCTCCATACTTAACAATCTCCCACTTGGAGACTGATCTCCAAACCAAACCTGTGACTGCTTTCCATTCTGGCTTTTTATCCTTGAATGCCGATTGAAGATGAGCAAAAGCTCAACTTCTCCTTGTTGACCACCTTTGTAAACATGTCTGCAGGATTTTCACTTGTATGCACCTTTCCTAGCTTTAGTTGTCCCTCTTCCAAAAGGGTGCGTATGAAGTGATATCTCACCTCAATGTGCTTTGTCCTTGAATGAAAGGCTGAGTTCTTCGCAAGATGGATAGCGCTTTGGCTATCACTGTACAAGACACAATTGTCTTGTTTGAATCCAAGCTCTTCTAAGAATCTGTGAAGCCACAGAATTTCTTTGCTTGCCTCCGTCATTGCTACATACTCTGCTTCCGTGGTAGAAAGTGAAACCACTTTCTGCAGCTTTGAAGCCCAGCTTACTGCTGTGCCTCCAACCGTGAACACATAGCCAGTAGTGCTCCTTCGAGTATCTTTGTCACCTGCCATATCTGCATCAGCATACCCTTCTAGAAAAATATCAGTTCCTCCAAAATACAAAGCATTTGTTGTTGTCCCTTTTAGATACCTAAGTATCCACTTCACAGCTTGCCAATGCTCTTTACCTGGGTTGTCCATGAACCTACTCACAACTCCCACTGCATGTGCAATGTCTGGCCTTGTTCAGACCATAGCATACATTAGAGAACCTACCGCTGCAGCATATGGAACTTTAGACATATAGGCTATCTCCTCTTGTGTCTTTGGACACATATCCTTCGTTAGTTTAAAATGAACAGCCAAAGGTGTAGAAACTGGTTTTGCATTTTGCATTGCAAACCTTTCTAGTACCTTCTTGATGTAATCTTCTTGAGATAGCTTTATTGTCTTCTTCGTCCTGTCCCTTGATATTTTCATACCAAGTATCCTCTTTGCAGCACCTAAATCTTTCGTTGAAAAAGATTTGGACAGCTCCTCTTTTAGGTCTTTGATGTCCTGCATGTTAGCACTTGCAATCAACATGTCATCAACATACAACATTAGGATGATGAATTTCCCATCTCCCAAATTCTTCGTGTAGACGCAGTGATCCGAGTTGCATCTTGTGAATCCATGATCCAACATCCATCGATCAAACTTCAAGTACCATTGTCTTGATGCTTGCTTTAAACCATACAAGCTCTTCTTTAATCTGCAAACCATTTTCTCCTTACCTTTTACTTCATACCCCTTTGGTTGAAGCATGTAGATTTCCTCCTCTAAGTCACCGTGAGGGAATGCCGTATTTACATCCATTTGCTCGAGATTTAGATCATGAGCAGCCACAAGGCTTAAGACAAGCCTAATTGAGTTCATTTTTACAACAGGAGAAAATATTTCATTGAAGTCAATACCTTTCTTTTGAGAAAAACCTTTTACCACAAGCTTAGATTTGTACCTTTTCTTCCCACCTTCTTCTTCCTTTATCTTGTACACCCATTTGTTTTGAAGTGCCCGCTTACCTTTAGGCAACTCAACCAACTCCCATGTTTGGTTCTGATGTAGTGAGTCCATCTCCACTTGCATGCTCTTTGTCCATTCTTCTTTGGATTCATGTTGCATAGCTTCTTCATATGATTCCGGCTCTCCAGAATCTGAGATCAAGAGATGGTTGAAGGAAGGAACAAACCTTTCTGGAGGTCTACTTGCTCTTGTAGATCTTCGGGGAATAGGTTGAGGCTCCTCATTTGGTTGATGTTGTTGCACATTGTCACCGTTTGCAGTCCTTGAGTCTTCACCGTCCTCAAGCTCCATGTACTCATCACCTGTTTCTTTTGTTTGTTTTCTTTCCAAGTAATCTTTGTACATATTTTGTTCATTAAAAATTACATCCCTACTCCTTAAGATTTTACCATCTTCAGGATTCCATAGGCGATACCCAAAGTCTCCTTCTCCATAGCCAATGAAGAAACACTTTTTGGACTTTGCATCTAACTTTGATCTTAGGCTTCTATCTATGTGCATGAAAGCCTCACACCCAAACACTTTGAGAAATGCATAATTCACCGATTTACCTGTCCATGCCTCTTCTGGAACTCCCCCATCCAATGCCGAGGGTGACCGATTGATTAAGTACACAGACATACTTACAGCTTCCGCCCAAAGTTCAAGCGGTAGGCCTGCATGTAGCCGCATGCTTCGTGCTCGTTCCATAATTGTCCTGTTCATCCTTTCCGAAATCCCATTTTGTTGAGGTGTCCTTGGGGTTGTCCTTTGCCTCCGAATTCCATTGCTAGCACAAAAGCTTTCAAAAGCTTGGCTGCAATATTCACCTCCATTGTCGGATCTGAGGCATTTAACCTTGGTACCTATTTCATTCTCCACAAAGGCTTTCCACCTTTGAAATATGGAAAATACATCGGATTTATTCTTCATGACATAAACCCATGTTTTTCTAGTCGCATCGTCTATGAATGTTACATAGCACAATGAGCCACCAAGTGATGGTGTACTTGCAGGACCCCAAACATCAGAATGAACCAACTCAAGTTTTTTATTTTTTCTTTCATTTCCTGATTTTTGAAATTTTACCCTCTTTTGTTTACCATAAACACAATCTTCACAGAACTCTAAGTCCACTTCTTTCAAACCTGGTAGAAGCTTCTTTGTTTGAAGGATTTGCATTCCTTTGGCACTCATATGCCCAAGTCGGTAGTGCCACACCGCACTGTCAACTTCTGTAGTTGCTGCGCAAGCTGAAGGTTGCGTGCTAACAGCACACAAGTAAAGTGTACTGACTTTTTCACCCTTGGAAACCACCAAAGATCCCTTTGAGATCTTCCACCGTTTGTTTCCGAATGCAATGTTGTGACCTTCATCGTCCAATTGTCCTGTAGAGATCAAATTTTTGCGAAGAGAAGGAACATGCCTAACATCTTCAAGCTTCCATTCATTTCCGTTAGCAGTTTTGATAGAAACTGTACCTTTGCCGACAATCTCACAAGCTTCATCATCTCCCAAGTATACATACCCAAAATTACCTTTGGTGTAGTCTTGGAAATGTTGCTTGTGTGGTGTCGCATGGAATGAAGCCCCGGAATCTACTATCCAGGAATTAGACACATTGTCTAATGAGAGAATTAGAGCATCTTGCTCTACTTTACCTGCCACATTGGCCTCCGATGTTGGCTTGTTGTCTTGAGACTCTGTCTCCTTCTTCTTCTTGGACCAGCAATCCTTCTTGACGTGGCCCTTCTTGCCGCAGTTCCAACATTCAAGAACTGACTTTGTTCGTGATTTGCTCCGTCTTGAGCGATCACGACCCTTTTGGTTTTTGAACCTCTCCTTAGGCCTTCCTCTTGTTTCCACTGATAGTGCAGCACTTGATGATTCTCCTGTGCTTCTCCTTCGCATTTCCTCGCTTAGAAGAACACCCACAACATCATCAAACTTAAGAGTATTTGTGCCAGAGATAGAATTACTTACAGCCATCACAAGGCTGTCCCAACTATCCGGTAGAGATGATAGTATAAGGAGAGCTCGCACTTCGTCATCGAAATTGATTTTCCTCCGTGGTCTTCATCTCCGAAACATTGAAGGCCACCGTTGACGCCAAGCTTAACCGGATTGTTCCCAGTGCCTTTCGATCAAGGACAATCCATGCTTCATCTGCCATTGTTGCGGGCTTCTTCGCAAGACCGCCTAGTGGCAAATAGAGGTCCTTCTGGTAGAGATAGTCTTCAATCTGCATCTTCCAATGTTGGTAGTTTTTGCCGTTGAACTTCTCAATCTTGAGCTTCCCCTCCTCCGCCATAACTCCCACTCAATTCAAGGAATCCTTTCCTTGAGATAATTTAGCTACGAGCAAACCTTGCTCTGATACCAATTGTTAGGAAATAAGACGTAGCTAAATAGATAATTGAGTAGATTACTTAATGGAGAGAGACAAATTTATATACACGAGATTATAGTGTAGAGAGAGAGAGAGAGAGTACACACGATATACGTGGTTCACCCAATGTGGGCTACGTCCACGGGAAAGCAGCCACTCAATGGCTATGGTACTTCAAAACAAGAAGTAGTTTACAAAGGGATTATACCCTTAATGGAGCTCCCGCCTTGCTTCACTCTCACCACCTCACACTCACCTTGTTGCATCAACTTCACACTATGAAATGTGTGTAGAAATGGCCTCCTTTTATAGGCCAAAAGGGCTGCCCTCTCTTATGAGAGACAGCCATGTGTAGCCGCCCTTGTGCGAATAAGTCCAAATCGGACCCTCCAATCCGCCCATGTGTGGCCGCCCTTGAGAAGACAAGTCCGCTTTTGAATTCGGCCACCGGCCATTGAATTCGGCCACCGGCCACCGGCCATTGACTTCCGACCACCGGCCATTGGCCATTGACTACCGGCCACCGGCCAACCGACCGGTTGTTTTCCGACCGCCGTCCGGCCATAATATTCCGGCGAAAAAAAGTCTCGGGGGCCTCTGCCCCCGAGGCCTTTAAAGTTGCCCCTGATTCTTGTCCGTGAAAATTTTGGTTTCCGGTGAGTGATTTTCCTTCACGCACGATGGCTTCTCCTCATAATGGGGGCCTTACAAATGTGCGCTTTTACCACACAAAATTACAAGGGTAAATCAGGCTCCATACTTAACAGATAGAAATTGGGCAAGGTTTATGCTTGTATTGATCATAACTTGCACAAAAAAATGTTCAAACTGGATTCTTGAAGTTGTTGAGAGTTGCTTGAGTGATAAGGAGTCAATGGAATTAAAGTCACTTCATTTTGCCACAAAAGACATCATACGCATATGATGTCTCAAGTGTCAAATATGAAGCCAAAACTTCCATACGAGCGTACAAAAGTGTTTTCCATCACAAGATAGGCTTAGAAACCAAGTTTCATTCAATTTGGAGTACTTTTGGCGTAGCTAACCTAAACAAAAAAAAGAAGTGATAGACCTGACGAAAAGTGTCAAAATTACCAAATGAGAATTGGAGTGGTTAGACAAAACGCTTTGTTTCTCTTTGTGTCAAATATGAAGCCAAAACTTCCATATGAGCGTACAAAAGTGTTTTCCATCACAAGATAGGCTTAGAAACCAAGTTTCATTCAATTTGGATCACTTTTGGCGTAGCTAACCTAAACAAAAAAAAGAAGTGATAGACCTGACGAAAAGTGTCAAAATTACCAAATGAGAATTGGAGTGGTTAGACTACATCAAGGAGAGTCTACAGTTCAATTTTGGAGCAAATCTAAGTCAGGAGACATCATACGAGTATGAAGTCTCCAGGCACATATTGAGGCTAGACAATAACTTTGACCAGTCAAAAGGCTTCCTTTTGACCCTAGAATCCCAAAAATCATTTCAAAACAAAATTTGGACACCTATAAGTGGACCAAAGCATTCATCTAGTGATGACACTTTGAAATTGTCAGAATTGACCTATAGGAAGATTGAATGCAATAGAAGACTGTTTTGGCCATAACTTGAGTTTCCGGTATCAGATTCGGAAACTTTTTTTATCAAAATGAAGCTCCAGAGTAGCTCTACAAGATTCAGTGCAGCCCCTGGAAAAAAATCAAAGACCGTTAGGGTCATTCATGGTTGGTCAATGTCCAAAAAAAACGTCGTTTAAGGCCTCAAAATTCATCCAAAAGTTAAGGGTGTCTAAAAACTAACAATTTTGTGAGGAAACAATCGCGGTTTTGGACATAGTTTCCACTTTTTCCTAGCCAAAGCACTTGAACACATTGGTATGAGTCTTCTTATATTAGGCTCAAGCTGCTAAGCCCAGAGATCATGTCTACTTTAGATTCAAACTCAGCTTACACATGCTTTGGGATCCTAGCAATGGAGGAGCATCCGCCCATAATGGATCTTCCAAACTTGCAGTTGATAAAGACCAATTTTGTTGAGAAAGTTCAAATGACAGATCATGAGAGTGAAGTACTGTATAGATACATTGACGACAGTGAGGTCAACCTCTATGGGGCTCAGAGCCATACCCAGAAGAGCTAACAGATTACAAGCTCTTATATGTATATACATACGGATTCAATGGACATCTATAGTTGTTGACAAGTATGGACGAGAATACAGAGCTGTAGAAAGCACAAACCCTTGGACTGCATTAGAAATAGGTGGATATTTGGTCAATGAAGGACCACAGATACCTCCACCAAACACGAGAATTCCAAAGAGGGAGCCACCCAGATTCCCTTCTAGAGCGATAACGAGAGATGAAATGATCACAGAGATGGCAGACATGCCTCCTCAAGTGAATATTACTAATAGCCTAATCTCCAACATAACGACCAATCCCTTTGAAGAAGAACCTAGGCATAGTAGCAGGCCGGAAGCGAGAGAAGGATTGGGGGACTCTATGGTTAGACTTGTAGACTATCGGCGGGTTAGACCATCCCAAGTCCAGAAATAGGTAAATCAGGAAGTACTTCAGAGATAAAGATCCAAGAGATCACATAGCGACTTTCAGAAGGGTAATTAGAGAAGAGAAAGTTTTGGATTTTGCAACACAGTTTGTGCGATTTGTCCTAATTCTGGAAGATGACGTGGCTACATGGTTCGACTCAGTAGAAAGATGTGATTTTGAAATTCTAGATGAGCTGTTTGAGGAATTCAGTGAAGAATTCTTGCAGAAAGGCATAGCTCACAATATGGTCTCACAAATTCACAGATTCAAACAGAAAGAGGGTGAATCAGTATGCAAAGCGGCATTACTGAAGAGATACATCAAGTTTTGTCCGAGAGTTGAACTACCTACGCAAGCATCAATAATGTTGATATTTATCCAGGGAATGAGACATGCGGGCCTTCAGAAAGATCTGCATATGATAAGGAGCCTAATGCTAAATGAAATGACCAAAGAAGCTCTTTATCTTGTAGATAAATGTGAGAAATATAAAGAAAAGGATTGTAAGAGTCAAGAGGACGACACATCCATTATAAAACCAGCGGGATCTACTGATCAAGAAAAGTTTATTGATGAAATGGTCAAGATGTTATTTTCTCTTGTAACGTCTGATCTGAGGGAGCCTAAGTAGTGCAAAATTGAAAGAAAATGGACAAACCTTATGAGGGAAGAGTATTACTATAGCATGGAATATGCTAGGGAGAGGTATGTACAACCTACTCCAATAGCACCTCCTCCACCTAGATATGCTATAGAAAATGCATCAAGTCCAGTAGGAGTTTCAAGGCCACAATTTATCTTAGGACAACAACCTCCACTGCCAGGTGCTAGAATGCTTGTAGAGACATGAGATACACATCAATTATGGAAGCATCTAATAAACAAGAGCTAGTACTAGCTACAATGTATTATGACAACCAAAGTGGGTACTTCCCTTCGAAGCGATAGAAGATGAGAGAAACACATGGAATGGTGAGGCCGGTCCAACCTCCACCTCCTGCATTTCGACTTGAAGAAAGAAGATATGAGATGGACGAAAGGACATTACAGTTCATTGTGAATAGAGGCTTAGCTAGGCCAAAGCCTGTTTACAGCCAAGAGGAAATGCATGAAGAAGCTCCTCAACCAGAGATAGATTGTCACAAAATGTGTGACAACCACTTGGTCAAACAATTTCCTCAGACAAAGATCACTCAAGTAAATGCCTATTGTCTTGAATGTGGTGTCATTCACTTGATCCCCAACTTTCCAAAAAACCCAAACCAGATCAAAAAGATCACAACAAATGTCTCAGGAATCTTTTAGCTGCCCAATAGCTCGAAAAATAAAAACGACACACCAGTTCAAGTAGTTACAAGAGCACAAGCTCAAAAGAAAGCTGATGAGAACCCAGAGATAGAGAAAACACAAATTGACGTGAGTCCAGAGACTGACGCATCTAGTCAAAAAACCAAGAGCAAACAAAATAGTTGGAAAACTAGAAAGGCTAGGATGAAAGCACGAAGTGAATGAGAGCAAAAATCCTTAGCTGAGGATCTTACCCAAGCTAAAGAGAAGATAACACAGCATGAGAAAAGGGCTGCACCTTCTCTTACGCAGACGTCTCAACCTCTAGAAGAACCATCTATAGAAGAGAAACCGAGAAGTGCTAGTTCAGGAGGATCGGTGTTGGTCAAGAAGGTTAATGAACCCTTAGACACCCTCTTGAAAACCTTTGAAGTGCGCTTAGAAACAACCAAACCCAATACGAAGGTGGATGACATATCTCTAGGTGGAACTAGAAAAGCAAAGGCTTGAAATGTTCCACAAAATGATTCAAACAGCCCAAGCTTTACTAGAACCACCATTTGGAAAACCTAGTGATGTGATCCTTGTGCCACCTACACTAGTAATCCCACCAAACCACGAACAAAAAGAGCTAGATTCCAGTCACGAGTACATAGCAAAGCTCAAGGACCCAACATTAAAGCCAAGGATAGTGTTTAATACCATGGATAACTCTTCCAAGGGATTTAACCTATCTATACATGAGAGTTGCAAAGAAATAGATTGTCTTGACAAATTGTGGAAACAAGTCAAAGAGGCCAATGAAGCCACTGAGCTAAGTAGATGAGTAAATGAGACTGATGATGGAAAAGGAGTGTCTCTGCCACCAATAGAGAAACTTGAGACTGGATCTCAAATGAATCTAGAAGTGCAATTATATTGGGGAGACAAAGGATCTGTACAGTCTATGGAAAGTCAACCCCATTTGCTAAGAACACTGTTTTCCTATACAGGAGAGCACAAGCCCAAGTAGTCAGATGTTATTGTAGTCCCATCACAGAGACTGTCTTCCAACAAGGTCATCCTTCAAGGTCATCAATTCAAAAGGGCTAATAAACATTTTGTTGACACCAGAGACTGTCTTCCAAAAAGGTCATCCTTCAAGGTCATCAATTCAAAAGGGTTGATAAACATTTTCTCGACATGAGTCACCTGTACGATAACGTTAGCCGATTTTCTCAGAATAAGAACAAATATGTGGACTACCGTGGGAAAATTCCTAGAGAAATTTGGTGTAAAAAACCCAATGACTCAAATCGAGGAAGGGATCAAAAAGCTGGAAATGCCTCAACTAAACACTAGGCCACTGCCGTTAAACAAGGTTGGAGAGTATTATGAGGGAGAAGATGGGAACACCACTGTTCTTGTGGAATTTCAAGGTGTAAAAACCAAGGCAATCCTTGACAGTGGAGCTGGCGTTGCCTTCGCAACAAAAGACATCTGGAAAAAATAGAAAAAACCAGTAGTGAGGACTACCAGGATGAAATTGTAGCTTGCAGACGAACACACGGAAAGGCCCATAGGACTGCTAGAAAAAGTAGTAGTTACTTCTTGCGGCATTGAGTATGAGCATACCTTTGCTATTGTTGACTTTGGCAGGAAGAACAACTATGACATCGTTCTAAGAAGACCATTCATGAGGCAATTGAAAATGGTCCAAGACTGGGGTTATGACCATATCTACCTGAGACATATGGAAACCATGACGAGAATAAATCTTAAGGACCATAGTTACAAGGACGTGAACCGAACCCTTGTGGAGGAGTTTGATTCCACTACATAGCAAGAACAAAACTTCAAGCATGGTTGGGTAAGCCTAAAGAACTGTGGATGTGTGGAGCTTTGCAATGTGAAAGCTTAAGAGAGAGGAGTTTATTATAGTAGTTGAAGATAAGAATTATATCCCAGAACCCTTTCCTGAGGAAGCATTAGAGCCACTCGAATGGAAACACATCTTGGCTACTCTGGATGTGTGCGCTATTCAAGATGGTCCAACAACAAAGTTTTGTAATAAAGATGGCTATGATGTCGTTCCTTACTTTGCAGTGAGTGTGATCCATGAAAACAAAGAGAACCATGCATCAACAAATTCTAGATATGAAGAGCAAACAAAGGATTATGGTGAACCAAAAGATGAAGAAGAAGACGAGTTTTATGACTATGTAGAACACTTGGAGCTTCAAGAAGATGCAATCAATGGAAATCTGGACAACCCAACAGTGACACGAATGACACTTTAACTAATGCACGATTTAATGATTGTTCAGATCAAAGATCCAGGAACCAATGTCATCACTATGAATTAAAGTGCATCAGAAGTAGATTGCAAAATCTTTGATGGTGATGCAACCTTTAACATGCATCCTCATATGTGACTCCTACACAATAAGAAAAGACTCAACCAAGAAGAATACAACCATGTCAACAAGCTAACAACACTCTAATCAATTGGCTAGAAAAGTCATTCGAGGAACAGCAATCCAAGAGCAAATAGATAGTAACTTTTCATAACCAGCCAAACCACCAAGGAAAGTGTCAGATATCAACCTTGCTAAGGATAGTAGTGACAATGATGATTCTTATGACATCCCCTATGAGAAAATTATGTCATCACGATCACTAGCAGATTTTGTATCAACCAACGAAGGCCAAAAGCAACGAACAACAAGTCAGAGCCAAAAAGTTTGACAAATCTGGATACCAAAGAGCCATCTCGGCCAAAAACAACTATGGATCAAGAAGACAAAAATCTCTGATAAAAAACCACAAGATCCAACACCAAAAGGGATCCCAAGCACAGCACATACCCTTGATGATACCCTGTCGTCAAGGAGGAGTCCAAATAGGAGGGGGGGAGGCATTTTAAATGCAGACCTGATATTATGAATATTAGAGGGCAATGTTTTCTGAGTTGGATTGAAATTTTGTATTTGATTATGATTATTTTTTGACAAATTTAGAGTATATGCCCTCATAATAGCGTTACAGGAGGAGTACGGGGACAAAAGCCATATATGAGCCCCTAGGGACATTTGTACAATGTACATAGCAGTTAGAATTCTATTTGGGTGATTTTGCTTTTTGTTGAGTTGATTTTTGGTTTTATTTAGTTATTTATTGAGTTTTATCCAGATGAAGAAAAGTCTCAAGAGATGCCTGAGCACTACAAAGAGAAGAAGGTACAAGAAAATGACAAAACTTCACAGGTATGTCTCACAACATGTGCACAAGGCTATAATATCAGAGGTAAGAAAAGAATGTTGATCAGTCTTCAACACCAACATGAGGCCAAAAATGACTGAGAATGGTCATAAAACTCTTGGATGGTCTACAATCACAAAGAAAGTTGGTGATGCAACTAAATGAAAGCACCCATCAAGTGTAAAGTTGCATATTAGACACTTCATAAACTACACGATCGTGTACAGGAAGTAGATCTTTATACTTTAAATCTTCTCTCTTGTATGTGACTTAATGAAGCCTAACAAACAAAAGGAACTAATCGTACTGACAAAAAAAGGGGGGGGGGGGGGAAATTCAATCATCTATCGTGATAGATTTCTGTAGGAGCAACCAAGGGTCAAGTCAAATTTTGATCATCATCATGTGTTTGGCAGCCAAAAGGTGCCATCGATGCCCATCAGTCATTTTTGAGCCTGAAATCCAAAAAGTTAGCTTGGAAAGCCAAATACAAGTCCAAATCAAGCCAAACTTTGTCAGGAGGCTATACATAGAGAGTACAAGCTAAGGGTTATCTTAATATATTTTTTTTATTTTTAAAAGTAAAATAAAATAGTACTAAGGTCTAACCTCTAGCCAAAGATGCAATTTTTCTCAAATTTGAAGCCATCATAGCCATCCACATACCTTATACATCATGTATATGAGTTTTGGAGACAAATGGACAATGATAGCTCATAGATGGTCATCTATCGTGAATAATGTCGGATACGGCCCTTTTGAAGAAATTTACTAACTTGGGGAATTAACTGGGGTTTGTCAGGATTTTATTAAGTCATGTATCAAGTAGAAGCAATATAATGATTTACAAATCACACAAAAGCTAACAATGGAAAATGCAACTTTGATCACCTTGATGCAGGAACAAAGGAGTCATCAACAAAGAAGAGCAAATAGAAATGGTCGACAAACCAACCTTTGAGGGATTATATATCTTGTCCTTGATGAGACGGATCGAATGTTGGACATAGGTTTTGAAACTCAAATCAGAAAAATTATCTCCCAGATTCGGCCCGGCATACAAAATCAGTATTGGAGTACAACTTGGCCTAAAGAAGTTGAAGGTTTAGCCAGACAATTCTACAGAACCCTTACAAAGTTTTCATTGGCTCACAAGATTTGAAAGACAATCATTCAATTCTACACATTGTAGAAGTTTTTTCGGAGAATTCGAAATACTCAACGTTGACAGATTTACTAGAGTGAGTGATGGATGGAGCTTTCTCTATCCATGATGATAAGAGTCAAGTTGAACAAGATTGGGTTCTTTCTGAATTTAGATGTGGCAATAGCCCTATAATGACAACAGTGGATGTTGCAGCTTGGGGCTTGGATGTGAAGGACATAAAGTTCGTCATCAATTCGGATTTCATGGATCATAGTTATTGTTGTGGTTTGACAAAAGTACAAGCAATGGAGCACAAGAAAGCAAAACAACAACGACCACACCGACAGTGAGAACCAGGTCATGTCAGGGACGACATGAATTTGGAGAGGGGGAGTGTTGACCCATGGGTCAATAGCACGACATAACTCAGCAAAGCCTTATTTTTTGAGAGTTATGAAATGTTGTGGATTATGGTTAAAAACATCATTCGTAATGAGTAGTTAGTCTAGTTGCAAAATCCGGGGTGCAATGGCACTTCTAGATTGTACATACAAAGCCATTATACCCCTTGAACTCTATGTTAGGTTTAACCTATGGTAGCCTTAGTATATAAGGTATCTAGGTCATTTTATAAAGAGAAATTTTATCATAATCAAGTTTTAAGCTATTGTCGACTGTGTGTGATAGAGAAAGAGAAAGAGCGTGAGCTTCATCCTGGCGCTACTCCCCGCTCGCTCATTGCATTGGAGAACCGGTTGCACCATTGCGATAGGCTCGAAGAGAGCTACGCATTAACGCCAAGCATTCCACGCGAGACGGAGCACGCATGCTAACGCATCTACGAGCTATTCACGACTGTAAGTGCATCAAACAATGTCTGTTTTCTGTGCGCAAGTAGTCATCAGAATCGTGGCAACATAAGCTACACATAGGTACTCATAGATTTTAGTTTTGGGGCACTTCCAAAATTCTGCTCTGTCTTCATACACGTTTTTCGGGGTTTTGAGTGTAGAGGCTTTCGGATAGGTGTATCCTAGTGAGGGGACGATGTTCCTTAAGTTTTGCACGATTATGGTATGGTGTGATGAGTTTTCTTCCTTTTATGTGTATGTGGGGTTGGTGGTGTAGTTGAGAGCAATGAGATTCTGGGCTGTGATTTAGTTAGCCTTCCAAAGTGTTGTATGTATGGGATGGTCTCAGCCTAGCAAGCTATAGAGATTGCCTCTGTGTGCCTATCGTGTCGTTTGTGTCCTTGATTCTGGGCTGTGATTTAGTTAGCCTTCCAAAGTGTTGTATGTATGGGATGGTCTCAGCCTAGCAAGCTATAGAGATTGCCTCTGTGTGCCTATCGTGTCGTTTGTGTCCTTGATTGACATTATGTTGATCTAAGTAGTGTTGCATGCACTTTATGGGTGGTGTGATTCGCTCTCGCAACAACCTTAGAATTAAAACAAATTTCAACTGGAGAATGCGCACAATAGTGCTTAATCACAGCACCAATCACAGTCAAAAATGGTATCAAACATGGGTCGTGATCCATGTTCCCATCTATGTCAGAATATTTCCAAATTTCACATGTAGATAGATCCTAGTATGGGGAACCTACCTTCAAATTTTAGTCAAAATGGACTCCTCGACCCCGAAACCCCAAAATTTTGAGATTCCCTACAAATGGTCATTCTGACCTGTGGCAGGAAAAATTGATCCAAACATCAAAAATTTATGACCAACAGCTTAAGGGACTTGTCTAGAAACTTCCCCTCAATTTTGGTAGAATATGGGCCCAAAACATGGATTGTGATCCATGTACCCCAGTAGCAGATTTGGCCAATTCAGAGTCCAAAGTATGTGTAGATGAAAAAGTCTTCGAGTGATCAAGAAATTGTGCAAAGTTGTTTGACTTTCAAGAGATGAGGAGTTTCAAAGAGTTAAAGTGCAAAGCTAGGTTTTTTCAAAGAGCAAAGCTTTAATGGAAAAAATGAACTTATGATATGTTTAAAAGTTCAAAGAGAAGTCAAGGAATGCTTGCAAAAGTGAAAATTTTGTCAGTCCTATCAAGAAGTCCAATCAAACCCATATTGAAGTGAAAATTGATAGACAAGTAGAAAGGGGGGTAATAGCCAGTCTCTAAGCATCAAAACAGCAAAAATCAACACACACTAGCCCATAAGGATCAATCAAAGTGGGATCTAGAAAACCACTATGGTCAAGGTCAGAAACTAGGCCATAGACTAAGAATTTAGGAAAACTTAGGAACAATAGATACAACTTTGAAAAGATTACATTGATGTGCTAGGATGCGCTATAGGAACATGTCCACCAAGTATCATCCCAAAATGTGACGAAACATGGATCGTGATCCATGTACCTCTTTCACATCTCAGGACCAGAATCAAGCCATCAAGTTCCGTGTGCCATTAAAGACTAACCCTGAAGTTTCAATCCATTTGAACACCAAAAACCTTGTGAAAATGCCAAAAATGTAAGTCTATGGAAAATTTCCAAAATCTGGCTTAGAACCCAAACTAGTGATCCAAAACACAAAAAATTTCACCCAAAGTATCTCTTAAGCATGCTAAATCAAATGGTGAAGACAACACCTCAAAATGTGTTCCAACATGGATCTTGATCCATGTACCTTTGACTCAGAATTGACCTGAAATAGTTTGACTTAGTGCATATAGTTGTCCTAGTCACACTGGTGAAAATTGATCAAATTTGGAACTATTTTTCTCAAGTTATACTCATTTTTTTATTTTATGGTCAAGTTTGCGTTATTTTGGCTTTTAGACAACTTTTGAATCAACTTATGGGCCCTAAACATCTAAATTTTTAGTAACAGGATGTTGCACAAAAAAGCCCAAAAGGAGTGGGAGGCAACACTCTACGAGGTTATAAACATCTTGTGGGACGCATGTCTAACCTCACCATCCTATCTTGAGTGAGAACCACGATTAATTTGTCAAACCATGGGACGAAGCTGACTCGACTAGTGCATAGAGGCTACAAGAGGTTGTCAATCTCTCGGAAAACAACTAACAACTCGCATCTAACTCAAGCTACACTCAAGTGACTGAAATCACCAAAAGCCAATCGCTCATCGGCAACCAAATCACATCCGTTACAGCATCAAATGACATCCAAATGTAACGAAACTTTTAGGACAAGTTTATAAGACCTAGGAACACATGCTTATGGTCTCAAATCCCACTTTAGGTCAAGTTCCAAACTCGCGATTATTAACAGCATTGGATTTTTGACCTAGTCATTTTCGACCCAGAATGCATTTAAATGCTTAGCAATGATGCCCCAATACCCCGCCTATGCTTACTTTCCAATTTAAAAGTGTAAATTCCTAGTTATGATGAAGTTAGGCCGTGGGTCATGGCGATGCCAAAAGCTACGAAATACTGTGAATAGCTTACGTCAATGCGTAAAGCTCTTACCTACAGTTTCAATGCAACAAACACAATCGCAATGTGACAACTGGAGAGGGAATAGGAAGCGCGAGAAGGAGAGAAGTGAGAGCCATTAGCTCGCGTTGTGTATTTCTTATCCAAAAACTTATATAAAACTAACAAAAATTGGCTTTAATACCTTAGCCAAGGTTTTTGGGTGGTCAAAACTAATAATCTGGAGTTCTACCAAAGCTGGGTAATGATTGGTTGATACAATCTAGAAGCTTGTAGCCTTGGCTCATTAATTACAGAGTTTATCCAAGAAAATAGGAGTTACAATATTCTCGATTTATCAAAATAATACATGTTTTACAAAGAGAACTCCGGAAAATGGTGTTCGTGTTAGTTTGCTGCTAACATTCCCCCCCTCCTCGCCTGTGTCGTCCCTTGACACAGCTTTATTGGCTGAAATAGTCTTCGGGTTGACGGCTGGCGAGGCGGTCTTTAAGCGCGTCGAGTGCCTTCTGGTATCTGATTCTTTTTTCTTTGTTGGGCACTTGCAAAAATTGTCTTGCCACTTTATTCTTGAGCTCCACCGCTGAGTAGCCTAGAAACCTGGATGTTAGGTTGTTGATCACCAGCCCAAATATCTTCGTTCGCCAGATGAAGAATCCAGTGTAGAAAGCTTCTTCAAAGGCCAACATATTATTCGATGGTAAGAACATACATCTGGCATAGAAGCCATAAAGGACTTCTTCCGAAAGCTGCCCACTCAGATTGTAGCATAAGCCTTTATTTCTTTCCAAAAACGATATCCATGGGGCTCCTGTTTGCTCAGGCTCATTAAAAACTTGGATGCATGTGAGCAACATCATGCAGATCTTATATAACACAGTGCAGGAGAGGTCTGGTAGACTCTTGAAGAAAGACATGGCGCCCATTAGGGCTTTCACCATGTATTCCTCTGTCGCTTGGCCTCTCTCTAGAGCTGGCAGCCTGGGGTAGTTAAGCCAAGTTGGCCTTTTCTTTGTCAATGCTTCATGCTCTAGCCATGTCCTTACTCTGGGTACAGGACAGAAGGTTGGATCTCTTTGAAGGGCTGCAAGTTCTCTTGTGAACAGAATCGGGTATCTCGGATTCTTGTTTAGCAAGCTTAACCTCCACTTTGGGTGGTCTTTATCTGCGCCATCTTCTTGCATTTCTTTGTATAGCCTCTCTTTCACCTGTAATAATTCCACTTTGATGAGAGGGTATGGCAGGGATTGTTGATGCCATTGAGCATTGATTTGATTGGGAGTGAGTTGAGTGACATTGACATTGACAGAGTATGAAACTCTCAACTCCCAATCCATTGCGGCTTTCCACTGCTCATCCACCTCTAGGGTGATCTTCTCCTTCAGTGCATCTTCTTCAGCTTTTGACAGTTGGACCATTGGCACTGTGTCTGCATCCATGATGTTAATCTGAAAATCCTCATCACCACTCGGCTCTGCTGTGGACTATGTCTCAAACTCAGCAAATGAGACCGAGGGTATGTCTATCTGCGGCGGCTCTGAAGTGCCTGCCTCTTCCTGTGTATCTGGTTTTCCATCTCTGAGGAGTTGATTAATTCGCTTGAGTCCTGCTATGTCCTTTAGGAGCTCCTCTTCTCTCTGAACCCGCATCAGTGCCAGGTCCCTGCGCTATGATTGTTCTAGCTTTAATTCCAATTCAAGGTCTTTGTTTTTCTTCTCGAGTGCTTTGTACACTTCGTCAGTTCCTTTGATCAAGGCCATGGCTGGATTTTCTCTTATTTGCATAAGAAAATTGCCTGATCATTGATCCGCTGTTCAGAGTACTGCAGAGAAGCATTGGAAACATCTAATTGCACCTGAATTTTTTGAGCTGACAGAGATATCATAAGAAGTTTATTCGTAACTTCTATCAGCTGCTCTTCTTTTGCTTTGCAGGCATCAGATCATTTGGTGAGTAATTCACCTAATTCCTCTATTTTTTTTTGCTACCTATCTCTAGCTAACTGATGTTGTTCAGCTTCTGCCTTCATCTCTTGCACCTGCCTTTGAAGATCGATGATGACAGTCATCTTGTCTTCTAACTCTCTTTGGAGAGCGTCGATTACCATCTCAAGTTCTTTGGCCATTGTGCTGCGGTTTAGTGCTGCTGAACAGAGGCTCTCCGTCATTTCCTGCATCTGTCGTGCATATTCATTTACTTGTATTATTACCTGGTCGTTTGACTGCCACTCCTCCTGTCTTGCCAGCTGAGATGTGCATGCAGCCTCATGTGTGGCTTCATGCTGCGTCGTAACTGCTGGTGGTTCTTGTGTGGAGGTAGATGGTCGGTCTTCTTCTTGGTCATCCTGAGGCTTTGATGTCTTGATAGTTTCTGGTTGAGTGGAAGTAGATGGTGATGGCTCAGACCTTGTTGTCTTCTTTGGTGCCGGACTTTCTTCCTTCTCTGGCTGGGTTCTTTCATGTGCAGTGGTAGACTCTTTTTCTGCATCTGCTTCTTTATCAAACTCTTGTGCAGATCCACTTGCCTTTTTCTCTTCAGGCTTTTGAGTATCTTCGACGGCCTTCTCTTGTTCCGGCTCGGCTTCTTTCTCTTTTTGTCTCTCGTGCTGGTCATCTTCTTCTGCGGATTCTGTTTGTTTGGTGGAGTCAAAATCTTTCTCTTTCTCAGATGATGGTGGTGGGCTTGGCATGGGGTGTTCCTGTTGTTTGGTAGGTGGTGAGGTTGGTCGGGGAGATTCATATCCTTGCTGTGTTTCTTCTCTAGCCGTCTTGGCTTGTCTTTAGTCTTCCACCTCTTTGGCTTTCTTAGCAGCTTCTTCGGCCTCCTTCAGCTTTAGAGCTCTAGGCTCTTCTGGAGCTCTTGGTACATTCTTTCTAAACGCTCTGTCGGATCATCCGTCTCTTTTCTCTTGTGATGCTTCGTTCTTGGGCCTTTGAGTCCAAGAGGCACCCATTTTTTTGGGTCCTTCCCTTGTGAGTGTCTACTGCGTTGGTATGTCTATTTCTCTCTTTCAAAGTGCGCTTGTTTTTGAGCTGGCTCTTCTTGGTGTGCGGCCATAGCTTTTCTTTTCATCTCTTCTCTCCGAGCTCTCTTTTCTTCGTTGTCAGAGCTCTCATTGATGTGCCTTTCCGACGAGCTGCCAGCTGACCTCTTCATCAGATTTATATGATCTTTTTCCTGACCTTGTAGCTCTTGGAGAGGGTTGTGCTACCAATATCCATGTGTTCTGATCAGGAGCAGGCGGTAGGTTGTCGGCCATGCTGATGGCATGATATGCTATTCGAGTCAAGACCTCTGGCGCACCCAAGTAAGTGATTTTTCCTTCTTTCTTGGTGCCCTTCAAACTTGTCAAGACATATTGCACGTGGTCCATTGGTTGCATTGTCGTCGACTTGAGAACTTGAGTGAATGTGGTGGTCATGGCGAGATTTGGTGTAGTGTACCTTGATGGCCTTTTTGCCAAAAAATGAAAGTGCTGGTGGTACAAACGGGCTGGCTCTTCCACTTGTTTGTGAATTAAATCAGCGAATGTAACCATAGTTGTCTCTTTGGTAAATGTTCATGCAGTTTTCCTGTCCCTTGCTCACATGTTCATTCCTTCTGTGGGCAGTCTGAGTGCCTCTGCCACTATCTCTTTAGTGATTACTACTTCGACCTTGTTCCCTTGGGTGTCGGATATCTGTGTGGTTCCATCTTCTTTGATTGTGGATAGAAGCTCATAAGACTTCTGAAAATCCACTCCGCAAGGCTCTTGTTCGTAGAAATCCCTGAATCCCAGCCTGCAGTTAGCCTCTTTTGTCTCTGGCTTTGCGGCTACATCATAGACTTCTTTGTGCAGGAGTTGCAACTCCCCCTAATGCCCCTCTTCACTTTTGAACCTGCCAGTGAAGACCGTAGTGTGGTGCTCTTCTAACTGTTCTCTCGAGAGGTAGGATGCCTTTGCTGCTTTGACTGACTTGGGGTCTAGTTGATAAGCGGGTAGTTCCTGTAGTTTCTCTTTTTGGTTGAGCTTCTTCTTGGCCCTCTCCGCTGCTTGCATGGCTCCTGTTCAATGAATAGAGTGCAAAGTTAGCAGATTTTTTGGAATTTTCTTTGAAATGTCCTTTAGACTGAATGCTGACAATTTTGGTCCAATTTGCTTCAAATCAATTTTTGAACAAGCAAAGATGCATAAAAACATGCAAGGAACAAAACTGTGTGGTCAAAACAAATATTTGCAACCAAAGTAAATAATCGCGATTACTTACAGCTGAGGAAAATTTTCAACCTTTTGGTAACTTGGCTTTATAAGCTTGAAGTATATACCAAATACATGCTCTAAGTGAACTATGGATTCATTTGGATGCATAGGGTGAAAAGGGTACCATATTTTGGCTTTAGGTCTCTAAAACAGTAGATATAAAGGAAATTTGAGATTTTGAGCTCCAAATTGATTCAAGATTGGCTAGTGGGCTTAACATATCATGTACATTGGATGTATGATGGCAAAATATCAAAATTCCCTAATTTTAACCAGAAAGAAAATAATCACGATTATTAACTTTTCTTCCAAAATTGCCATTTTTTGGCACAAATTGGTTCTAAACATTATACAGACCTCCGGTATGAGATATGAGGTGATTTGGATCAAGAAATGTTGTCCATAACCCAAAATTTGGCTTGCAAAGACTTCTTTGCGTTTTTTGACAACTTTCCAAGTAATGGGTGGTCATTTTGGCTCATACTTGATTTTTGGCATGTGATAGGTGTGTACACATGATAGGTGAGGTGAGGTGACAATTTCCAAGCAAAACTGATGCAAAAGTAAATAATCGCAATTATTTACAATAGTGACAAAAGCTTTGTAAAACCTACAAATTTTGACCTATACATATTCCATACACGTAATACAAGTCCTAAATTGAATTTGGTCAAGTTTGGTCATGCCGGCTCACTTTATGCTTTGTCAACTCTAAAATCACCACTTTTTGTGACGACACTTCCTGTTGAATTGGTCGGTCAACTTTGAGGCTTTGGACTTGTCCGCAACATAGTCGTGAAGCAACCTGTCCAATTCTGGCTCATTTGGAGTCAGTTTGACCCCGTTTGTCAAATTTGACGCTTTGTAACCTTCGAGCCGTTTTTTGATTTTCGAGGGCTTTGCTTGATAGATTTCACCAAACCAATCGTATACATTGTATATGGACCTCATAAGCAAGCCATCTGTGGAGTCAGGTCGAAATTCTAGTATTTGTCAAAAACCTAACTTTTCTATTGGCGACCCCCTCGACCCTTGCTGAATGGTCATCTGATGATATGGAAAGGTTCTACTATGTTAGGGCATGCTATGGTTCAAATCTCATCTGATTTGGTCAATCTGGCAGGCCGCTATAGTCAGTTTTAGGTCGTAGTTCTTCGTGCACTGCTCGGTTTCTAGGGTTTTTTCTAGGGCTTTAGACTAGCTACCGGCCGTAAAAAATGGATCATTGACAAATAAAGAACTTACCCCTCATGTCTCATGAGAGACGGCGCTAAAAATGGTCACCTCTGGGCTCCAAAAAAATCGCGCGGAAGAGGCCGAAATCTCTCTCTGCAAAGGATCCAAGTGGAAATGAGGTGGTTTTAGCCTACCTTGGATATCTATACCCTGACTTCCTGAACCAAATTTCCCCAGATTCCCCCGTTAGTCCTACTAGGCCGTGAAATCTATGTTAGACTCAAAAATTTCCCTGATCGGATTCTTGTAGCTCATTCGGCAAGAATTTTGCAAAAGTAGGCCTGGCCGCTTAATTTAGGCTTCCTGCTTCCATCTTCTGATTTCATTGAACATTTTTGTGTTTGTCTGTCTTCTCTTTCTGATCACCATCGTGTCTTGCATTTTTCTATCTGAGCTTTCTTGCTATTTATTATTAATTTTTGACCTGTTTATTTGAAAAAATCAAAGAAAATAGCAAAATGCTCTAAAAAAGTAAAGTAAAAATCCAATAATTAAGAGAATCCATTGAAAAACATAGCTTTATTGTCTTTTGTTGGATTTTTTTATTTTTAAGCCTCAATATCAATAAAAATGATGAAAAATATCCAAAAAAGTGACTATTTTTTATGATTTTCTAATAGTATATACACTATTTACACTCATCGGGAAGATTTTAACGATGAGTTTTTTCTTGATGATGAATTATAAGGAAATTATTAGGTAATTTTGCAAAAAATCACACGTTAACATCAAACTTTTTTCTCCCTCTTCAAACATTGCCCTTAATTACTTAGTACTTAGTGCCCTTCCACCCCTCCTAGATGGCGTACTCCGGAACGACTGTGTGCATGGGTTGAACAATTGTGTCTATGCATAGCCGCGGTTGGCTCTACCATGCTATGAAAATCAATGCATTTCAAACCAATATGCTGTGCAGAGCTGGGTCTTGAGTAATTAACTCAAGGGTTTCCGATGTCGAGGTTTGCTGCTGATGTCTTCCAAAGAGCAAATCTTGTAGTTTGTGTGCTCTCTGTTTGATTATACCATCAAGAGGCTTTAGCACACTGATTGCTTGAGCTGTTGGTAGCACTTTTGACTGGTGCCGAGCTTTTTCTCGCCATTGGTAGCTTGGTCGGCTTGGTGCTGCATGGTGTGGTGAAGTCTTTTGAGACTTAACTTGCCATTGCTTGATTGGTTTTACGGTTTGTGGAGAAGATATGTGCTCCTTTTTCTTCCAAACCATTTCCATGTTAGGTTCCTTGCTCAGAGATGCCCGTTTTTCAGTTTTAGCCCTTGGAATCTTCTTTTGTTTTGTCGTTGAAGTTTTAGGCACCCAAATCTGAATTGGTTTATCCTTAAGCTGTGCTTTTGGTACCCAAATTTGCTTGACTCCTTGCATGCTACATGTAGCATTTGATTGTCGAGGGGATAGAGAAGATTGACTACTTCGTGGTTTGGTCTGTTGAATGCTTCTTTTCTATTCCTCCTTGCTTGGTGCAATTGGAACAATGAGTTTCCCTCCTTTCGGTGATAGCTTAAGCTAATTTGTATCCCATTCTGGTACTGCTTTGTATGTACCCATCTAGGGAATTCCAAGAATCGTCGTTTCATTCATGTGTTCATCTGGCAAGCATACAAACTCATGAGGACATGAACATCCACGTACTATCACGTTCAAGTTGACTACTCCCAATGTTGGAGTTCGGTTCTTGTTGCATCTTTTGATTGTCGCTATTCTTGTCGTCAATGCTTGACTTGTTTCCTTCTTGTATGTGGAATAACTGACTGCTTTTACTCTAGCTCTTGTGTTGGCCAAAGCATTGGTGCTATGATTGTTGAGTTGTACTTTGATGTGCAGTTCCATTCCATCTAACCAGTCATCATCTGTTGAAACTGCGTCTTTAGGTAATTCCCATTGTCAATCATCTATTTCCAAAGTGTTGATGGGAATCGATATCTATTGATTCTTGAGAGCAACTTTCCGCTTGAGGACCGAAGCCGAGCTTCCTCTTGGGCTTCATCAATAACCTATTGTCGTTTGATCTTCCTTTGCTCGATGCATGCATTCTTTCTAGCAAATCATTGGTTAGTGGTGAATTGTATTTCTTTAAACGACATCTACTAATCCAATTAGCCATTGGTTCACCATCTAGGGTGGACAATTTTACTGCTCCACTTGGAGATACATCTTCAATGATAAATGGTCCGTTTCCCTTTTTCTTAAAATTGGGAATGTATTGCTTAAGGGAATAGACTAAAACTAAGTCTCCTTTCTTGAAGATTTTTGTGATTAAGTGGGAATCAAAAAACTGTTTTTGTTTCTGCTTTTGTGCATAGATATGAGCTACAACAGTTAGCCTTTGCTCGTCTAGTTTTTCCAAATCTTCAAGTCTTTCTGACAATTCATGTCCAGTCTACTCAAGATTATGTGCTACCCTTAATGTCGGCAATAGAAATTATATTGGAAGTATGGCATCAAGACCATAAACAAGGTTAAAGGGTGTGGCATTTAAAGTTGTTTTGAATGAAACTCAGTAAGCCCATAGAGCAGCATGGAGATTCATTTCCCAGTTTGTCCTTCCTAAACTAACCACTTTAGTCAGTACTGAGCTAAGAATTTGATTTGTATGCTCAGCTTGTCCGTTTGCTTGTGGGTGATAGGGAGCTGATTTGTTATGGATGACTATAAACTCATTAAGCAAATACTCTATTACCTCATTGAGGAAATGAGTTCCCGGATCACTGACAATCTCTATTAGCAGTCCATATCTAGTGAATACATACTCATATAAGAATGTAGCAGTGGTTCTGGCATCATTCTTTTGAGTTGCTTTAGCTTCGGCCCACTTGGTTAAATAGTCCATAGCTACAATGATATATTGAGCTTGGGTTCTATAAGCAGGTGGCTATATCGGTCCAACAAAATCTATACCCCATTTTGCGAAAGCTCTAGCCCCCATCGTTGGTCTTAAGGGCATGCTATCTACTCGTGTTGTCATTTTTCTCATGGACAAGCATCACACCTTTAACATATTCTTTGGCATCTGCAAAAAGTGAAGCCACTATATGCCTGCCTCAAGATTGCTCTTGCGGTGGTCTCACTAGAAAAGTGACCTCCAGCTAATCCAGCATGTGCTTGTTCTATAATCAGAATATACTCGTTTTCATTTGCACAAGGACGCAAATGTTGATCTTTACCTCTCCGATACAATTGGTTCTCAATAAGAGCATAGTCTCTTGCTTCAGTTTGAATTGCTCTTTGACGGCGTTTACTCATATCCTCAGGAAATGTTCGGCTTGATAAGTAAGTAACCAGATAATTACTCAACTTAGAATAGGTGACATTTGAAACAATGTTACATGAGGTATGGGTGTTTGTTTTTGACATTGAGGGTAATTCTTTACAAAAAATCTAACATCTCTCCTCATAGTCGGCCAAAATACTCCAAATCTCAAGATTCTTTGCATAGTTTGGTCTTCCGCAAAGTGAAGTCCTACTATGGTAACATGTGTTTGACTTAGGTACTGTTCTTTTTCTTCGGGATTAATGCATAAGAGCAATATCTCGTCCCGATTTCTTTTGTATAGCCTTCCAGCTAGTAATTGTTGATACATAGTTGATTGCTCAATTAATCCAATTGTGATAGGAAGTGGTATTTGTGAATCCACTTGAGCTATTGTTATTAATGACACAATGTTTTCCGACCACCTAGGTATCATTTCTATGTAGAACAAATAGGCATCTGGTAGATCATCGTCTACCCCTTTAGGTGATTCCCCTAAAACAATCCTTGACAAATGATCTGCTCGTTGATGTGTAGTGCCTTTTTTTACAACCACAGTGAAATCAAATTCGAGAAGAATGATGAACCATTTCACTATTCTCCCTGTGCTGCATGGCTTGTTGACCGAATACAACAAAGCTTGGTGGTCCACAAAGAACACAATCTTGTTGGTTAATAGGTAATGTCTATACTTTTGAACGGCATAGATCATTTCTAGTCCTTCTCTTTTGATGGTGGTGTAATTCTTTTCCGCCATGTTCAATTGTCGGCTAGCATAAGAAATAGGAAAGTCAATTTTCTTGTATCCTGGTTGAGCTAGTATACAACCTATAGCAAAATTGGAAGCATCTACATGCACGTGGAATACCTTATTCCAATCTAGTGCTTTCAATATTGGAGCTGAGGTGAGAGCTTGCTTAAGCTTCATGAAGGATTCTTCACACGCCTTGGTCCATTTAAAGTGCGTAATCAAGCTATACATGGGTTTTGCAATTATAGCGTACATATAGATGAACCATCGGTAATATCCACAATGCCCTATGAAGGCTTGTACCCCCTTGACTTTTGTTGGTCTAGGCAAATCAGCAATGACATCAATCTTCTCAATATCAGTAGCTATGCCATTTTTAGACACTATATGCCCAAGAATTTTTCCTTGTCTACCCATGAATGTGCACTTTTCAAGATTTAAGCAAATCCTATAAAGTCTACATTTTTTGAATACCTTTTTGAGGTGTTCAAAATGATCAACTCGGATTGATGAATGTACGCATAGATCATCCATATATACTTCTAAGAATTTCCTAAGATATTCTTTGAAAGCATGGCTCATCAACCTTTGAAACGTGGCTGGAGCATTAGTTAACCCAAACGGCATAACCCGATAGGCAAATATACCCCATTCTGTTGCAAAAGCAGTTTTATGCTGATCTTTCGGGTCAACCAAAAGTTGATTGTATCCCAAAAAGCCGTCTAAGAAGCTGTAAGCTTCTTTTCTTGCAACTCGTTCTAATACATGCTCAGTGATCGAAAGAGGAAAGTTGTCTCTAATGGTAGCTGCATTCACCTTTTGAGATTAACACACACTCATAATTTTCCATTCTTCTTGGGTACTACCACAATTGGAGACACCAATCGGTGTGTTCAATTTCGTAAATGAATTTGGCTTTCTTTAGTTTTTCAATCTCTTCTTTTATCTTCCTGGCAAATGTTTTATTGTACGTGTATGTCTCTGTCTACTTGGTTTCGCATCATCTCTCATGGGTATGGTATGTTGACAGATTTCTGGATCAACACCCTTGAGATCCTTGTAAGACCAAGCGAAGATATCTTGGTATTCCTTTAACAAGCCCAGCAAAATCTTTTCTTCTTCTTCTGTTAGGTCATTCGCAATGTAAGCAGGTTTAGGCTCTTCTCCTAGTTCAGCCAAGTCTATCCTTTTTAGCGTTTTCAAGCCCTTTGTAAGACTCGCCCTGTTTTCGTAGTTCCCTAACAGATTGTTCAACTATGATTTTCTGATTTTGGAGAGTATATTTTTTGTAATGGGATGGAACATGCATTACATCCTTACCATCCTCTTCCTTGGTTTCCATTTCAGTTGTGTATATCTCCTTTAGAGCTTTTTTCAACTCTTGACATTTTTTTTCCCTCTCGACTCTGGTCATGAGTGGTTTCTTATCCTGTGATTTTTCTTGAGTACCCTTCCTTGTTTTTCTCGATGTTTGAGATATTTCTAACTTTTTGTTTGAAGGATATCTGCCAATTATTTTGTCCTTGACGTAATCATTAGCATCTATCTGCATCAAGAATTGTGTTTTACTGGAGATTGATGGCATAGGTCGTGTTTTCACAATTCTGGTGTCTCTCTTCCGTCTATACCATTTTTGTCTTCTTGATTTCTGGTTTGGAAAGTCAAAAAACTTTTCCTCCCCTCCTTTTAAGAGTAATTTAGCTCTCGTATGCTCTTTTTCTGACCCCGAATCTTCTGAGGTAGCTGAGTGTTCATCTAACTCATCAGCTGCATCGTAATAGAGGTCCAAAAAGACTTGTTGAGCTTTCATTAAGTCTTTGGGTTCCTCATCTTCATTTTCAATGTTGAGGATTGAAATCATTTGATGGGGATTATGTCGTAGCCATCCTCATTGCAAAATTGAGTAGGCATAGACGTATTCACACATACATCCATTGCCGCTAAAATTTGAGTCCACTCGAATGGCTCAAATAAATGCTCTGGAAAGGGTTCAAGTACATAGGCTTCGTCTGTGCAGTCCCTTTCTAAGATACATTCTTCTCGTCTTAAGCTTCCATTTTCTAAAGCTCCGCACATCCAAATAGGAGTGTCTTTGTTTAACCAGGATGGGAGTTTAGTTTCAGCCGAAGAGACTGAATCAAACTCTTGGATGGGTGTTTTCAAGACATCTCTATAAGTGTGATCTTTTAGATTGACTCTTGTTATAGATCCCACTTGCTTCAAGTACAGATAATTGTTTCTCCAATCTTGGATAAGTTGTACCTGTCGCATGAAAGGTCTTCCTAAAATGATTTCATAGTTGAGTTTTTTCCCAAAGTCTACTATGGAAAAAGTGTATTGATATTCAATTCCACAGGAATTGACTATCACTTTTTCAAGCAGCCCTAATGGTCTTTCAATGTGTTCGTCAGCCAACTGCAATTTCATTCGAGTTTGTCTAATGGCTAGCTGTCCGCAGGATTCCCATAGTACTACTTTAGTGGCTATGGCTATGCCCGCTCCACTATCCAGTATTGCCATGGTTTCAATGTCATTATACTTCACTGGGAGGGTGGTGTTTCCTTCTTCCCCTTCATAATATTCTCCAACTTTGTTCATAGGAACTGATTGAATCTCTTTGTTTTCCATTTCATTTTTCAATTTTCTCAATTTCTTCGAGATTAACCCCGTTATCCCCACCTTCTCTAGGGTTTTCTGTAAATCATTCCATAAGTATGGTCTGAGTTTTAATAGTTCTCCCAAGGTAAGAGTGCATTGGATGGGTGTAGACATGATTGAATGAATGTTGTCTACTTCTAGGGTCTGTTCATCTCTTTTTATTTGAGTGGTCTTGCATACGATGGATTCATCTTCGCTATCTCCCAATTAAGAAGGTAATTTCTTTAATGTCAATGGTTTCGACATTCCTGAAGCTTTCGATCCGCAATACGGATTGTACATCCATATTCATATCAAAGGGTAGGTTATCCAACCATACTTCCTCTATAGGAGCTGACTTTAGAGTTAGGCTCCCATCATTGATCTCTCTCACTTTTTCCCATAAGTGTCCTGCCAGTCTTCCTCTACAAATGGAATTCCGTCTAAGGCATCTTCACTGTCAGGCACTATAAGCTCTGGTTCTTTTGTGTCAAGGTGGGGTTCTGCCACCACATCGGATTTTGCTTTCATTTCTTTTACCACAAGCTCTTCAGGTTTTGCAATACTTTTAAGCTTGGGTTTTTGTTTTTCCAGCATTTCTTGTGTGATTCTTACCAAATTTTGATAAGCTTCCAGCTTAGCTACTTCCATATCTGGAGATGGATAATTTTTCCATTTGTTTTTCATGTTTTGGCCTGCTTTAAATCCTACTTGGTAGGCTTTCAAGGCGGCATTAATAGGCTCAAAAATTTTATCAACCAGAATGGATCTTCCAGATTTCATGGTTGTTTCCTTGAATTCACTGCTAGTTTCTTTCAACTTGTTTTGGACTAGCTTCTTTGCTTTCTCCTCGATTTCAACCCGTTGTTTTTGTTTTCTCATCTCATATCTTTTGCTTCTGCTCCTTTTGATTCTTTGAGAAGAAACTTTCGTATTTTCTGAACCATCATAGGAGTTGTGTTTCTTTTTCTTTGCCTGGGCTCTAGTGATTACCTTGATTGGAACAATCGGTTCACTCTCTGATGAGGTACTAGGTATCACTTGGACTACATTTACTATCGTTTTACCCTTGTTCAAAGGATTTTTAGGACAATCTTTCGGAAAGTGTTCTCCCTTTTTGCAACTTGTATGCAATAGGCTTCAATTGGTTTGAGGTTTTTGTCAGGCTCTGGACATTCATTTTTCCAATGGTCATCAGCACCACAGTTATGACAGTTTCCTGTTCTTGGCTTCATCATGGGTCTTCCCATGGGAGGTGTGACACCTTGATTAGCTACATAATACATTGGTGCGAGCTCTGGTGGAGCATAAGTCACGGTTTCTTCCATTGGTGGATGATGTGGATTATACCAATCTCCTTCTACCATTACTGTAGATGGACTAGGCTCTGCATAGGGTGTAACAGGCACTAATGCTTGTTCATCTATGACTCCTTTAGGGTGCATGTACTTTACAGGCACTGCATTATCTCCTAGATACAGAGGTTGTTGTCCCAAGATAGGTTGAGGTCTTTCCATACCCATTGGTGGTCTTTGAGCTTGGGCCATATTAGGCTGATATTTGTACATGTTGTCCTTGTGGCCTCATGGCCACGTACTGAACATTCCCATCATACTTTAGTCTGAAGTAGCACTCGTGGGTCTCATGGTTGGTCCATTTATCCTCTATTGCACACCATTTTGTGGCCTAATTAGTTGTCCCTGTGGAGGTATCCCTTGTCATGGTTCCCACATAGGTGCTTTTTGTATGTTGTTCATCATGTCATTCATCCTTTTTAGCATATCTTCTATGGCTGAGAGTGGTGCCACAGCAACCGTTCCCACTTGTGCTGGTTTAGTGGATGTTGTTTTCTCGCTTTGATTATCCTTAGGGACATCTTCCTTGTTGAAAATTTTGCAATTGTCTCCTAAGTCAATAGCATCCGACACACATGCTTCTAGGGTTGTATGCTTTTTACTATAGAGTATAGCATGAAGTTCTTTGTTTAGCAGTCCCTCCAGAAACAAGGATACAAGTCGTTCTTCTGTAGGTATCTCCAACTCTAGGAATCTGGCAATGTATTGTTTCATTCGAGTTACACAATCCCTAACAGACTCACCATGTTTCTGTTTAAAGTTGTAGATTTGAGCTACGGTATTATGTTTGATCCCCGTTTTGGAACAAGCAGCTACAAATCCTTGAGCTAATGTGTTCAAGTCCATGATTGACCTTGGTGGAATGTTTTGAAACCATGTCAATGCTTTTACTTCTAATGTCATTCCAAACCCCTCGAATTGAGTATGGAAATCAAATATATGCTATGCTCTTAGCACTTGCTTAAAGCTTGCTAAGTGGTCATAGGGATCCTCTGATCCACTGTATTTTTTGACCCATTTCTGAAAATTAGCTGGTCTAACGCGTCTGTTTGGTTCAACTCCTGGTCTCCTAGCAGTTCCGAGTCCTTCAACCCAGTGTGTTGGAAATAGTGACTCATGTAGCCCTGGACTGGCCTTAGTGTCATCTGGTTTTCTACGTGATGAGGTGGTTTCTGGTTTCTTCACATTACTCTCAGATGATCTCTCACAGTGTTCATCTCTTGGAATTGTCTCTGGTCCTTGTCCCAATATCCAATCCCGTATGGAATACCCTTGGTATTTGGTTTGTTCTACCTCCTCAGGAGTCATCATAACAAAGTTGTTGTTATAACAATCCCTAAACAGATAGGTTGGTAGGTCTGCTGATCCCTTATCTTTGATCTTGAAGATATAGATGAGTTTCATGGCCATTAATTGTCCTGGTTTGGCATAAGAAGTCCACAGAAGATCTTTTATGTTTCTATCTTCCCAACAATAGACTCCGATCCTAGGATTATCCGTACTAAGCTGTTTCAAAGGCTTCAAATCTACTTGATCGTATCCCTCAAATTCTAAAGTTGGTGGTCCTTCTTTTGCTAACATATCTGGGATTATGGTGTTTACTTCTAACTCCCATTTGTCTATCATGTCAGGGTTTTCGACTTGTAAATACTGAGTTCTGTTTCGATCCATATACATTTTTCCTTGTTTGTTAGCCCTAACCTCTTCGAACTCAATACCATGGTCATCAATGCGAATAGCATACTCCTCGTTAGGGTCCAAGTAAACCTGGGCTCCATGACGGTTAGTCTTGTAAAAAGATAGTATATGCTTATAGCGCATTGTCGTTCTGGTTTCCGAGTGAATCGAGTAAGAAGACATTTCGGATGTTGAATCTGAAGAAGTGTCTGAGACTTCTTCAGGAATTGTGTGCAAAGAATTGCCTTCATCACGCTTTCTTTGGTAGATACTCTATTGGAGGTTTCTCCGAGTATACCCTAATTTCCTAGTACACAACCAGATCTAAGGTTCATATAAACTTATGAAGCCCTGGATAGAGTGCTCACCTTTGGATTGACTTGTCGTCAATTCCACTTGATTCAATTGTAACTTCCTATCAAGCCACGGATTCCTCGTCTGCAACCTGATTCATGTATAAATTTGTTCAAGTTAACTATTCTTCTATAAAGACAGTAGAGTTTTTGCTACTCTCGTGATTGGTATCTGTATATCACTTCAAATCGAGCTATGAGAGTCAAAATTTGACTTTCAGATTTGACTTTAGCAAAAATTCAAAGGTCTAATCTACAACCTATAAACTAAGTGTACATGTATCAATTTTGATCCGATTGAACCCAAAATTGCCCTGTGGCTTTATATTATGTTGGTCTATCACTGTATATGTTCAAAAGTCAAAATTGATGTCTCTGGATAGCAGAAGTAAATAATTGCGATTATTTACTTTTGTCTGTTTTTTGCACTTTTTTTATTGGTTTCGCAAGTATACAACTTGTTAAAGTTTTTAAACAAGTTCCAACAAGTTTGGACAAAACTTGATCAAGTTTATCAACTGTTTGGTGTCCGCAGACTCTGATTTCGATCCAAATTTCACCGAAATTGATTTGTAAGGTCTACTTGATGTGCTTGACCTTGTGGTCTACTCAAATTTGCAAAATCATCAAGTTTTGAAGCAAATGTAAATAAGCACGATTATTTACTCCAACTATAATTTTGCAAGTGATTACCCCCAACTTGACACAGATCTGTTAAGCACCTTTAGTTAAGGTCACTAGCCAAGTTTCATCAAGTTTGGATAATTTTTTGTCAAATGATCATCAATTATCTGTCCGCAGCGATTTTAGTCACAATTTTCAATCCACTGATCCAAATCTTATCAAATTTGGTTTGTGGGCTTATTACAACATGGTAAGACTAGTGGTATGCTGACTTGGTTAAAAAAGTTAAAAAATTGGACAGATGTAAATAATCACGATTATTTACTTCTGAAAATTTTTTTCATCTTTCTGGTCAACTGAGCATGTACACATGTTTATCACATCAACATAAGCCTATGAATCAGATTTCAACAAGTTTGGATAAATTTTTTCTCAATTTATACTCAAGATTCAAAAAGTCAGTACAAACTTTAGTTTTTATCCAGTTTTTTGCCAGTTTAGTGATCCAAATCTCTTGGGCCTTTACAAAAGTTGTTTTTACACATGCAATGAGTCAATGGTATGAACCTTGGTCGAACCTTGGTCAATTTAGAGTAGAAAGTTAATAATCGAGATTATTAACTTTAAGCTTGAAATGAACACTTTTTTGCAATTTTTTCAAAGACAATCTTTATATGAGCTATTTTAAGTTTATGAATCGAGTCAAAACTTAATTTGGCCTAAAATATCGAGAAAAAGTAAATAATCTGAGTTTTGGTCAACTCTTGAAATTTTTATCTCGAAGTGTCTTTGAGCTTACCAACTGGTTTAGACAACTTTTAGGCTTACTCTCTAGTCGGATTGAGTGGATTCGAGTCTTTTCGAGCTATTTCTAGCTGTAGACCTAAAATTCTGCAACTTCCAATAACAACTCACACTTGATTCTTTCAAAGAGAGCAATGTTCTGAAATCCATCTCGGATCCTACTTACCCTACTCCTAGATTCTCATGCAATGGGATTGTGGAAAGTGTCCACAAACACTAGTTTTCTTGTTTTTTTTAATGTTTTTCAGAGCACTGATCTTAAGACTTGTCTCGCCTTTCAATCATTCTCCAAATCCTAATCTAAATCTACAATCCTAAAGGTACTCAGCAAGTACGATTACTTCCAAGCTATCTCTACACAGCAAAGACGACAATCGTAAGCTATGCGGTTTCTAAAAGAAAGTTTTGAACTCTAGGTGAACCTAAAGGAAGTTAAAGGACAACTACATAAGACGCTCTGTTTTTCCCTAGTTTAGGTTCTTCGATCCCCAACAGCGGCGCCAAATGTGGAACGCATGTATAACCTCACCATCCAATCTTATTGCAGTATGAGCGAGAACTATGATTAATTTATCAAACCATTGGACGAAGCTGACTCGACTAGTGCATAGAGGCTACAAGAGGTTGTCAATCTCTCGGAAAACCACTAACAACTCGCATCTAGCTCAAGCTACACTCAAGTGACTGAAATCACCTTGAAAAGCCAATCGCTCGTCAGCAACCAAATCACATCCGTTACAGCATCAAATGACATCCAAATGTAACGAAACTTCTACGACAAGTTTATAAGACCTAAGCATACATGCTTATGGTCTCAAACCCCACTTTAGGTCACGTTCCAAAATCCCGATTATTAACAGCAATGGATTTTTGACATAGTCGTTTTCTAGCCAGAATGCATCTAAATGCTTAGCAATGATGCCCCAATACCCCGCCTATGCTTAGTTTTTTATTTAAGAGTGTAAATTTATAGTTATGATGAAATTAGGCCACGGGTCGGCGAAGCCAAAAGCTACGAAATACTGTGAATGGCTTACGTCAATCGTAGAGCTCTTACATGCGGTTGCAATGCAACAAACGCAATCGCAATGTGACAACCGGAGACGGAGTAGGAAGCGCGAGAAGGAGAGAAGTGAGCGTCGTTAGCTCACACTGTGTATTTGTTATCCAAAAACTTATATAAAACTTACAAAAATTGGCTTTTATACCTTAGCCAAGGTTTTTGGGTGGTCAAAACTAATAATCTGAGTTCTACCAAAGCTGGGTAATGATTGTTTGATACAATCTGGAAGCTTGCAGCCCCGGCTCATTAATTACAGAGTTTATCCGAGAAAATACGAGTGACAATATTCCTGATTTATCAAAATAATAAATGTTTTACAAACAGAACTCCGAAAAATGGTGTCCGTGTTAGCTTGCTGCTAACACATCTCCTCTAGCAAGAAAGCTCACGTAACAAACAAAGAGCTTGTTGAAATCCCAGTAAACATCTTTATCCGCAAGTTTCAAGTGCCAATGGAACCAAGGTTAAAGCAATAATTTTCCCCCAAGAGCTATGGACACTGCACCAGAAACTTGAAGTCTTGGCAAGTGTCAAATGCCTTCAGCAAGATAGCTTCTTTAGGCTATCTCCATGGGGAATGGATTTCCAAAAAGCCCACAAAACATACCAAGCATTAGGGATGATTGATGATCTACCTGAAGTTGAGTCGTAGCTCAATCTTGTACATAAAGCCAAGCATGCGATAAGAACAATAGGGAGCTCATCAACCACTCCCACCAAGAGAATAACAAGAGGCTAGAGCTTAAGAGAACGCTCCATTGCCTATAGTGTGGCTTAGGTGTGCTTTTGGAAACTTGAGCAATAACCAATCATTTTCTTTGAAGGCCAAGGCTTGTCTATGCTTATCTATCTTTTGATTTTTTTTATGTGATGGATATAGTTTCTTTGATCTTTTGAAAAGATTCTTAAAGATCTCTATTATACTCATCAACAATAATTATCTTCCCAAGTGTCTTGAGTATTAATGGAAGCTTAGGTCTTTTTTAAATTACCTCGAAGGGTGCCTTTCCTATAGAAGTATGGACAGTGTTATCCTATGCATACTCTACTAGGGGTAAGTACTTTTCTCATTGATCTCTTTGATCTACTTTCGTAACATAGGCTTTAAGTGGATCAATGATGGTTGGATTTTCTATCTCACTTTGGCCATCCATTCGTGGGTGATAGGCCGAAGGGAAGTTCAAACTTAGTAGCGAGATTCTCAAAGAGACCCTTCCAAAAATTGTTAATCATTAATCTTGGATCTCTATTGGATATTATAGACATTGGTAAGCCATGTTACTTTAAGACCTGTGAGATAAAGAGAGTTTCCATATGGTGTGCTTTAATAGTCTTCTTGACCGGTATGAAATGTGCTTGCTTACTAAGCCGGTCTACTATTTTCCATATTCTCTTATTCCCATGTATGGATTTTAGCAATCCAAAGATGAAATCGATGGACATACTTTCTTGTGGGGAATTAGGTATAGGCAATGATTGAAGCAATCCAAGCTCCTTCACATACTTTATCTTTTGATATACAATGCATTTGGCAACATAGTCTGATATGTCTGCCTTCACTATTGGCCCATAAAAGTACATTTCTACTCCCTTGAGAGTAGCTTGAATCACTCTATTTCCCGCATAAGGTGGAACATGAGATTTGTGCATCACCTTTTCACATAAACTATGTGTAACGCATAGCTTATTGCCATAGAGAAGATAATTATCTTGCACATTGAATGGTTCCTCTTTCTTCCCAAGTGCAATGGCTGACATTAGATCTTTGAAGTTTGCATCCATAGCCTACTCGTTTATCATAAAGGATAGATCATTACGAGTGGCTATTGATACAACATTCACTTTTGGCCTTCATGAAAGTGCATCGGCCACTTGGTTGTGCTAACCATCTAGGGCATGTAAGATAGCTAGCAGCTCTTTTTCATATATACATAGATTCTTTTCTTGGTCATCCAATCTCCTACTTTTGTATGCTATGGCATGCCCTTCTTGAAGCAAAATAGCTCCAAGGCATTGTCCACAAGCATCGCACTAGATTTCAAAGGGCTTTGAAAGGTCTGGTAATATTAGCACGGGTTGATGGGTAAGTTTTGCCTTTAAGTTTTCAAAAAATTCAATCTCTTTTGCAATCCATACAAATTTAACATTCTTTAATCAAATCATACAATGGCCCTACTATGAATGAGAATTTTTCTATGAAGCCTCTATAGTATACACACATTCTTATAAACCTCTCAACTTATGTAGATTCATTGGTATAGGCCATCATTTGATTACCTCCAAATTTTCAAAATTTTCTTGAGAGTATGACCTAAATATTGAATCTCGTTTAGGAAAAATTCACTTTCCTTTTTATCTATGTAAAGCTTATTGTCTCTCAAAACTTGAAATATTACTTGAAGATGTTGCTTATGTTCCTCAATAGACTTTGCATACATAATAATATCGTCAAAGAACACTCCCATGAAGCTTTAATGAGGTCTAAAAACCCTCTCCATCATTTGATTAATTTTTTTTGGTTCATTGGTATGTCCAAAAGGGAGAACCAAGAATTCATGTAGGCCAAAAGTTATATGAAAGGCCGTCTTATGAATATCTTTAGGTACTATCCTTATTTGGTGATAGCCACTTTTGAGATATATTCTACTACAGTAGGTAGACCCTTACAACTTATCCAATAGATCTTCTATCATGGGAATCGTAAATCTATTCTTCACGGTTATCCGATTAAGTGCCCAATAGTCCACAAATATTCTATAAGTACCATCTTTCTTTTGTACTAGTAGAAAGGGTGAACAAAATGGAGATGAACTAGGCGTGACCATCCCTTTTTCACAATAATATCCTCTTGCTAAGCTGGTGAGACTTGAGAAGGAGGCCACTTACCTCATAATCTCCTCTTGCTAAGCCGGTCCATTGGTAAGTCCAAAAGGGAGAACCAAGAATTCATGTAGCACAAAAGTTGTATGAAAGGCCGTCTCATGAATATCTTCAAGCACTATCTTTATTTGGTGATAGACAGTTTTGAGATATATTTTACTAAAGTAGGTAGACCTTTCAAATTATCAAATAGACCTTCTATCATGGGAATAGGAAATGATTATCCGATTAAGCACCCGATAGTCCATACACATTCTGTAAGTACCATCTTTCTTTTATACTAGTAGAATGCGGAACAAAATGGAGATGAACTAAGCTTGTTGACCATCCCTTTTTCCACAAGCTCGTTCACTTACCTCATAATCTCCTCTTGCTAAGCTGGTTAGACTCAAGAAGGAGGTTATTAGGAGGTGAACTACCAGGTAAAAGTTCTATGGAAAGATTATATTGTCCCCTTTTGGAGGTAGCTCAATGGAAATTTCATCAGTAACACGTTGTGAAATTGATTTAGGAAACTATAGAATCCTAACTCCTCTTTACTTTCCTTTTTTTTTCATTAGGAACATATGCATATTTCTTAGAATCCTTGCTAAAACCATGTAACAAAAAAGAAAACTTTTAAAGTTTGAGTCTGTACAAGTGATATAGTGTTTCCCGCACTATTTACATCAAGAATAACATCCTTGCCTCAATAAGAAAAGAGGACTTTTCTCTCATAAACTTCATTGTGGTAGCCATGCAATCAAACCATGGTGCCCCTAGAATAACAACTTCATGCTTGAGCAGAGAGATGAAGAAATATTCTTCATTATTGACATAAATTTGCACATGGATCCTTAGCTTCTCAATCAATGGAGTGATAGAGGCCTCTTGCCCTTTGAAAGCTCCATCTGCTTGTGTCACATCTCCCATCTCAAAGTTATGAATTCCTAGCTTAGTAGCTAGCTCAACAGAAGTAAAGTTGTGAGTAGAGACGGGGTCAAATAGAATGAAAGCATCATGCTCTCTTACTTTTCCTCAAGCATAAGAGAGTGGTGCTCCTTTGCAATGACCTTCCTCTTTTAAAGCTTCCACCATGGTGGCTCTAAGAGGGTCATTACGTTCATTTCTCTTGTGAGTAGAGACAGGGTCAAAAAGAATGAAAGCATCATGCTCTCTTAATTTTCCTCAAGCATAAGAGAGTGGTTCTCCTTTGCAATAACCTTCCTCTTTTAAAGCTTCCACCATGGTGGCTCTAAGAGGGTCTTTGCGTTCATTTCTCTTGGGACATGCCAGGGAAACATGACCTTGCTCTCCACACAAAACACTTTTTATCTTTTACGATAGCACTCAACCTCTTCAAGAGAAAGTTTGTTTTTACATTTGTACAGTTCTTCTGTTTCCTTTCCTTTGTTGTTGTTGTTGTTAACCTTGGGAGAATTCTGTGCCGCATTGTTCTTCCCTTTGGCTCAGTTGATTCCTTAGCTTATGTTGGCTTTGAGCCCTACTTACTCCCTTGTTGGAAATGAATCCCCAAAGCAACCATAGTATAATGTATGACCTCCAAAATAGTTTTAGGTCTTTGTGAGTTGACATATTCACTCATTTCCTCAAATAGGCCATCACAAAATTGTTTCTTTTGTTTTTCATGTATGACCTCCAAAATAGTTTTAGGTCTTTGTGAGTTAACATATTCACTCATTTCCTCAAATAGGCCATCACAAAATTGTTTCTTTTGTTTTGCAAAGTCTATCTTTTTGTAAACAGTGGCTTTGAAATGTAACTCCCAAAACTTATCCACATACTTTTGAATAGACTCATATGGGACCATCTTCAAACTTTCCCATTCCTTGAGGACTTTGTCTTTGGCATCACTTCCAAGGAATTGCTTCAAAATAGCAATCCTCAAAGCTTTCCATGTCTTTGGAGCTTCACCTTAACTATGTAGGCTTGCCCACCATTGGCAGATTGACTTTTGAAAATGCATGGAAACATTTTTGAGCTTTGAAGATTTTGAGAAATCCTCATCTCCAAAAGCCACATCAAATTGTTGGATAAAGGCCAACACTTATCAATTGCTCCATAAGCTACATCATAGGGAAGGAAGATAATGTTCTTTCCTCCCTCTTTGAATTTCTTCAACTTACTTGACCTCTTCCATTGCGCATAACTCCTTCATTTACCCCTTCTCGTCTCTCTCTTGAGTGGCAAGTCACTGTCCTCCATATCAAAAGATATTGATAATGAGCAGGAAGGGGAAGAACAAGGTAAAGATGGTGACATCTTTCTTTGCTTCCTCTTGCTGGGATTTGTTTCTTCCTTCTTTGGATTTACATGGGAGGGAGTATTTGATGACTTCTTCTTTTTGGGAGGACTAGGTGACCATCGTGCCCGTCTTCTTCTTGGTGCAGCATCTCTTCTAAAGGTAGGAAAGGTGTCGCTTTCATACCTCTCCCTTGAAAGTTCCAAACAAACTTCTTCTTGAGCAGTTTGCCTTGGAGGTCCTTCTCGTATCTCCTCCCTCTTCATTACCCAAAGAGATTCCTCGTTTGGAAGGCTCACTAGGAGGCCTCCCAGGAATTCTCTCTTCTTGGGCACTTAGGGGAACGTGGGCTTGAAGGCTTGAATTTGGCTTTGAACCTCTGTTTACAAAATAGGGATCCCATTGCTTCTTGTAACTTGTCAACAAGGTAGTTGACAACTCTGCAACCATCATCAAATACTATACCATGAGCCAAATCTAAGTTGTCAATATTAATAACATTCTCTCGATGTTGTTGTGCCATGATTAAATTTCCTTGTATGTGTATGCTAGCTCTTTCCTTGGCACTTCCAAAACTTTGGCTACTACTCCACTTCGCCCTTGAAAATTAGCACTTGAGTAACTACAGCCGTGGTTTAGAATATTTCCTTGTATGTGTATGCTAGCTCTTTCCTTGGCACTTCCAGAACTTTGGCTACTACTCCACTTCGCCCTTGAAAATTAGCACTTGAGTAACTACACCGGTGGTTTACAATATTGTTAATTGCAAAGAGTAGTGGAGTGGGTTTAACAGTGCAAGGTTGGCACCAATTCTTATCGTGACTAATAGATCAATAATGGTTAATTCATAGGCAAATCCTGAAAGACTCCATGATTAAGACCATAGATCCCGCTGGTGTCCCTCGTACCCTATAAACATGCATACCAACTAAGATTATAAATCCTAGTCCCACTTATCCTATTGCGATGAACAACTCCTACCTTTCATAGATTACTCAAGGACCTCTCTTCTTAGGCAAGAAAAGAGAAACCTCACCTATGATACCAATGTCAGAGAATCTAACACTTTCTTTTCGATTCAACAAATTTTATCTATGAAAGGAGAGAGTTTTCCTTAAAAGAAAGATAGAGAGGAGACCATAGGTTGTACTAGACTGATTTCTTTACACAATTATATATATAAAACACTAAAATAATGAACACAATTCAAAGAGAATACCCAATTAAGATTGAAAAATCAATGAGGACCGGATTTGCTTGGAGGCGGTCCCTCTTCCAGAAGGTCTTTGTATTACAATTCTCTCTCGGAGAGAGAATTGATTACAACACAACTTATGCTCTTGTGGAGATTTCCTTTGAGCCAAAAAGATGGTGCTCTTCTAGATTCCATGGTATAACCCTCCTTCCCAAGCCCTAAATACCCCAATGGGGAGAAAGAACTTCGAGGTAAGAGGTGGATGAGGGTGAAAGAGGCACTTTTCAAGAAAAAGAATTGGTATTCCATATACACTTGCTCATGGGAAAGCTTTTAGCATACCTTAACATCATAGAATAGTAGAGATGACGAAGAAGAAGATTTCACTTTCTTGGATTTGCATCCATAGCCAATTGCTTGAGCATGATTGTCTCCTATTGAGCTCCCATGAGAGAGAGAGAGAGAGAGAGAGAGAGAGAGAGAGAGAGAGAGGAGCAAGAGAGCCAAAAATCCAACAAGCCCTCTCTTTAATGCCTATGCATGTGTGCAACTAGTCTTCAATTGGAATGTTTACACTTGGCCAATGAGGTGGGAACACTCCATAATGCAACTCATGCTTATCACACACTTGTCCACTCTTTAAAGCCATGCATGAACAAACTCACCTCCCCCTTCTCTTGGACTCTTCTTGGCAAGTGTAGACACCACACACACTTGTTAAGTTCACACAAAGCAAGCATGTACTATACTTTGGACGAGTCTTACCATAGCCCGAGCAAGTTTTTCCGAGCGAACAAAACCCCGAGCAAAGAGACAATTTTTCAAGTTCCATGATGAGGAATTTCACTGCGAATAGAAGTTTGGGTCCTTGCTTTAGTAGAGGTCCTTCTTCAAGGTGTTGCGGGGTGGCTCCCCTATCAACTTATGTATTAGGGTTGTTGGGAGACATCATGGCTCTGCTCAAACATGAATTGGATTTGTACTTTTTTTGGTTATGCTTATCTTTGTTTCTGGGAGATAAGCGATTTCTTGTTGCTACTTTGGAGAGCTGCAATTGTAACTAAATTTATTATTTAAGCTTTCTTCTCCCTAAACTAAACCACACCTATGGAGGATTGAAACATAATTCTTTCTACTGGAGTTAAAATTACTCTTTTTAAATCCATCCTCGTGGATATTGTGAAAGTATTATCTCTTTCCCAAAACTATCAAGGCTACACTGGACCACATCTAAGAGTAACAAAAAACGTATTGATGTTTTTTATTTGGAATTCTCTTTTTCTTACTTAAGCAGAAAATGTTGATGACCAAGCTCAATTAAACTTGATGCATAGCTACCATGGCAATGTAGCATCTAGCTGCCTGTAGCCCAACTCTTTGAGCTTGCAAGCTCTCCCCGTTAATCTAAAGTTGTGTTTTCAATTCAATACCTATGGCAAGATGTGGTTGGGTGGCCAGATACATGCGCTACCTTCACGACTACCTCAACCTTGGCGTAGCCTCTGTTGGTAGTGTGTTTTTGGTGTCTTCAGCCTTATTATTACATCAAACGTTTTCACAATACAATGAATGTTTCACTACCAAAAAGATACGATAAAATACCCAAGTATCGTGTTAATAGAAGCTAAAGAAGAAGAACAATTAATTTAGTTCGGATACAATTAATATTGACAAGAATCTGTTAATTTTGGAGTCAACTCCTACAATCTGTGGGAGTGGTGAACTGTTTTTCAAAATAGACTGCTCAAGGGACATTTTTATAAAAATCATAGGGCCTTAAGGGCCTTGATAATTGACATAGTATAACAAAACTATGTACGGCAACAAAAAAAAGGGCCCATTGTTGCGTTTGCGCATTGTGTGTGTGTGTGTGTGTGTGTGTGTGTGTGTGTGTGTGTGTGTGTGTGTGTGTGTGTGTGTGTGTGTGTGTGTGTGTGTGAGAGAGAGAGAGAGAGAGAGAGAGAGCGAGCGATTTTGCGGATGGCCACCAAAGAGGAGATCTTCGACTGAGCTTGACACAAATCTTTCGATCACTCTGAGCGCGCTTGAACTCCTTCACACGTTCCTTCACAATCCTGGGCGATCTCTAGTCTCTGATCTCGATGTGTGTGTGTGTGTGTGTGTGTGTGTGTGTGTGTGTGTGTGTGTGTGTGTGTGTGTGTGTGTGTGTGTGTGTGTGTGTGTGAGAGAGAGAGAGAGAGAGAGAGAGAGAGAGAGAGCAGCTAGCTCTGGATCTGTCTGTGTGTATGAGAGAATGAGAGAGAGAGTCTTTGTCAAAGAGAGTGGGTAAGAGTTTGCGCTACGTCTGAGTATTGCAAGTACTTCACAGCTATTATTTATATAAGCTGATGGGTCTCTCTCTCTCTCTCTCTCTCTCTCTCTCTCTCTCTCTCTCTCTCTCTCTCTCTCTCTCTCTCTCTCTCTCTCTCTCTCTCTCTCTCTCACACACACACACACACACACACACACACACACACACACACACACACGCAGCTAGGTATGATGAAGAGGTCGACGAGTTGGCAACCTGAATGCCACCACTGAGAGAGCGACGGTGTGCGTGCGTGCCGGGTGGGGGAGCGAGGGGTGTGCGAGTTCCCACCTCTCACACCTATGCCCTGGTTTGCTGCTCCCTGGTCTCCTGTTGGTCTGTTGCTGCCCCTCTCGCCTCCCACCTCTCACACCTACGCCCTGGTCTGTAGCTCCCTAGTCTGCTGCTGCAACCATTCCGTGCCGACGCGGAATGGTTGCAGCAGCAAACTAGTGCGGGTAGGGTCATTTACAAAAAGAGAAATTTACCAAAATGCCCCTTTTAAGTTTCCCCTCAAATTTAAAAAGTTCCCAAAGTACCCCCATATTTTGTCCTGAACTCCCAAAATGCTCTTTAGATGTTCCAAAATTTCCAAAATACCCCCAGTTTTGAGATTAAATTTCTCCAAAGACAAAAAGATGTGTAGCTTTCAGAAGAACACTGATTGTTTATCAATACAAGATGCTAAAACTAGAATTTGAGTTGGTTATGTAGGCTCTGGAGACGAATTGCTTCATTGTTTTCTGAACATAATTGCCCCTTTTGTAAGGTAATTTGTGACAAATTACATGCTAAGCAAGATCTTAATTGTCAAAAAGAAATCTATACTATATATTAAGGAGACTGGTTTTTCAGTGCCACGTGTCAAAGTTTGCTGCATTCGGTGAGTTCCGGTATATATGAGTGAGGGGGAGAGGGGGAGAGGGAGAGGTCGCCGAAGGCGGCCGGAGATTGGTTTTCCAGTGCCACGTGTCAAAGTTTGCTGCATCCGGTGAGTTCCGGTTTATATGAGTGAGGGGGAGAGGGGGAGAGAGAGAGGCCGCCGAAGGCGGCCGGCCGTACTAGTAAAGATTAAAAAATCTTGAAGAATCTAGCCAAAATAGATACAAGGGTATTTTGGGAAATTCTAAAATTTGAGGGGTATTTTGAGAATTTCCACAAATTAGAGGGGTACTTTGGTAGTTTTCCCTTGGAAAAAAAAACATTTGTCAAAATGAGTTGGATTCCAAGCTTTTGTGAATGCTTTATTTTTTGTTGTCATTTGTCTCACTCGCGCCTACAATTACTACGTTTTGCCCATTTTCTACTTCTTGCCCATAGAAACACGCCCACACAATCCGCTCTTGCTAAATATCAAACTCTCAAGGATATGGGATCCTTCAGATCCTACCATGTAGCCGCGGGGAAAACCTGCTTAGTAGATTAACCAGTCAAGAGTTCATTCCACCAAACATGTTTGAACATAGGCTACAAATGAGCATGAACTCTGTTCAACATAGCTCGGGATCCGAACTAGGGCGGGCTACGAATGAGCACGAACTCTGTTCAGCACAAGTCACGATTCAAACCGGCACTCTCGATTCATTCCAACATGATATACCCCATAGCACTAATGACGTTCTCTTACAGTTTAATATTTATCCTAAGTCACAGACGACAATAGTGTGATAGATTGGAGGGACATTGGATTGTAGCCATAGACGTCGACATGTAGAAGAAACATTTTTATTGTACCTTTGTTCCTGTGATGGTTGCTCTTGTTTACCTATTGCTGCAAAAGATCTGGCAGGCTTTGGAAGTTGTAAATCACCATTCTCTAAGCTAGGACTAAAAGATTCTTTCAATCTTGCTTGTATATCCTAGGATTAGATGATTCTCTAGTTGTGTCATGGCCTCCAGGTGTTTTTAACAGTGAGAGCACTCACATTATAGAAGCTTTTAAGGAATTGTTAATTCATGACTTTATCTTTGCATCCAACAAGAAAATGCACCTGAGACTTGGGCCTTTCCTATGTAGAAAAACTTGTGTTTGGCTCTCGATCGTATCGTTTTTTGTCTATTGATCTCACAATATTGGAGGTCATGCAAGGCACCTCTCAAAGCTTTATTTTATCCTTAAATTTGCAATTAGGAGGGCTTAGAGAATTAAGAGGCAGCTTAGAAGCCAATGTTGCACAAGCTGCCAACAAACTTCAGCGAGACGAGAAGTTTTGACTTGAACTTTTGGTAATTAGTAAAATGGAACTTGCCAATTTTTTACAACCTATTTTATGAGGAGGTATGCCACATAAAATTGAATTTTATATGTTTCAAGTATGAAGAGATTGCTTGTACCTCAAGTATTCAATTTTCATATTGGTTCTAAAATCTCATTTTTTGTTGATTGAGTGTTAGATTTGTGTAGTGAAAGTAATGTGCATGGCATAATTTTTTCCTTTCACCATTGTTGCTATTGTATCAATTTGCTCCAATGTGCGCTCCTTGCCGCACTGTCGAAGCAAGGGACTTGCCAATACACCGTGTGCGAGCCACAAACGGCTCCAAGCACACAACAAGCCTAAACTAGCAAGCTCAAGAAAACAAAGGGTGTGTCACTCACCGCTCTACGCTCGCCTTCGTGGTGGATTCCTCGCCGCGATGAAGAAGAAGCTGAAGTCGTGCCGCGCTCAACCGCTTTGCCGCCGTCGTGCCTTCGTAATGCTCGATCGCACACACACTCTCTCTCTCTCTCTCTCTCTCACACACACACACACAAGGAGGTGAAGAAGAAGAAGATGGAGATGGAGCAAGAGCACTCTTCAATTGCACAAATGAGAGAATGAGTAAAAATTAGGTCTAGTTGGCTTTTATAGGAGCTCACCCCATTCACACTTGGGCGCCCATGCTTAACCAACTAATCCCTTGAATGTCCAAGTTAAAGTGCGCCTCTCATCGGCGATCACTCTACCTTTCCCTATTGGACCGACAAGCCCGGTACCTGACTCTACCAAATACATAATACACGTCCGTCGTAGGTGATGGGTGTCCGTGTGCTGTGAGGGTTAACATGCCCCCCTTCCTGATGTAGATTCCGTCCTCGGAAGCTATTGAGTTGAAGCTGGTTCGTCGAGGTGGAAGAGCATTTGAGATGAATGTCCTTAGCCTTCTTCAGTCACTGCAAAATCAAACAACATTGGCACAGTAATTGCATTCTCTTAAAAAACATATGCAGATTTAGGTAGACAAATTGATTGGTCAAAGAATTTCAAACAATTTGGTAGCAATGAACATTAAATTGCAATGTAATCAAATGCATAAACAGATGTAAAGGTAGAAAATTAAACAAGTCTGGGGTCGCTAATATGACGGTCGAAAAGCACTAGAGATCGAATATTAATACCATGGGTAAGCTTCTTAACTTTCTGTGGTCAATTAAGTTGTTTAATCGCGAGAGCCAAGTATTCATGTTCGAGGGCTGACTAGAGGCTATATCTAGAAAACCTTGTAGTTAAGCTACCATAAAAGGAATTTCTCATGAAATCATCGCCTGACTGATTACTTTTTCTTTGACCCCCCAAGGTCTTTTCACAGTGATTCAATTATGATGTGTGTGCTTATTTTGTATGCCTTGGGTTTTTTGCTTTTCAAGGAAAAGCGCCCACGCTGGGAACCTCTAGGGCTCTAGTACCATAGGCGATACATGTGAGTGAAGTACCAAATCAAGCTGAGATTTCTCTTCCAGCTTAAAATTTTACATTGTGGCACTTTGATTTTTGCTTGTTCATTTTCAGCATTTTAATTTTGTAACTTTGGGGGGCCATATAACACTGTTACACTCCCCAGGCTCATCACATTAGTAAACTCCCTTTATAATACTTAAGCTAAAGGTCGATAGGGTTAAGCCCACTAGAAAGCCCTAGTACATTTCATACAATGCTGCCTAAATCGGATTAAGAACCTAAGTAACCATTGCTTATTAGGAAGGCATTCCCCATGGTATTAAGAGAAGATTTCTAATACCTAGCTTGGTCAAACTAGCTTAGTCGGATTGCTTGATTTTTAAACCTAGACAAGTGATTATGACAAAAGATTGCATTGAATTAAATGTTGGATACTAAGCCAATGCGCTGAATATTATGCTACCAATCACAATCAAAGCAGACAAACATGGATGCAAAAAAGATAAGGGCAATGCTAATGGACAAGAAACACCTGTTTGTGTTGATGGTCGCGCTTGATTTGAAGGTTCCATGAAGGTCCAAATCCTATCAATAGCAACACGCTCCTGTACACACTAGGAAACAAAAGGAATACCTCCAGGAGGCACATCAGTGGGAAAAATTAAAACTCCTAAAAAACAAACTCAAAACACAATCTAGACCCCTAACCTACCTATCTGTCACCCCTTTTAGAATCAAGGAAAGAGGATATTATATAAACCGGGTGGCCACCCTAAGGCTAGGCCTCTATCCTCATCATCTAGATAAATAAAATCGTTGTCCGTGAGGCCATAGTCTTCCTCGGTCTCTATTAGTTCCTCTTCATCATCCTCTTGTGCAAGCATGCTAATCAAGAACCTCGTGATGCGTGGATACTCATCTTGTGCAAAAGAATAAGCATGTGCCATTGGAGACACATTCACCACTGGGTAGGGATCACTAGTTAGCCATAGACGTATCAGCCATTCTAACTCCTCGAAATTTCTCTCACATGCAAGGCTCTCTATCAAATCCCATTCGCAAGAAAGTATAGGGTAGCATACGTAGAACACTTGTTGAAAAGACAAGGGGTACCTTTCATCAAAAATAGAAGTGCATGCCTCTGGTGAAGTAGCCATTTCTGACAAGACAGATAGATTTGGTTAGGCCTTTAAAACATAAGAGTTGTTTTTGTGTGTTGCTTGACTTGACACGGTGAATTTGGACTTATATGTAAGATCTGATAGGGTGCTCTCTCATTGCTAGGCGCTCTTGCTCTTTACTATTTTTGTTTTTTTGTGAGTATAAGGCTATATATATACATTCCCTAAGATCGGAGATTGAGAGGTCAGGGAAAAAGGTTGAGAGGGAAACAAATGAATGATGACTGTCAACAAACACTCCCCCCTTCCTTGGGTAGATCATACCGTTTGAAATGAGCTTGTCACCCTTTGAAACCAATTGTTCCAGTTGGTAATAGGTGAGGATTTTTGCCAGTAGTTTTCTATTACCCTAGGTGCCTCGTCAAGCTGCAAGGGTGGTAAGGTACGCTCCCAGGATCGAACTTGAAGTGGTTCATTAGGTGATTCTTGAACACTGGGAGGTGTGGATTCTTTGGTAGCTTCATGGAGGTTCATTACTATAGATGGAGGCTGTGTAGAAGCTTTTACCTCTATGGATGTATTACATGAGGAGCTAGAAGCTTCATGGGACTCCCCCCTTCCTGAGCTAGGTGGAACAAATCGTTCTTTCTTTGGTACCCAAACTAGCTCGGGAGCGGGTGTGTAGCATTCTGTGATTTTTTTCTTTCCACGATCATTGATTCGTTTTGGATCTATGGGATTGGGCTCACATGGGTCAGGTGATAGGTAAGAGCACAATCTACGTTTTGGCACCCAGATTTGATCATTTCCTTGATAGTAGCCTTGGGCTTCCAATAGTCGTTTAGGGATCCATCGCAACATGTTCCTACTTTTCTTGGAGTGAGTGGTACGTTTCTTACAAGGCTTCTGTTTTTTAGCACTAGCTATGGTCGCTAAAGAAGCTTTAGGGACCCACTTGTATGTTTTCTTCGTTACCTTAGGATGAGTCTTGTCGGAAGCGATATGCATTGCTTGTAGCATATTTAAGGGTATACGCATTTCATCCCCCTCAGGTGTTACCCAGGTCGTCCCCCTATTTCCCCAAGTGTCTATGGTTGATGCTAGGTGTACCCAATCCACATTGTCCGACTCAGTCATCCCAGGTAGGATATCCATATAAGGAGAATCTTGGCCAATGTCTGTATCCTTCTTACAAGTGTAACAATATTGTAGTGGGGCCGAGTGAACTGTGGTGTCAGAGCGATGATCAATAATGGTTTTACTCCCTAAGGGGTGTACCTTACCAGTCACCAAATCCACTCTAAGGACAGAGTCTTGGAATTGCAAATAGACATGATTTTTAGACCAATCGTGAACCATTTGTGCTTCCCTCATGAATGGTCGTCCTAAAATCATTTCATATGACATAAGGTGTTTAGAGAAATCCATTACAATGAACGTATGTCGTACCTTGTATCCTAGAACTTTGATCTTAAGATCCTTGAGCATCCCCATAGGTTTGGCTATGGTACCGTTTGCCATCTTTACCACAATGTTAGTAACACTGAGGCGGGGTTTTCCCATGGATTCCCAACAATCTTTTGTAACGATGCTAACTCCCACACCACGATCAAGAATTCCCTTTATAGTTAATCCCTTGGTAGTGATGGGTAGGGTCGCATTAGACTCGCCGCCTTCAAAATACTGCCCTAATTCGTTAATGGGTACCTCGATCACAGACTCGTGTCCATCTAAGTCAAGTGATTGCACATGATTTTCCTCATCAATCATAATCGAGTCAGGCCTATTTGGTTGCGCAAACTGCGGTAATCCCGTTCGTAGCTCTCCGTTAAGGAATGCTCAAAGTGCAAGGAATAACTCAGGATCTCCATACAGCTTTGCTATGATCGTGGTTCGGACCTCAGAAGACATGAAGTCCACTAGTTTGGCAACATTCATTGGCGTTTTGCAGGGTGTAGGTCCTTGACTAGGAACTGGTGAGGATGGAATCTCATATTCCTCAATGGGATCAGGTATTCCTTCGTTAAACATCCTTTCCAACAAGAAGGGTGTATGCTCACTTTCTGATGTCCTGTCCTCACTCCCTTCTTGGATGATACTAGATATGGCTAACGGTCTATGGTTCATGTGGGGTGGATGAACTTGCGTGGGAAACACTGTGTCATGAATTTTGACCTGCATGGGTTCTGGTTCTAGTTTCCTTTGAGTCTCCTCCACTAAACCTCTTAGATGTTTCACCTGCTCAATCTCATCTACTGGGTTTGGGTACGTCCCAATCTTCTTTTTACGATTTTTCCCTTTTTGCCCCTGCGATTTATCTTGGGGGTCGTGGATTGGATTTGGAAACACTTGTGGTGTTTTCAGAGGCTCTTTATGGTTTTCTCTTATTCGGTTTTCATTTGCTTCCATGTTACGGTTTTCTTTGTCGGTCTTTCCCTTTGTGGTATTGGTTCTAGTCTCCATTGTCTCGACTGAATCTGAATCATCCTCGAGGTCATTCATATACACGGGGTCATCTCCTGTTCCTATGTTTGTTTTGGAACTTGGCTTTGAATTTTCCGTATTCTGCGACTTCTTCCTTCGTGTCTTCTTTTTCTTTGCTTGGATAACTGACGCGGTATCTCTCTCTTCGAGGATATGTCCTGGCCCTTGAAGCATGGACCGTGTAATCGCATAAGCGGGTGCGACGGGTGGCATTGGCGATGTCACACTAGCAATTTCGACCAAATTCAGGGGTGTGATTTTAGGTGCATTTGGGTTATAGGGGCATTGGGCAATCAAGTGATCTATGCCACAACGATTACATGTGAGTATTGGCATTGCAGACGTGCTCCCTTGATTCACTTGCATCTGTGCAGCATTCTTTTACAGCCTAATAGGGCACTCCGCTACTCGATGTGGTCCACCACACTCGTAGCATTGAAGAGGTGGCCTTCTAGCCTGGGTGTTGATATTTTGACCTCTGGATGCGAGAGCGGCAGCTTGATAAACCGGCTTGACTTGTCCCCAACAATCTTCCATGTAGTATATAGGACACTCTTCCAATGTATCAAGTCCGTAGGCAATACTAGTGTCTATTTCCTCCTCACAACCATCTGCATAAGCATTTGATGGCTCGCAACCCACTTGGTTCATAGGGGCGACTCTTGGATGCGGGGGCTGCGGTCCTAGCACAGGAGGTGGTAGCGGTGTAGCTTGTACAACATTTTGAGATCTAGGGACCATGTGTTGCGGTAGTTGCTCAACAGGTGGAGTAGGCATCAATACAGGAGCTCGAGGCGCATCCGTCCAGGCTACAGGTGGTCTATTTGCCATCATACGTTTGATCATTAAACAATCCTTAGCTTGGTGACCATACCTACCACATGCGTTGCAAGTTCCATTAAATTTTACTCTAAACGTAGGGCACTCACTAGTGCTATGTGGACCTAAGCAAATGGAACACCATTGTTGCTCCCTTCTTGGATACATGTGACTATTTTGAGGGGGTCGATTATCCTTAAGAGACTCTTGGATTGCCTTGGTGAGGTCTGTCAAGAATGTCTCAAATACCTTTGGCTCATTGGCAATGGGCTTTGCAGTCATGGGTTCATACTCAATGGCTTGTGAGCTAGTGGATCTCGTGTCAGTAGACACCCTCGTGCCTGCTATCATCAAGTTGTCCTCTAATTGGATTGCATTGGCAGTGACATCTTCCCAGGTTGTGATACCTCTAATCACTAGTCCATTATAGATTCCTTCATTCCTCAACCCTCGAATGAATCGATCAAGCAGTTGGTTATTGTTGAAGCGCTCATTTACAGGGCAACGAGAGTTTAAGTGCTTTAGACGACTAATGAAGTCCCTTACTGACTCTCCTTCCTTACGTTCGGCCTTCTGTAGCTGAGATGCTACACCCCAAAGCACACCTTCTCGTATGTACTCCTTTAGAAACAACCTTCGAAGGGTAGGGTAGATTGTTTTCTCGTCCACCCTTAGGGTCCTATACCAATCTCCAGCCTTCCCACTTAATGTCAAGCTTAAGGCATTGCACTTATGTAGTTCGTTGCGTTCCCCTAAGGAATCACATACTTGTTCAAACACTTCAATGTGTTTCCTAGCATCTTCATCCCCATTGAATTTTTGCGTGAGTTTGGCAATTTGTACTGCCTTACTTCTAGGCTCTCTATCAGATGCATGACGCATATTTTCCGCGATAGATCGACCTATGGTTTGAGCAAACGCTGCCAAGTCACCTATGTGAGGAGGCAGGGCCGGTGGAGGTACTCTTGGAATCATATGTGGGAGAGGAACGGGTACCGGTCTTGGCATATGTGTGGATGATGCAGGATATGGAACATAACCGGGCATAGGTCCACTCGGATAAGGGCTAGGAAGCGGCACTCGAGGAGCGTAAGCAAGTGGTACTATTGGAGGTGTGGGGGCCATGTGTGCATAAGGGGCTAGAGGCACATATGGTCGAGGCCCCGTATTAGGTACTACGACACTAGGTAGTGGCACTGCGCTAACCGTAGATGTCATCGGTAAATTCTCTGTCAGGCTTATCCCTGGAGTGAGCACTGTGTTTTCCTTGATAGAGGGTTGAGCCAAGTTAGGGAAGCTAAAGTTTTCGCTCGGAGGCTTAGATTGCATAGAGACCCCAGGTGAAATGACGTAAGATGGGTCCATGGGGCTCATTAGAGGAGTCTCCATTTGTGATAGAGTAGGCTGTTGAGCCTTGCTCGTATCCAGAAATCTCATGGGGCCAGTTGAGAGTATATTTACCCCTCGGTTTTGCCTTTCTAATTGAATAATGCCATGGATAACATTACAGATCATTTTCTGTTGATCTTCGATGCTCGTGGCACTAGAGGTGGATTGTACAATCTCTATCCATCCTACATGGTAGGCGTGGCCAGAGTGTAGATCCGTCAACACCTCAGTGTGGAGGTCGTATGTCCAATGATCATTAATGAACCATCCTTCTAGAGTCGACGTGTTAACGGTTTCTTGTGAGGTAGAAGCAATGTTGCTCCCCGTGGTTTTACTTGTCACCAACGGTACTCTAGAGGGAACTTCTGAAGGAGGCAGCTCAACAAGGCCTTCTTGGTAAGAAGTTGGCAGGATATCCACATGGACACTCTTTGGGGGTGTGGGGTCCACGTGCGATGTGAAAGGAGAGTCCACTTCCCCACCCCCTTCGCGTGCTTCATCTGCATCAGGTTCCGAGCGAGTAGCTCTACCTAATGTTTCCATGAAACGGCTAAACATACTAGTACTAGGCTGTGGAGCTTCGGGAGGTGCATGGCCTTCTCTCTCAATATTTTGGGTAGGGTATGCTTCCATGATTTCTGAGTCGGAGGAGGAATCACTAGCGGCTATTTTAGGGTCTTGGGTGGTGCTACCTTGTGTCCCCGCTGAGGGTCTAGAGCTTATCGTGGATGGGTAATGGGTGTCCGTATGAACAGAGGCACCCTCAATATGCTCGTGTTCTAACACTCGCCCAGAGCGTAAGTGCATGTGCTTTTGATACCCTAAGGTGTCAAAAAGCTGCTCTAGGAGGCCTTGTGACTAGTTTTTAGCGTGTTTTTTGTTTTTTTTTTTTTGCTAGATTTTTTAGAGCGTGTCGTGGAATAGGCCGTGTGATAGCTCAAAACGAGCGTATCGGTCAGAGGGTCGTGCCGTGCTTTACAGCCCTCCGCTTGGTCACTCTATGCCCTCGGAATCCTTAAAACTGTCAATTTCCAGTAGGGAACTAGGCCCAAACTAGAAAGTCTAAGGGTGCAAGTGGGAAGAGAAAGGAGGAGAGTGGAGGACTTGTCCCACATGCTCTCATTCTCTCTTGAGGGAGTAGGGTATATATATAAGAGTGAGTCTAGTATATATCATAAGACTGAGGACTGAGGCCTGGGCCTGGGCTTGGGCTTGGGAAAATGATCCCGATCTATCTTTTATACAAACCAACCCGTCCGTTTTAAGAGTCACGTTTTTTATTTTCGAAAAATTTCGCCGCCCACTCACTCGCGTTTTTTATTTCCGAATTTTTTTCCTTTTAAATTTTTTTTTTTTCAAAATTATTTTTTTTTTCTCAAAAAAATTTTTTTTTTTCAATTTTTTTTTTAAATTTTTTTTTTTTGTTGATGCAGAAAATACAGAAATTGAAAAAAACGCAGAAATGCAGAAATTGCAGAAAATGCGGAAAAAACGCAGAAATTGCAGAAAATGCAGCAAAAACGCAGAAATTGCAGAAAATTGCAGAAATTGAAAACGCCGAACTTGAAAATGCAGAAATTGCAGAAATTGAAAAAACACAGACAATAGCAGAAATTGAAACTTGACAGCAATTGCAGAAAACGCAAAAAACAGAAATCTCCACACACCCCTTCCCCGCCTTTCCTATGATAGAAATTGCACCACAAGGAAGCGTAAAGTGCTAACCGAGCTTAGTGTAAAGCATATCCCCGGCAGCGGCGCCAAAAATGTGCGCTCCTTGCCGCACTGTCGAAGCAAGGGACTTGCCAATACACCGTGTGCGAGCCACAAACGGCTCCAAGCACACAACAAGCCTAAACTAGCAAGCTCAAGAAAACAAAGGGTGTGTCACTCACCGCTCTACGCTCGCCTTCGTGGTGGATTCCTCGCCGCGATGAAGAAGAAGCTGCAGTCGTGCCGCGCTCAACCGCTTCGCCGCCGTCGTGCCTTCGTAATGCTCGATCGCACACACACTCTCCCTCTCTCTCTCTCTCTCTCACACACACACACAAGGAGGTGAAGAAGAAGAAGATGGAGATGGAGCAAGAGCACTCTTCAATTGCACAAATGAGAGAATGAGTAAAAATTAGGTTTAGTTGGCTTTTATAGGAGCTCACCCCATTCACACTTGGGCGCCCATGCTTAACCAACTAATCCCTTGAATGTCCAAGTTAAAGTGCGCCTCTCATCGGCGATCACTCTACCTTTCCCTATTGGACCGACAAGCCCGGTACCTGACTCTACCAAATACATAATACACGTCCGTCGTAGGTGATGGGTGTCCGTGTGCTGTGAGGGTTAACATCCAATTTGTCTTCACTCGGTTTTTTTTGCTCGGTGATTAGAAACCCCCACTTTGGACATGTGGCCTAGCCGAGGAATTTCAAATGCCAAGCGAGACTTTTCGAGCAAACCGTATCCGAGCAAAAAGAAAGAGGGAGAGAGAGAGAGATAGAGAGAGAGCTTTCAAAATAAATAAATAATTTATGGATGTTCAAACTTGCAAAAATCTCCATTACGATGGGACATACGAACACCGATGTGGATAGAGTATGTTGGTTATCTTTACATGTTTCGAAAACTCAAAAGGAAAAACTTGTTCGGGCCATTGGGGTTTAAGCAAAGGTGAAGCTCTTTATTATTTGCACACAAACATCGATGGGGGGGTTTTGATTTAACAACTTCAATTTGAATGTCAACCTTAGTGTCTGCTTTGAATTTTAAAAACACTCACTAGTACTGCACGCTAGAGTGAGTTTATTTTTATATAAAAGCCAACTTCAATATGAATGTCAACTTAGTTTTTTTTTTATATAAAAAAACTCACTAGCACTACTCTAGCACTACACGCTGGCGCGCAGTGCTAGAGTGAGTTTATTTTTATATAAAAGCCAACTTCAATATGAATGTCAACTTAGTATTCGCTTTGAACTAAAAAAACTCACTCTAGCACTGCATGCAATCTCATGCATTGCTAGAGTGAGTTTTTTGGCTTTCTAAAAGAAACCCTTAGTGTTGAGTTAGTTGGGTTGAGTTAGGGGGACTTTTATAGTTTTCACTGCATGATGGAGACTTACCTTTCATTTCACATCATGTCTTTACTTTTCTTGCATTTTTGGCTTTCTAAAAGAAACCCTTAGTGTTGAGTTAGTTGGGTTGAGTTAGGGGGACTTTTATAGTTTTCACTGCATGATGGAGACTTACCTTTCATTTCACATCATGTCTTTACTTTTCTTGCATTCCATTGTTTTAGAGTGCTAAAGTGAACTTTCACCTTACATAATCTTAGTAAATATTACACCCACACACACACACACAAGAATTCAAGGACGAAAGTCCCATGCCATGTCAGCAACCCCCCAAGCAGGCATGCACTCTGCATCTTTCTCCCCATCTCCATAGCTCACAGTGGCTCTCACACCCCCACGGACCTGCACATGGCTGTTGGAGACATTCGACAAAAAGGCCCTGTTTGTTGCTTTTGTTGAGCTGAACATGGCTTTAATAATCACCATCGCCCTCGTCCCGTTCTGTATGTGCTGGCATGGGGGGAGAGAGAGAGAGAGAGAGAGAGAGAGAGAGAGAGAGAGAGCAAGCATTGGATCCATCCCTCTCGCCCTCACTTGCCCGTGTGCTTACCCACCATCTCTTGCAGCACGCCTTGCATGTGCTCGTCCACGCGCCTTGGCCGACACCTACCCTCGACCGCCTCTACAAATTGCAGCACCAGTATCCTATGTTGACGAGATAACACACCCTTCCCTTAGACTTTCCCAAAGCATTCCCAATATTTTGTCATAAATTCCAAAATGCCCTTAAAATTTAGAGAGAGAGAGAGAGAGAGAGAGAGAGAGAAAAAAGACACCTTCCAAAAAATATTTTTTTCAAACATACAATATCCCTTTCCTTGAATTTGTGAAAAGGAAATTTATTTTTTAGGTTTTTACACTATTTTTCTATTTTGGCATGGAATTTATCCTTTTCCCCTTGCCCTCTACTGGCATTTTTGAAAAACCGAAAACAGCACGATATCAAGTTGAGACACATTTTTCCAAACATAGTTGCCCTCGAAAAAAAATTCCCGTTTTTCCTTTGAAGATAGAGAAAATCTCTCTTTTCCTCTCTCTATCTCATCCATGTGCCATTCCCATGCCCCCCTCCGTTTTTCACCAAGTTTACCTTTCATCCACGTGCCATGTTTAGTGCCCATGCGACACCCCCCCTCCCCCCTCCCTTTCCACTTAGTTTAGCTTTCATCTAGTCTTACACAAGCATCTTTGGTGATTCCTTTAAAAAGAAATGAAAGAAACGTTTTGGGCACCTACATGTTTTTTGGCCTGTTGAGGAAAGGCCTTAGTGTTGGGCTGGGTTGGGCGTCCTTTGACGAATGGCGTCCATGTGGACGGCCAGTAGGTTTTTAGCTTTGTGTGAAGGCAGGGGTTGCAGGACGACATGACTCGATGTGATAGAGGAGAAAAACAAGGGCAAGCCTGTTGAGGAGTGCATTAAAGTTGTGGAGAAGGCATGTGGGTTTATGTTACTGTCACCTGACACTTCTGCCAGCTCGCGTGTGGTTGCAGCTTGTCTCTCTTTCAATCTCTCACAGGAAGCCCTCTTCTCGGCTCTCTCTTCGCGACACACACACACGCACGCACGCATATCCACACGCCCTCTCTCTCTAACATGCACCCGTCTAGAGGTAAGCACAACTCCATTAGATGAGGCAAGCATATTGGCATTTTATCCCCACGCAAATCCTACATTCTTGCTGAGTTAAATCTTTTCAAGCTTTAGACTACCTCTCTATCCAAGACTTGTACCTTATTTGTATGTCTTTGAGCTTCTCAGCTTAGCTCAATCTTCTTTTTTATCCTTGTCTACCAAGATCATCATCATCATACAAAGCCAATTATGTATTGTGCGCTTTCCAATTCAGCTGTATGACAAATTATGGACCCTTAATTTCAGCTCAAACCAATTGAAACATAAATTCTAGTGGCCACAGGGGGGCTTCTTGGGGCTTAATCAATGCTAATTTGAACATTCTGGAGAGATATATTGGGAGCTCTTGTTAAGAAGGGCACTTGATTTAAAGATGATGGAGATGGACACAGAGATGGAAATGGAGGAGGTGCGATTAGAGGAAAGAGCTATGTATGGGCAAGGAGGTGGTGCAAGTGAGGAAGGGGTGATGTGCTCAGCGGGTGCGAGCGACGAGGGCTTTGATGAGGAGCTGTCTGTGCTACCGCGCCACACCAAGGTCATCCTGATAGGCAATAATCGAACAAAATCTGTTCTAGTCGGCCTACAAGGAGTTGTGAAGAAGGCGATTGGCCTTGGAGGTTGGCATTGGCTAGTACAATGCCATGACATTATATTCTCATTGCATTATCTTGGGAATGTCTGCTTTGCTGTGTTGCATTGTCTTGACAGAAAAACAAGCATCCCCCATACCACCTCTGTCAATGTTTGAAGGCCTCTCTCTCGCACCTGAATTCCACATTTTAATTTTCATGTTTAGGGTTAGATTTTATTCTGCCTTTGAAGTAAGCATTCTCTCAGCTGCATTGAGAGGGATCTATTAATCTTTAAACAAAAAATTACTAATCATCTTTGCAAGCCATCGTGACTCCTCACCTTGTTTTGCATTCTATTGTTTTAGAATGCTAAAGTGAAGCTTCACCTTGCATAATTCTAATAAATTCTAAACACACACATATATTAATTAGTTCTTTTTATTTCACCTTTCATTTCACAACTTCGCATGGCTTTATATTTTTTGCATTTTATAGCTTGATTTCAATTAGTGTTAACATTCAAGAAAGTCTCTTTTATTAAGCAGCTACTGATCAAGTTTCCTCTTTACAAAGAAACAAACCGAAAATACTAGCAGAAATTTTGAGATTTGCAAAATGTTTGGACGACTTTCTCACATATTTCATCCATTTTTCTTTCATTTACCATGGTTTGCAGTTAGCTAGTCTCGATTTTCAATCGGCTCAAGACTAAGCTGATGCAATCCTTTCCCAAACACTGATACTAGTTCAAACAATTTTATCACTTTCTTATTGTTTTTGAAAGCCGTCGTGACCCTTTCACTTGTTTATAAAAGGTAGCTTCTGTGGAAGCTTGGCAGATCTTTTGGGGTCTAGGAAGAGAAAAGAAAAGTTAGGTTTTGCTTGAACAACGTACATTTAAAGGGAAAGTGAAAAAAAAAGGGACAAATTGAATACTTTTGCTTCATGTTTAACTTCAGAGTTTGTTTGATTTTGAAAAAGTCAATACTTCCATAAGGGAAGAGTCTGCTTGCTCTGGGCGTTGATGGGATGTTGTGTGCGCACGCGGGAGAGAGAGAGAGAGAGAGAGAGAGAGAGAGAGAGAGAGAGAGATTTCTAGGGCATTGGGAGGGAGGGGTGTCATCATGAGCTATGGTTTTGAGTTGGATGCTCGGTTGCAGTGCGAGGAGCACATATTGTGTACGTGTGCACACACACACACACACACACAGATGCGATGTCTTTGGGAAAGGCACATACATATTTGGCTCATTCTCTAAGGCTTTTTGAGCTTTAGGACTACATTCTTCTAACATGTCGGGTCTATTGAGGGAGAGGGAGGGGTGCCGTCATGGGCTATGGTTTTGAGTTGGATGCTCATAGTGCAAGGAGCACATGTTGCGTACGCACACACACATAGAGAGAGAGAGAGAGGCAAAAACGCGATGTCTTTGGGGAAGGTGCAGACAGATTTGACTCATTCTCTAAGGTTTTTTGAGCTTTAGAACTACATGCTCCTAACATGCCGCTATTGAGGGAGAAAGAGAGAATCTGCAATGCCGCTATTCCAAGCCAATGAAGGAGTCCTTAAATGGTGGGAGAGAGGGAGAGAGAGAGAGAGAGAGAGAGAGAGAGAGAGAGTACCTAAGGTTTGGCCAAATATGGTGATTGGGCGTGTGTTGGGTGTGTGGGGGGGGGGGGCGGGGCTCCGTAGGTGATGGTGGTAGGCCAAGTCCTTTTGCCTTTGGATTTATGGAATCTGTGGTATCTTCAAGATAAATTAACTGCTTTTTGCAAGACTACTTTATTTGTGTTCCTTTCAAAATGCAGTCACATGGTTCTCTTGGTGTTAGTGGTTCTCAACAAGATTAAAGAACCACAAAAAATCACTTTGACTTTCCATCCATAGGTATTCTCCAATTTGCATGACTTATCAAGTGGTAGAATAATTTGTAAGATGTCCAAAGGGTGTTGTCCTAGTGGTTAAGGTGAGGGCCTTTAGGCACATCCACTATGGTTCAACCCTTGTGGACATGAGGTGTGGGTGAGTGGATGCAATCTCGTAAAACTAGCTTGTGCAAGCAAGATGGCAAAAAAAAGGAAGAATTTGTAAGATTCTCATAAGCACCTCAATGCAAAATACGGATTTTGAATATTTTTGAAAACGCTAAATTTGTTCGGGTTTTAGATCACTCAGAAAATCTTGCTTGGGCTACGTTAAGACTCGGCCTAGTCAAGCTTAGTAAAGACCTTTGCACAAACCTTGGAGGCCTATGAAGCTAACCCAGGCGATAGCCTACCTACAAATTTAGGATCTATTAAATTAGGATGAACTTTGGTAAAAAATAAAAGTCACCCTTTGGGATTTAATTTGTGGCAAGTCAAAATTCTATCCTAAGGCTTCTTAGACTTCATACTTCAACTCTAAAGAGTTATTTCAATGACTTGAACTTAGCACAACTACTTTCTATTTTTAGACTCCTATAATTGCTCTAGTTCATCTCTTTTGTCATATACCTTTGATCAAGGCTTCTAAGGATATATTCATCCTTCCTTGACACGTACCTATGACTCAAATAACTCAATAGCAATTATCCTTGTTAATTTATGGACGTTTTTTCTTTTGGTCCCAAGCCTTGATCGAGTTGTTTCATCAACACTTAATCAATTTCACTTGTTCTCTTTTTATTTTTCCTGGATTTTATTGGCCAAATTAAGGTGGAAAATACTTTTAAAATGTTATACATTAATATTCATGACATTTTTCCACCAAACGGTGCCCATTCTACCATCAACCTACCTACCATGCGCATTCATAGCTATAGACCCTCTTTGTCAAACCCCTTAGCTACTCCTTGGCTTGTCAATGATGACGTCAGCACCCTACATGTGCTTATCGATGGTGGCCCTCAACTAGCCTACACGCCAACCTATTGGCTTCACTCACTGCAGCAATGCACATGCTCACATTGCTTTTGCTACTCTAGCTCGTGCAGCTCGTCATTACCTGTGAAGTGCAATAATCCGTTCAAACCCTTGTTCACACAAGCATTCTTTAGCTTCAAAAGTCCCAACCTCCCAAAGGGTTTATTGACCCTCTTCACACGGGTTTGATTCCTTTAGCTGAAACGGACTCTCTAGGCCTTGCTCTCACACTACCACTAAGGTCTTATTCACAATCAAGTACATGTATGCAATATACATGCATGAAAGCACTTGTACACGATTCCACATGGGCTTGAGGCACACATGAGAAGATGACTACGATGTTATAGCCAAATTTTGATATACCTTTAAAAAAGGAAACTATTATGAATTTTACCTTATGAAGAAACTCTTGGATTGGGGATGAAAAAAATAAACTTTTTTGCTTCTTATTTGGAATGAGTTTAGTATCATTTTCAACCAAGTAATTACATGCTCAAAGTTGAAATTGGATAATAAATTGAAATCTATTTGTCTTTAATGCTCATTCCCTTCTTCATGGGGCACATATGTTAATGTTGTCAACAACTCTACACCAATTCATGATAACTCTTCTAATCTACTAACCAAAGGTCTACCCTTATAGAAGTTTGCACACTTTCAAGTGCTTATGGGCATTAGGTAGAATGTTAGACTCTATATACCTTGTATGTAGGGCCATAGCTTTCTTAAAGGCACATTGATCTTTAAATGGTCCCCCTTATACTAACGTAACTCACTTACCATTCAATATCAAAATACAAGAATAAGGAGCTACAACTCGACTTGAGCTACTTTAGGAAGCTCCACCCCCATCTCTTTTGGTCTCCTCGCACCATTAGGAAATTTCGAAGGTCTTTTGGAGGGCCTTTTAAAAGAGAGAAGAAAAAGAGCTCCATCAATGAGAAGAGGGCCAATGTTATATAGAAAAGTAGGTTGATATTAACAAAAATATGAAAAATGTATCACCCACCCATTCAATGATCCAACAGTCCTTGCAAAAGGTCACCTTTTCATTAAATGCGTGTCTTTTTCATGAGTAGATGCCGCACATTCATTATGGCTTTCGTTAGCATTGAAATGTAAAAAATTAACAAATTTTAAACTAGTTTTATACTTCTGACACCGCCAATGCATTCGGAATGCCAAAAAACCTAAAAATGAATATCTACTTGCTCTGTTCTGACACCCATAGAGGGAGAAAAGGCAAAAAACTCCCGAATGGCATGCAGAGGCCATTCCAATTTTTTTTGGAAAGGTCTCTATGCGCTGTGAGACAATTTTCCTCATAGCATGCAAAGGCCATTCTAAAAAATTTTGGAATGCCCCCTGCGCGTCGTTCAACAAAACCCCCTAAAAAAGGGCTTTGTTGGCTTTTTCTCCCTCTCCGGGTCTTAGAACAGGGTAAGTAAACATTCACTTTTAGGTTTACGAGCATTTTGAACACATTGGCAGTGTCAAAAACTTCAAATTTTAACACTAGTTTATAGTTTTGTGATATTTTTCATTTCAATGATAACAAAAGCCATATTGAATGAGCGGCGCCTACCTCATTAAAAAGAGACTCGCATTTAATAAAAAGGTGACCGTTTTCAAGTATCTTCAAAATTTTATATTAACTTTTTAGAGTGTCTAGTTGTTCTTTTGAATGTAATCAATAAGTGCAAGAGCATTTTAAGAATATTTTTTAGAGAAAGAAATAGAATTTCTTAGAAAGCCCTCCAAATGATTTCCAAAATCTCCTAATGCATATATGTTTGCTACATGGAACAATGTTTATGTGGTGTTGCACAACTCATTTGATTTTTATATATTGTTTAAATTGTTAAGTAGAGAAAGTGGTTCCCAATCTAAACTTTTGCATTGTGCTTGGATCTTTGGGTGATCTTTCACAATATCTTTGAGAGCCCTAAGAAGGTTAGAATCTCCTTCAAATGAAAGAGGTTGTAAAAGATCCTCAATGATGAGGCCGTATAGCTCCATGTTCTCCACACAAAGAGGGCCTAAACCATCGATGATGGCCGACCCATAGTACCATGTCTTGAGATGCCAAGGTACATTGCTCATCGATCCTTTTTTTTTTCCTTTCCTTTTCCAAAGCTTCATCCTTTGGTGATTTGGCTTGCGCCGAGGTCTTAGTTTTTTAGAATGGTGATCTCAATGATTCCTTTGGTTGTGCTTTGAATGGGCCATTGACTTTAATGAAGAGTCAATTCCATAAGCTTGGATTGAAATTATTGGATGGTCTTGTTCCAATGCCATGTTGAGTAGACTATTATGAGAATGTCCCCTTGAGAGTTTAAAAAGTCTTATTGAGTTAAAAATAGACCTTCAAGGTCTTTGTAATACAACCAGAGAATAAAAAACATTTAAAAAATCCACAATTTGGTTGTGTGTGTGCATGCATGAAGCATGGTGTGCGCTCCTTGCCGCACTGTCGAAGCAAGGGACTTGCCTAACAATGTGTGCGAGCCACAGACGACTCCAAGCACACAACTAGCTTGACTAGTAAGCTAAAAGAAAGCGATGGTGTGTCACTCACCGCTCTACGCTCACCTTCGTGGTGGATTCCTCGCCGCGATGAAGAAGAAGCTGCAGTCGTGCCGCGCTCAACCGCTTCGCCGCTGTCGTGCCTTCGTAATGCTCGATCACACTCTCTCTCTCTCTCTCTCTCTCTCTCTCTCTCTCTCTCTCTCTCTCACATACACACACACACACAAGGAGGTGAAGAAGAAGAAGATGGAGATGGAGATGGAGCAAGAGCACTCTTCTATTGCACAAATGAGAGAATAAGTGAATTTTAGGTTTAGTTGGCTTTTATATGAGCTAACCCCATTCACACTTGGGCGCCCATGCTTAGCCAACTAATCCCTTGAATGTCCCAGTTAGAGTGCGCCTCTCATCGGCGATCACTCTTACCCTTTTCCTATTGGTCCGACAAGTCCGGTACCTGACTCTACCAAATACATAATACACGTCCGTCGTAGGTGATGGGGTGTCCGTGAGCCATGAGGGTTAACATGCCCCCCTTCCTGATGTAGATTCCGTCCTCGGAAGCTATTGAGTTGAAGCTCGTTCGTCGAGGTGGAAGAGCATTTGAGATGAATGTCCTTAGCCTTCTTCAGTCACTACAAAATCAAACAACATTGGCACAGTAATTGCATTCTCATAAGTGATTAAAAAGCACATGCAGTTTTAGATAGACAAATTGATTGGTAAAAGAATTTCAAACAATTTGTCAGCAATGAACATTAAATTGCAATGTAATCAAATGCATAAACAGATGTAAAGGTAAAAAATTAAACAAGTTTGGGGTCGCTAATTTGACGGTCGAAAGGCACTAGAGATCGAATATTAATACCATGGGTAAGCTTCTTAATTTTGTGTGGTCAATGTTGTTTAATCGCGAGAGCCAAGTATTCATGTTCGAGGGCTGATTAGAGGCTATATCTATAAGACCTTGTAGTTAAACTACCATAAAAGGAATTTCTCATGAAATCATCGCGTGACTGATTACTTTTTCTTTGAACCCCCAAAGTCTTTTCACAGTGATTCAATTTGATGTGTGTGCTTATTTTGTATGCCCACACTGGGAACCTCTAGGGCTCTAGTACCATAGGCAATACATGTGAGTGAAGTACCAAATCAAGCCGAGATTTCTCTTCCAGCTTAAGATTTTACAGTGTGGCACTTTGATTTTTTTTTTGTTCATTTTCAGCATTTTAATTTTGTAACTTTGGGGGGTCATATAACACTGATACACCTCCCCAGGCTCATCACACTAGTAAACTCCCTTTATAATACTTAAGCTAAAGGTCAATAGGATCAAGCCCACTAGAAAGCCCTAGTACATTTCACACAATGCTGCTTAGATCGGATTGAGAACCTAAGTAACCATTGATTATTAGGAAGGCATTGCCCATGGTATTAAGAGAAGATCTCTAACACCTAACTTGGTCAAACTAGCTTAGTCGACCTTGCTTGATTTTTAAACCTAGACAAGTGATTATGACAAAAAATTACATTGAATTAAATGTTTGTTACTAAGCAAATGTGCTGGATATTATCCTACCAATCACAATCAAAGCAGACAATCATAGATGCAAAAAGATAAGGGGCAATGCTAATGGATAAGAAACACCTGTTTGTGTTGATGGTCGCGCTTGATCTGAAGTGTGAACGAGAGAAAGATTCCATGAAGGTCCAAATCCTAACCACAGCAGCACGTTCCTATACACACTATGAAACACAAACAATACCTCTAGGAGGCACATCAATGGGAAAAGAGAACTTTGCTAATCACTCAACTCTAAAACAGAAACACTCCTATCGTACTAATCTTACCTACCCTCCATCACTCAAGTGATGAGGATCAAAGGTGTTTCATGACATAGGTTTCTGTTTCAGTGTACCGGATGTAAATGTGTAGGTCTGGGTCAATGTTTTGACTTTTATTGTGCATACTCGTTTGCTAATTGCTCTTGCTCTTTATTTTTTTGTTTTTTGTGAGTATAAGGCTATATATATACATTCCCTAAGATTGGGATATTGAGAGGTCAGGGAAAAAGGTTGAGAGGGAAACAAATGAATGATGAGTGTCAGCAAACACTCCCCCCTTCCTTGGGTAGATCATACCGTTTGAAATGAGCTTGTCACCCTTTGAAACCAATTGTTCCAGTTGGTAATAGGTGGAGATTTTTGCCAGTAGTTTTCTATTACCTTAGGCGCCTCGTCGAGTTGCAAGGGTGGTAAGGTACTCTCCCAAGATCGAACTTGAAGTAGTTCATCAGGTGATTCTTGAACACTGGGAGGTGTGGATTCCTTTGTAGCTTTATGGAGGTCCACTATTGTAGGTGGAGGCTGTGGAGAAGCTTTTACCTCTACGGATGCATTACATGAGGAGCTAGAAGCTTCATGGGACTCCCCCCTTCCTGAGCTAGGTGGAACAAATCGTTCTTTCTTTGGTACCCAAACTAGCTCTGGAGCGGGTGTGTAGCATTCCATGATTTTTTTCTTTCCACGATCATTGATTCGTTTTGGAGCTACGGGATTGGGCTCACATGGGTCAGGTGATAGGTAAGAGCACAATCTACGTTTTGGCACCCAGATTTGATCATTTCCTTGGTAGTAGCCTTGGGCTTCCAATAATCGTTTAGGGATCCATCGCAACATTTTCTTACTTTTCTTGGAGCGAGTGGTACGTTTCTTACAAGGCTTCTGTTTTTTAGCACTAGCTATGGTCACTAAAGAAGCTTTAGGGACCCGCTTGTATGTTTTCTTCATTACATTAGGATGAGTCTTATCAGAAGCTATATGCATTGCTTGTAGCATATTTAAGGGTACAGGCATTTCATCCCCCTCAGGTGTTACCCAGGTCGTCCCCCTATTTCTCCAAGTGTCTATGGTTACTGCTAGGTGGACCCAATCCACATTGTCCGACTCAGTCATCCCAGGTAGGATATCCATATAAGGAGAGTTCTCCCCAATATCCGTGTCTTCGTTACACGTGTAACAATACTGTAATGGAGCTAAGTGAATTGTTGTGTCTGATCGATTATCAATGATGAATTTATTTCCTAGAGGATGCGTTCGACCACTTAAAAGATCAACTCGAATGACAGAGTCTTGGAACTGTAAGTAGACGTGGTTTTTGGACCAGTCATGCACCATTTTTGCTTCCCTCATGAATGGACGCCCTAAGATCATCTCAAATGACATAGGATGCTTGGAAAATTCCATAACAATGAAAGTCTGCCTTACCTTGTGTCCCAAGACCTTGATCCTAGATCCTTTAGCATTCCAATAGGCGTAACAATAGATCCATTAGCCATTTTTACCACTACGCTTGTGGCTTCAAGGTGAGGTCGCCCCATAGACTCCCAACAACTCTTTGTCACCATGCTGACTCCCGCACCACCGTCAAGGACCCCCTTTACAGTTAATCCTTTAGTAGTGATTGGTAGAGTAGCATTAGATTCATCACCTTCGAAGTATTGCCCCAACTTGTTAACGGGTACTTCAATTACAGATTCATGTCCCTCTAGGTCAGATGGTGGTGCTAAATGTTCCTCATCATTCATTACCAAGTCAGGTTTGTTCATATGTGCAAACTGTGGTAATCTGGCCTGTAATTCTCCATTGAGGAAGGCTCGAAGAGCTTAGACTAGCTCGGGGTCTTTATATAGTTTGGACATGATGGTGGTTCTAACTTCTGAAGACATGAAATCCATCAATTTGGCAACATTTAATGGCATCTTGTGGGACATAGGACCCTGACAAGAGAATGGTGAAGATGGAATCTCCACTTCCTCAAGGGGGTCGGGCATTCCCTCACCAAACATTCTCTCTAGTAGGAAAGGTGTGTGTCCACTTTCAGGAGTCCTACCCTCACTCTCTTCCTGAATGATACTCGGTATAGCTAACGGCCTGTAGTTCTTGTGAGGTTAAACTTGTGTGGGAAACACTGTGTCCGACATCTGGATATGTTTGGGTTCAGGTTCTAATGTTCTTTGAGTTTCTTTCACCAAACCCCTCAGTTGTTGGCCTCGTTCAATTTCCACTGTTGGGTTTGGATAGGTTCCAATCTTTCTCTTGCAATCCTCATTTTTTGTCTCTTGTGGCTTATCTTGGGGGTTCGCAACTGGGTGGTTTAACTTTGAATACTCTTTTGGTGTTCGTCGTAATTCCCTCTCGTGATCCTCCTCACTAGCTTTTTCCTTTGTAGTAACAGTTTTGGTCTCCGTGGTCTCTATCGAATCTAAGTCATCCTCAGGGTCATTCATATACACGGGATCCTCTCCTGTCCCTATGTTAGTCTTTGAACTAGGTTTTGAGCTAGACGCATTAAGGGATTTCTTTCTTCGTGTTTTCTTCTTTCTCGCTCGGCCAATGGATGCAGCATTTCTCTCTTCGAGGATGTAATTTTGCTTTTGGAGCATCGACCGTGTGAGTGCATTCACTGGTGCTATGTTTATAGTTGGTGGTGTCCCATCAACAATCTCTATTATGTTGAATGGTGTGATTTTCGGCGCGTTTGGATTGTTAGAACACTGTGCGATCAAATGATCTATGCCACAACGATTACAAATGAGTATTGGCATTGCCAATGCACTCCCTTGACTTGTTTGCATTAGTGCAGCATTCTTTTGCATTCTAATGGGGCACTCAACTACTCGATGTGGTCCACCACATTCGTAGCACTGAAGAGGTGGTCTCCTGGAAAAACTATTAATGTTTTGGCCTCTTGCTGCTAACGCAGTAGCTTGATATATCGGTTTGATTTGTCCCCAATGGTCTTCCATATAGTACATGGGACACTCCTCAAGCATGTCGACTCCATAGGTGATACTAGAGTCTATGTCCTCTTCGCAATCTACATAAGTACTAGATGACTCGCAACCTATTTGGTTCATAGGTGTAACTCTTGGATGAGGGGGTTGCGGTCCTAGCACTGGAGGTGGCAACGGTGTGGTTTGGACCACATTTTGGGTTCTAGGGACCATGTGCTGTAATGGCAATTGTTGCTCCATGGGTGGGGTAGGCATCAATGCAGGAACTCGAGGTGAGTCTGCCCAAGCTATAGGCGGTCTATTTTCCATGATGCGTTTAAGCATTAGGCAATCCTTCGCTTGATGGCCATACCTACCACACGCGTTACAAGTCCCGTTAAACTTTACTCTGAAAGTAGGGCATTCACTCGTAGTATGTGGGCCCAAGCAAATTGAGCACCATTGTTGCTCCCTTCTTGGATACATATGAGTGTTTTGTGGAGCACGATTACCCCTAAGGCTTTCTTGGATGGCCTTGGTGAGATCTGCCAAAGTCATCTCAGATATCGTTTGCTCTTTCACGATTGGCTTTATCTTCATTGGCTCATGCCCTGAAGCTTGTGAGCTACTAGACTTTGGCTCGGCAGACACTCTTTCTCCTGCAATCATTAAATTATCCTCCAATTGGATTGCATTCATGGTGAATACTTCCCAAGTAGTGATGCCTCTAATGACTAGGCCATTATAGATACTTTCATGTCGTAGTCCCCTAATGAATCTATCCAGCAATTGGTTGTTGTTGAATCGCTCGTTTGGATTGCATCGAGAATTCAAATTCTTTAGGCGACTAATGAAGTCTCTCACAGATTCACCTTCTTCTCGTTGGGCTTTCTGGAGCTGAGAGGCTACACCCCAAAGTACTCCCTCTCGTATGTATTCTTTTAAGAACAGTCTCGTAAGAGTAGAGTAGATCGTTTTCTCTTCTACTCTTAAGGTTCTATACCAATCTCCAGCCTTTCCGCTTAGGGTCAAACTCAAAGCCTTACACTTATGTAGCTCATTGTGCTCTTCCAAGGAATCGCACACATGTTCAAAGACTTCCCTATGCTTTCTAGCATCTCCGTCTCCACTGAATTTTTGTGTGAGCTTAGCTACTTGAACTGCCTTGCTCCTAAGCTCTCTATCAGGTGCACTACGCATGTTTTCTGCAATAGAGCGACCGATAGTTTGAGCAAATGCTGCCAAATCTCTTATTTGAGCAGGTATAATGGGTGTATGTGCTCCCAGAACCACATGTGAGATGGGAGTTGGCCTTGGCCTTGGCATACACGCGGCTCTTGGGTCCCATATTTCGTATGGTGGTGTACCAGACGGTGGTCCAAAGTTTACAGGCGTGGCCCTAGGAATAGGGCGTGCCTGATATGTCATGTTATTATTAAATGGCATGGCTCCACTTGTATAAGAGCTTGGATAATGCCATTGTGGATTGTAAGCTCTTGGAATAATCGGAGGTGTAGGAGCTACATGAGGCTGAGGTACGATAGGTGCACATGATTGATACATACATGTAGGTATAGTTGGGGGCACTGTGCTACTAGGCATCGGCGCAGTGTTAACAAATGAACTCCATGGTGTACTTCTTGTCATGCTCACCACTGGGATGTGCATGGTAGTCGTAGTGTCATTAAGAGAAAGATGAGCTAGATCTGGGAAGGTAAAGCTGCCACTTGTGGGCTCAGATTGTACTGAGGCTCCTGGCGAAACAACATATGGAGGATCAATGGGGCTCACTGAGGGAGTCTCCTTTTGTGATAGGGTTGGTTGGTTGGCCTTTCCCGTATCCAAGAATCTCATTAGGCCTGTTGAAAGCATGTTGATCCCTGTGTTCTGTCTTTCTAACTCGACAATCCTATGGAGGACATCACAGACTTTCTGTTGTTGCTCATCTATGCTAGTAGCACCCGATGTGGATTGTAGAACATCTAACCAACCCACATGATAGGTGTGTCCTGTGTACCGATCAGTTAAAGCTTCCGCTTGTAGGTCATACTCCCAATTTTCGTTTAGGAATATCCCATCTAGGCCTGGCGTGCTGGAGGTTTCCCTCAAGGTGGAAGCATTATTGCTCCCCATCGGTTGCCCCTCCGTGACTGCTACCTTGGGAGCACTCGGTTGCTCGGCTGGCATGATTGTTGTCATAGGAGCCTTTGCTTTCAGGGCTCGACTTTGTTCTAGCCTTCATAGGTTCTCAATTTCCCTCTCCCTTGTTGCTTGCATATAGCGTTCGATCTCTTGCACTTCGGCAAGACTACTACCATCGGGTAGTAGAATCTCAGAGGGAGATAGTCCTAAAGGATCAGGAGGTGCAGTGGATGGAACATTCACATGCACACTCTCAAGAAGCATAGGGTCTATTTTAGGCATGAATGACGAATTTACTTCCCCACTCCCTTCATTTATTTCATTAACCTCATGTTCGGAGCGAGTAGCTCTACTAAGGGTCTCTTTTAAGCGGCTAAACACGCTGGACCTGGGCCGTGGGCCCATGGCATGCATGTCTTGACTTGAACTATCAGGGTTTGGTGTAGGATACCCCTCCATGACTTCGTAGTCAGAGGAAGAATCACTAGACGCGATATGAAAATCTTAGTTCGCGCTACCTTGAGTCCCGGCCGAAGGTCCAAAACCTAGGATGGAGGAATAATGGGTGCCCGCGTAAATGGAGGCACTACCAATATGCTCGTGCTCTAACACTCGTCCAGAGCGTAGGTACATGTGACCTCCACACTCTAAACGCGTTGGTGAGTGCCCGTGAAGGCCGCTCACTTAGTTTTTTTTTTTGGTGTTTATAACCCAAGTTTTTTGTTATTCTTGGTTATTTTTTGTAACCAAGCCACAAAATATGGCGTGTAATAGCTCAAGACGAGCGTTTTGGCTAAAGGAACGTGCCGTGCTTTACAGCTCCCTATTCGGCTACGTGAAGCCCTCGAAATCCTAAAAATAGTCTTTATAGTCCTCGAAATCCTAAAAATAGTTTTTTAATATAAAAAGGTGTATAAACTATATTTTAAAACTGAGGACTGAGGTCTGGGTTTGGGCTTGAGCTTGGGGAATTGTAAGAGAATTTGCCTATTCAATTTGAGAATAGCGGAATTTAATGAGAGTACTTTCAAGAAATGATTTTGTGAGCATAGCGGGTAGACATAATTGAAGATAGCAACATAATCATAGCAATTAGTTAACTTGGCATAGACAATACTTTTGCAAGAGAGAGAGTTTAGAGAACATGACAACAATTGAGGACCGGATTTATGTGGAGCCGGTCCCCCCTCCAATAGGCATTTGTATTATGATTTCTCCCATAAAGAGAGACTTGTTACAATACAGTCTTTGTGTTCCTTGTGACCTAGGTGATGCCATGAAGATGGAAGGCTTCATGCACCACAAACATAACATAAACTTGAAGAAAGCTTTAACTATCCCAAGCCTCAGTCCCAAGACCTCAAACACCTTCGAAGGTGGAGAGAGCTAGCAGGGAATGAGGGTAGGGAAGAGGAAGAAGAAACATTTCGTAGGAGAAAGAATTAGTTCCTCACTTATCATACTCTTGTTGCTAGCATACATAATAGCATAGTAATGAAGAAGAAGGAGATGGCAAGCCTAAGCATTGAAGCATGGCTCTTGGTTGGATTTGCACTCCATAGCCAAGAGTGTTGGTGTAGGCTCTCAACCTCTACTTGCTTGGAGAGGGAGCTCTTGCACTTTGCATATCACACAATGAGAGTGCTTGTGAGTGTGTGTGGGTGAGTATACCCCCTAGGCACCCCCCTAGCTTGCTTGGGTCGACCCCCCCTTGTAGCTCATGCCTGAAGCTCATTGGACCCCTCCAGGCCTAGCCAATCACAAGCAGGAGCCATTACAAGCAACATGGGTAGCCTTGGGACAAGTGTCCCCCTTTCCCTTTTGAGAGAGAGGACTTGATAAATGCTAAAACAATTAGATAATTCATGTAATTTATCATTGGACCCCTTTGAAGCCTAGCCAATAGGCTTCAAGCAACACATGAAGGTAACATGGGTAGGGGCCTGACATGTGTCCTTGTTGCCTCTTCAAGATGGGCTTCCCTTGTGTGTGTGAGTGGGTGTTCTCTCTCTAGGCCCTAGGAAAAGGGCTCGCCCCCCCTCTTGTAGGAATGCTTTTGACTTTTAGGTGATCAAGCACCTTACTCACCAAGCATGACAAAGCACTTGAACTAGGGGGGGTTCCCACAAGCATCTCAGGCAAGCTTCTCAAGGCACCTCAAGTACTTTAATCATGCAGCAAGTCAAGCACCTCAAGCATGGAGCCAGTCAAGCACCTCAAGCATCTTAATCAAGCACCTCAAGCATGAAAAACACCTCAAGCATGACAAGCACCTCAAGCAGGACAAGCACCTCGAGCTTGGGCCGGGTTCCCACCTCAAGCTCAGCCCTAGCTTACTTAAGGTCAAAAGGACTTTTACACACATTTATTGGAGGTCTTCAATGAAGCTAACCCTAAGGTCTTATGCTCCATTGGTTAGCCTTGCTCTTTGATAGACCATCTCCCTTTTGGGCCCCTTTACATTGGCCCCGTGTTGAGATAGATCTAAAAGCACATACCTATATCTTAACACTTGTTCCCGTTTATTCTCCCACATTAAGTGATCAATTTAATATGAGAAAATCATTTGGGTTAGTTAGATATTAGATTTTATGACATTACCTCTCTCTTGAAATCATAGTCGTCCTCGACTATGAGGTAGAAGAGATAAAGTCTTAGTCATTAGTCAATCGTACTTAGCGGGTAAAGGATCCCTTTTTACCCTACGACATCTTTCCAAGATGGATGACTAATCCATTTGGTGCTTGGGAGACATAGCTGCCGCAAGCATGTCTGCTCTTTAGTCCATTTCATTCTCCCAAAGTAGAGTGACAAATTCTACTTGGTGTTTGAGAGACGTCGTCATCACAAACATGATTCTAAGCATGCATACTAGTTAAATTTGTGCACAATTAAAAAGAGGACTAGTCATATAAGACAAAAACATGAGTTATTTAAAAGAAATTTGTACATTTGCTTACTCTAATGTAGCATTGTAAGCATTGACAAGGTTCATACTATCCTTAAGTTGTACTCCTTGCATCCATTTAGCATCTTCAAAAGGATAATTTTTGAACTTAATAAGATACCGTCGGATAATCTTACCATGTCGTAGTACCTTGTCTTCATGCCGAAGGATAGCTTCGGGTTGTAGCACCTCTTCTTGGTCTTCAACTTCGGGAGGGTCTTCAATAATTGGTTCAATTGGTGGATCTCCTTTGTAGGGCTTAAGTAAGCTTACATGAAAGGCATTGTGTATAAGCCAATGGTTGGGCAACTTGAGTTGATAAGCCGTCTCATTGATAGGCTTCAAGATTTGGAAAGGACCATAGTATCTTTTTGCTAGTTTAGCATAATACTTTTGATGGCCCGTAGGATTTTTGCCCGTCGTTTGCCTTAATCGAGCCTTAGGAAACTTGAGTAAGACCCAATCATTTTCTTTGAACATTAAGGCTCTTCTGTGCTTATCAGCAGCAGCTTTTTGCCTTTGTTGAGAGATGGCTATAGCCTCCCTAATCTTTTGAAAAGATTCTTGTAGGTCACGGCTATACTCATCGGCAGCGAAGATCTTCCCATGTACTTTCAGTAGCAAGGGACTTTTAGGTCTTCCTTCTATGATCTCGAAAGGTGCTTTGCCCGTAGAAGTATGTACATTATTATTGTAGGCATACTCTACTAGCGGTAAATACTTTTCCCATTGTGAGCGTTGATCTACTTCGGTAACATAAGTCTTGAGTAGATCGAGTATCGTAAGATTGGCTATCTCACTTTGGCCATCCGTTTGTGGGTGATAGGCCGAAGAGAAATTCAATCTTGTTCCTAGATTTTCAAAGAGACCTTTCCAGAAATTACTGGTCATTCTAGGATCTCTATCTGACACGATGGATGTGGGTAATCCATGGTGTTTGAAAATCTGAGATATGAAGAGAGTTGCCATTTGATGTGCCTTAATAGTCTTTTTGACAGGAATAAAATGTGCTTGCTCGCTAAACCTGTCGACTATTGTCCATATTCCTGTATTCCCATGGATAGACTTGGGTAATCCAAAGAGAAATCCATGGATATACTCTCCCATGGTGAATTTGGAATAGGCAATGGCTGGAGTAATCCAGGTTGCTTCCCTCTATCATACTTGGTCTTTTGGCATACTACACATTTTGAAACATACTCTTGTATGTCCACTTTCATGGTAGGCCAATAGAAATACGTCTCTACTCCTCGGAGAGTAGGTTGAATACCTCTATGCCCTGCATATGGAGGAGCATGGGATTCATACATAACCTTCTCACGAAGGGAATGGGTAACACATAGCCTATTGCCGTGGAGAAGATAACCATCCTGCAAGGTGAATGGTTCCTCTTTCTTCCCCAAAGCAAGGGCTGACATTATGTCTCTAAAGTAAGGGTCAGTAGCATACTCATCTATCATAGAGGATAGATCATTGTGAGTAGCTATAGACACCGCATTAACTTTTGGTCGTCGTGAAAGTGCATCGGCAACTTGATTGTGCTTACCAGCTATGTGAGCAATATGGAAATTAAATTGCGAAAGAAAATTTGCCCACCTCATTTGTTTGTCGGAAAGCTTGGTTTGCGTCATGAAATACTTGAGACTTTGGTGGTCGGTTCGTAGGATAAATGGAGTCCCCAATAGGTAGTGCTTCCATGTGTTTAGGGCATGTAGAACAGCTAAAAGCTCTTTCTCATAAATGCCCAAGACTCGTTCATCACCATTGAGCCTCCGGCTCTCATATGCTATGGCATGCCCTTCTTGAAGCAAAACCGCTCCAAGGCAATCACCATAAGCATCACATTGGACCTCAAATGGCTTTGAGAGATCCGGAAGCACGAGGACTGGTTGGGAAGTAAGCTTCTCTTTGAGTTTTTCAAAAGCATTTTGCTCCTTAGCAGTCTATACAAACTTAACGTTCTTCTTGGCTAAGTCGTGTAGTGGTGCTGCTACTTGAGAGAATTTTGCTATGAAGCGTCTATAGTATGCACACATACCAATAAAGCTTCTTAGCTCATGTAGATTCCTTGGGTTAGGCCATGATTTTATTACCTCTAACTTTGATGGATCCATACGAATACCATCGTGAGAGATAATATGGCCTAGATATTGAATCTCTTGAAGGAAGAATTCACTTTTCTTTTGGTTGAGAAAAAGTTTGTTCTCCCTCAAGGCTTGAAAAATCACTTGGAGATGTTGCTTATGTTCCTCCAAAGACTTGGAGTAGATGATGATATCATCGAAGAACACTCCAGTGAATTTTCGATATGGTCTAAAAATTTTCTCCATCAAACGATTGAACGTAGCTGGTGCATTAGTCAAGCCAAAAGGCATGACTAGATATTCATAAAGACCAAATGTTGTGCGAAACGCGGTCTTTAAGATATCCTCATCCACTATCCTTATTTGATGATAGCCACTCTTAAGGTCAATCCTACTGAAGTAGGTAGAGCCTTGTAGCTTATCAAACAGATCTTCTACCCGAGGTACGGGAAATCTGTTTTTGATAGTGATATGGTTTAATGCTCGATAGTCCACACACATACGGTATGTACCATCTTTCTTTTGCACTAAAAGGACTGGAGAACAAAAGGGAGAGGAACTAGGCCTCACCATCCCTTTGTCTACCAGCTCTTGTACTTGCCTCATGATCTCCTCTTGTTGAGCTTGTGAGACTCGATAAGGAGGTTTGTTAGGCGGTGAGCTTCCTGGAAGGAGCTCAATACGATGGTCATCATCCCCTCGTTTTGGAGGTAGGTCCATAGGGATATCATCGATGAACACATCTTGGAATCCTTTTAGAAAAGTAGACAAGTCTAACTCTTCTTGATTCCTATCATTTTCATTTGATGAAACATTATTAGCTTTTAGAGACTCTTTGACATAAATCATGTACGCAGAAACTGAGCTCTTCATTGATTTATCAAAAGAAAGAGGATTTACAAGTGGAATAGTGCGACCACGCTCACTAGCATCTATATACATGTTCTTTCCCCTGTAGGTGAAGTAAATTCTCCTTTCAGGGAACTTCATGTTGGCAGCCATGCGATCAAACCATGGTGCCCCCAGGATAACATCCTGATGTTGGAGGGGAGAGATGAAGAAGTCTTCTTTGTCGACATAGCTTTGGACATGAAGCCTCAACTTCCCAATCAAGGGAGTAATGGAGGCTTGTTGTCCCTTGAAAGCTGCATCAGCTGTTACTATATCTCCCATCTCAAAAGCTTGAATGCCCAACTTGGTAGCCAACTCTATTGATATGAAGTTGAGAGTAGAGCCAGGGTCAAACAAGATGAAGGCATCATGCTCTCTTACCTTTCCCCAAGCATAGGAGAGTGATGATCCTTTGCAATGAGCATCCTCTTTTGGAGCTTCGATGGTGGAAGCCCTAGGAGTCTCATTGCGAGTATTCTTCTTGGGGCAAGAACGATAGCCATGTCCTTGCTCCCCACACTTGAAACACTTATGGTCCTTGCGAAAAGCTTCAAGCTCTTCTGGAGAGAGTTTGTTTTTACCTTTGTAAACTCCCTTCTCCTTGGACCGATTGTTGTTGTTGTTGTTGGAAGTGCCTTGGGAATTATTTTGAGCATTGGATTTCCCCTTTGCATCATTTTTATCTTTGTTTTCCATGGGCTTGACATTACGTCTAGCCCCTTGATGGAAATTGATGCGTGAAGCAACCATGGTGTGGTGGATTACTTCGGTAATAGTACCGGGCCGTTGAGAGTTGATATATTTGGCCATCTCTTCAGGTAATCCCGCACAGAATTGTTGTCTTTGCTCGGCAAAGTCTATCTTTTGAAAGACAGTAGCTTTGAGATGTAAATCCCAAAACTTATCTACATACTTGTTGATAGACTCATGAGAGAGGAGCTTCAAGCCGCGCCATTCGGTAAGAACTTTATCTTTAGTATCGCTTGGAAGAAATTACTTCATGATGGAAACTCGTAGAGTTTTCCATGTCTTTGGGGCTTCTCCATTGCCACGAAGGCTAGCCCACCATTGCCGAGCTGATTTTTGGAAGTGCATAGCTACATGGCGTAGCTTGGAGGACTCTATGAAGCCCTCGTCCCCAAAGGCCGCATCAAATTGCTGGATGAAGGCCAACACTTTGTCGGTAGCACCAAAGGTGCCATCGTAGGTGAGAAAAGAGATACTCTTTCCTCCCTCCTTGAACTTCTTTAGCTTTTGTGACCTTCGCCATGCAGGAAATGATTTGCGATGCCCTCCCCTCTTGTATTCTCTAGGAGAATAGCCACAACTTTCATCGGAAGAGAAGGAAGGTGAAGAAGAAGGAGAAGAGGGTGACCTCTTCCTAGCCCTTTTCTTCCTTTGTTTCCTCTCTTGCCTTTGAGAGTGATGAGGAGAAGGACTATGGGTTGCTCTTTTCCTCTTGGGAGGAGTAGGCGATCGTCTACACCGCCTTCTTCGTGGAGCCACATCTTCAGAAGAACTTAGACTTTCATTGCTTTCTTTCTCTTTGGATTCCTCCTCTCGAATGGGAGAGAGTCTTCTTTTGGGGGTCTCTTCAAGAGGCCTCCTAAGCTCTCTCTCCTCTTGGAGAGGAAGGGAAATTCAATAGGCACGAAGTTGTTGAGTAACTTCGGCTTGCAAGGTAGGGTTGCCCATAGCTTGTTGCAACCTAGTCACAAGATAATTCACAAACATGGGAGCATCATCATTAGCACCTTCATGTGCAAAATCAAAGCTATCAATGTTCATTCTACTCTCTTGATTATTGTCAGCCATGTTAACAAAATTTTATGTATGTACTTAGTGTATGCTTTGGCAATTCAAAACCTTAGTTGCCACTCCTCTTAGCCTTTGAAAATCGGCTCTTAAGTATCTACACCCACGGCTCAAAGTGGTTAATTATAGAGAGTAGAGGAGTAGGTCTAACATAGCAGAATTGCCAAGGGCTAGCTCCTTTCGGACTTCTTATGGCTCAATAATGGTAAAGCCGTAGGCAAGTCTAAAAAGACTCCATTATTAAGTCCAAAGCTCCCGAGGTGTGCACCATCCCCCACATAGTGGGCTTAACAAAACCGGTATTAGATCCCAGTTCCACTTACTCTATTATAATTAACAACATCAACCATTTATAGGCTACTTAAGGACCTCTCTTCTTAAGCAAGAAAAGAGAAACCAAATGCTCTGATACCAATGTAATGGACTTTGCCTATTCAATTTGAGAATAGCGGAATTTAATGAGAGTACTTTCAAGAAATGATTTTGTGAGCATAGCGGGTAGACATAATTGAAGATAGCAACATAATCATAGCAATTAGTTAACTTGGCATAGACAATACTTTTGCAAGAGAGAGAGTTTAGAGAACATGACAACAATTGAGGACCGGATTTATGTGGAGCCGGTCCCCCCTCCAATAGGCATTTGTATTATGATTTCTCCCATAAAGAGAGACTTGTTACAATACAGTCTTTGTGTTCCTTGTGACCTAGGTGATGCCATGAAGATGGAAGGCTTCATGCACCACAAACATAACATAAACTTGAAGAAAGCTTTAACTATCCCAAGCCTCAGTCCCAAGACCTCAAACACCTTCGAAGGTGGAGAGAGCTAGCAGGGAATGAGGGTAGGGAAGAGGAAGAAGAAACATTTCGTAGGAGAAAGAATTAGTTCCTCACTTATCATACTCTTGTTGCTAGCATACATAATAGCATAGTAATGAAGAAGAAGGAGATGGCAAGCCTAAGCATTGAAGCATGGCTCTTGGTTGGATTTGCACTCCATAGCCAAGAGTGTTGGTGTAGGCTCTCAACCTCTACTTGCTTGGAGAGGGAGCTCTTGCACTTTGCATATCACACAATGAGAGTGCTTGTGAGTGTGTGTGGGTGAGTATACCCCCTAGGCACCCCCTAGCTTGCTTGGGTCGACCCCCCCTAGTAGCTCATGCCTGAAGCTCATTGGACCCCTCCAGGCCTAGCCAATCACAAGCAGGAGCCATTACAAGCAACATGGGTAGCCTTGGGACAAGTGTCCCCCTTTCCCTTTTGAGAGAGAGGACTTGATAAATGCTAAAACAATTAGATAATTCATGTAATTTATCATTGGACCCCTTTGAAGCCTAGCCAATAGGCTTCAAGCAACACATGAAGGTAACATGGGTAGGGGCCTGACATGTGTCCTTGTTGCCTCTTCAAGATGGGCTTCCCTTGTGTGTGTGAGTGGGTGTTCTCTCTCTAGGCCCTAGGAAAAGGGCTCGCCCCCCCTCTTGTAGGAATGCTTTTGACTTTTAGGTGATCAAGCACCTTACTCACCAAGCATGACAAAGCACTTGAACTAGGGGGGGTTCCCACAAGCATCTCAGGCAAGCTTCTCAAGGCACCTCAAGTACTTTAATCATGCAGCAAGTCAAGCACCTCAAGCATGGAGCCAGTCAAGCACCTCAAGCATCTTAATCAAGCACCTCAAGCATGAAAAACACCTCAAGCATGACAAGCACCTCAAGCAGGACAAGCACCTCGAGCTTGGGCCGGGTTCCCACCTCAAGCTCAGCCCTAGCTTACTTAAGGTCAAAAGGACTTTTACACACATTTATTGGAGGTCTTCAATGAAGCTAACCCTAAGGTCTTATGCTCCATTGGTTAGCCTTGCTCTTTGATAGACCATCTCCCTTTTGGGCCCCTTTACATTGGCCCCGTGTTGAGATAGATCTAAAAGCACATACCTATATCTTAACACTTGTTCCCGTTTATTCTCCCACATTAAGTGATCAATTTAATATGAGAAAATCATTTGGGTTAGTTAGATATTAGATTTTATGACAGGAATGATCCCCAGCCCGATCTTTCTTTTTAAGAGAGAGAGATATATATATATATATATATATATATAATTTTATTTTATTTTATTTTTAAGTCGCTGCGGCCGTGCTGCGCACGCGCACACACACACACACACACACTTAACCTACACCTAACTTATCTACTTACAGCTAATAGAGATACTGCCACACACACTCTAACACAGTTTACACAGTACTACAGTAGCTAACAGATCTACAAAACTAACCTTACAGAACTAACATTGAACCTTACATAACTAACATTCCATAGCTAATACCTTAATTCTAACAGTACATTGCAAAAAAATTGTAACTCCTTCTTTACAGAAAACAAAAAAGACAATACAATGTAACAAAAATCTTCTCCACACAACCACACCTTCCTTCTTCACAAATCCTTCAATTGAAATTGCATCACAAGAAAGCGTAAAGTGCTTAACCGAGCTTAGTGTAGGGCATTTCCCCGGCAACGGCGCCAAAAATGTGCGCTCCTTGTCGCACTGTCGAAGCAAGGGACTTGCCTAACACTGTGTGCGAGCCACAGACGGCTCCAAGCACACAACTAGCTTAACTATTAAGCTCAAAGAAAGCGATGGTGTGTCACTCACCGCTCTACGCTCGCATTCGTGGTGGATTCCTCGCCGCAATGAAGAAGAAGCTGCAGTCGTGCCGCGCTCAAACGCTTCGCCGCCGTCGTGCCTTCGTAATGCTTGATCGCACACTCTCTCTCTCTCTCTCTCTCTCTCTCACATACACAAACACACACAAGGAGGTGAAGAAGAAGAAGATGGAGATGGAGATGGAGCAAGAGTACTCTTCTATTGCACAAATGAGAATAAGTGAATTTTAGGTTTAGTTGGCTTTTATATGAGCTCACCCCATTCACACTTGGGCGCCCATGCTTAGCCAGCTAATCCCTTGAATGACCCAGCTAGAGTGCGCCTCTCATCGGCGATCACTCTTACCCTTTTCCTATTGGTCCGACAAGCCCGGTACCTGACTCTACCAAATACATAATACACGTCCGTCGTAGGTGATGGGGTGTCCGTGAGCCGTGAGGGTTAACACATGGGAGTGCAACACAAGAGCCTTGAGGCATTGCCTTGTTGGAGGCACAATGAGAAGAGGACAATAGCCCGTGCATTGAGTGCCCAAGGGAAACACAATGTGAAGTGCAAGGAGGGTGCAAGGCTGCCATGAGACAAGTGCTAGGAGAGAGAGATGGTGTGTAAAGCACTAGGGAGGTCTCCCCCCTCAATTGGTAGCACCCTTGAGGGTCATGTGAGGATTGATGTGATTCAAGCTCTAAAGCTCATGGCTATGGAGAGTTGTGATAGTGCTCAAGTGAAGAGAAAATGCTATGCTTCAAAAGTCTAAGGCTTTTCAAAAAGCATGCCAATTCAAATTAGGGCATGACATCATTGCTTGAGCCATTAGCAACCTAACCGTAGTCCATGTTAGATGGAGAATCTCCTAAGTTTGGCCAAATAGATAAATAGGATAACTCCCCAATCCAATAGCGTTTTAAATAATTTGTAAATAATGATAGACTTTAAATTAAATTAAGGATCTAAATCATGAATCTTACTCTAATACCATGTTGAAAATGAAGAGAAAGAGAGAGAACTTGACACAAGACAAGAAATGGAACCATGAAATGTAGATAGGCGGTGTGCATGTGACATCACTGACTAGCTCAATGAGTAATTCGTGTGGAGAAAGCTCGACTAGAGAGGTATCCCATAGAGCTAACATTAACTAACTTCTTTGTAAGGAAGTTATGAGAGGAACCATCATTGACGAAGGATTTTCAATTTATGCCCCTTGATAGGGCCATGCATTCTCACTATTTCATGTGGTCCAAAAAGTTGGCTATAACATAGTAGTAGCCAGATAACATTTGTGAAGCTCCTTTGTATGTGATACTTCCACATCTGCATATTTGAAAGAAGATTCAAGAGAAAGAAGTTGCATCATGTGCACTACCCTTTCCTTTCTTGTTCATGTTGCCTTTCCCTTGCATATTGGGACAATCCTTCTTAATACAAATTCTTAATAAGAGACTGAATCGTGGGATTTCTTTCTTGACTCTCTTTTAAAACCTTCATTGGAGAGGGGCTCTTGGATTGCAACGTAGATGATGGATATCTTTTGAATTACTAAGGAACAAATCCATTGTATCTTTGTATGCGGTCCCTGTCTTTGCTACCAAAATTTGAGGGCTTCATACTCTTGAGTAGTTTTGCCATCTCATTTAGGTCTAAGGACGACAACACATTAGCCTCATGGGAGATATCATCCCCTTGCATTGATTGTCCTGAGGGAGCTGCCCCTTGCATTTGTGCTCTAGGTTGTAGCTTTGTTGCACCTTGTCAATTCATAAATTTAACACCTAAATCAAGGAGATGTGTCATGTTTCCATCAAGTGCAATTTGGCTATCGAATTCTTTTGCAAATACCTCAAGTGCTTTAAATTCCTTAGTTTCAACTTAATCAAATTCCTAATAATAAGCAGTGTCTTGGTTTGTGCAAGGGGGCATTATATGAAGGATCCAATTGCTCATAAACTGGTGAGCCTTTCTCAAAGTTAAAATGATGAGTGGATGGTAATTAAGGCCATGGCGCATTCTGTGCTTTGCAAGAAAAGATTTATCTCAAAAATTTCCTCTGAGAGTATGGTATCTAGCATGCGCATTTAATAACCAATGGATGGTGCCCTTTTTGTTAATAGCAATAGAACAATGACTAACTATTGTTGAATGTGCCTAATTTGACCATTCTAGACAGATATCACCTTCAATTTAGAGCCACCCATTGCAAGAGAGCCCTCAAAGCTCTCATTCGGTGCATTTGGTTGCTTCAGTCAAATGCAAGGAGATTTTCTCAAGAACAAGCTGCAATCTTAAGGAGAGGTGGCAAGGTCAAATCAATAAGGCGACAGATTCAAGATCATGTGCATAAGATGAAGTAGATGTTTGGTTGGGCAAGCCCTTAAAATAATTTGTTGGAAACGAAGATGTTCCAACCATGTCAAGCGGTCTCGAAAGCATGAGAAAATAAGGAGCAAAGCAGGTGTAATGTGAGTGAGCATGTGGAAGGTGTGGCCATTAGAGAAGCTTTGTAAGGATGAGATCATTTTGTGGATCTAGTTTACTTGAAAATCGGAGTTCATCCTTTGTATGTCTTTGTCTGTGTAGTGCGTACTTACTCCTGCTTTTACCTGAAAGAAAAAAGGCTCAAGTGACTGCCCTTTCGCCGAAATGTCCAACACCCTTTGGTCAGGGCGTTAGAACTGAATCAAACACAACCCCAGTAAAAGCCCATCCGACCACTTTTGAATACGGGAGAGTGTAGAGCGAGAGCCTCGCCGTTACAGATACTGCAGAAAGCATCTTCTTGTGACAAAAGGAGAGCTACATGTGTGCCATCATCAGTGAAATGTGGACTGCCAAGTCAGTGATCTGTTTGTAATAGATTGTTGACATACGCCAGAGTGTTTCCAAGTGGAGTGAGTATTTAACAGCTTTTGGTGCGTGTCCGTGTATGAGAGAGAGAGAGAGAGAGAGAGAGAGTGTTTTTAAGTCTACTAGAACGTGGTGTGGATATCCTCCGTGTATCCATGAAAGGACAAAAGATACAAAGTAAAAAAAGTTACTGTCAGGTAGTTGGGGGGATCTGGGGGGTGATACATGGTAATGGAGCTCTACTACTAGGGAGAGATGCAATCTTGTATACGTATGGCAATTTGTACACATGAGAATGAAATAGAGACTAATGCCAAAATCTGGGTGTAGTATATAATGCATGGGTGGATATGGGGTGAAGAGCCCGCATAGTATGGCCCTGGGGTTGGGAAAAGCCTGGGCCCGTTGCTGTTGTAGTAGCGTGTCTGGATCTACCTATGAAGTAGTCATGGTGCTTTGTGTCCGGGCGGACGTGGATGTTTGCGACCCCCGATCACCTCAGCCTGTTGTAAGGTGATCCCTCGGTGTGTGATGGGAGGTGGCCTGGTAGTGGGGTGCTAGAAGAAATCTGTGAGGTGTCTGTCGATCATCTCTCATGGGCGGAGGGGTTGGGGGGGAGAGGGGGGGTTGTACCTCTCGGTGCCTTGGTATCTCAACTAACAAGTGACCAATTGGTGCCAATTTGTGGACTCTAGTATCCGGGGGAGGCTGGGTTGTCTTGAAAAAAGAGCCTTGTATTTGCTTGTAATATACGGATATGCTCTACATGTGCACGGATAATGTTCCTCACTCTCCACCTCTTTTTGCATAGTTGACTTTACTAGAATGGGCAAGAAGTGGTCTTGGTAGTATTGTCTCTTTGTGGGAAGAGGTTGCTGAGGTGTGATCCATGTCTCCCGGATGCATAGCTGCCAAAGATTGTGCTTGAGTATCTTGTTTCTCTCATTGTGTGAGAGACATATGTATGGTGAGTGAGGGTCTGAAGGGGGGTAGATCATCACTGCCTAGTCCCTTGGGTCCAAACCACTCTAATACCCGTGAGTACCATAATCGGGTCTCTGCCTCAGGTGAAAGGTGTATCGAGGCCTCATCCACCTCAAAGGCTTTGCACATGAGTTTGTCTTGTGGGAGCTCTCTTATCTGTTGTATAAAGCTATTGTTTGGAATAGGGTCTCGACCACCATTGGGGGAGCGGCCAGCTCTGCTAGGATGATGTCATGTGGCACTGAATGTTTGCTATGAAAGAAACATGAGACCATGATAATTTGTGGGCGCTCTATTCGTGTCCAGAGGGAGTTTGAAAATTGATAGGCCTGGTGCCCGGGCCACGTACATCATGGCAGGAGTGACTAGTGTATCAAAAAGCCACCCTTTGGTATGGGGCTTTTGGAAGTGGGGGTGGTGGCACCTACACTCTAGCATCGTTAGGGCTACATAAACCTCGTGTGAGTTGGTCTCTGGGGGTTCATGCCATAGTGAATCTTCTTGTTGTGCCAGCAAAAGTAATTTTTGTGTAGACACATGAGTCTACTACCTCCACATGTCCTCTTGCGGCCGTGAACATTGCACGGCCTTGAATATTTTGGATGTATGGAAGATCATGACCTTGGTCTTGCCAAGGTTCACCGTGAGGCCTCTGTGTATGCAAAACTCATCCAAGACTTGTAGGTGGCCCTCGTGTGACTTTGAAAGCAAGACATTGTTGTTAGCATAAAGCATAATGTGAACTGGTGTACCTCGGAGATCTGCTTCCACCCCTCCTTCCCGTAGTACATAGTCTGATATCTTGTCGCTGTAGAGCCCAAAGAGTGTGGGAGATAGGGGGCACCCTTGGTTCACATCGATGGTGCTAGCAATGGGGTCTGATAAGCTGTTAGGGCGTCATACTCGGCATGTAGCCTGTGCATACAGATCATGGATAGTCCGTATCATCTGAGAAGGTACACCAATCTCTTGGAGGCCTTGGAAGAGTCTCTCTCTAGGGATGATATCTAAGGCTTTGCGAAAGTGACAAGGCAACAATATAGCATCCTCTTCTGAGCTTTCACGCGTCGATCAAGCATCGAAGCACGAAGATGTGAGCATTGTAGAGAAAGTGTGCCTGAATCGCGAGAGTCCGGGTCTCGTAGCCTTGTGCCCTCTGTGTACGTGGTGGGCCCTACCTCAAGTACTGCCCCATACAGTTTGGCTAGTATGATGTTGATCATTATGGTCCTATTATTCCTGGGATCTAGGGTGTCTCTAGATTTGTGGTTAGGCACAATGGTATACATAGTCCACTTCTCTTGTAGTTCCTCAACCAATGCTCGGTTGAAGAGAGGTGCTATCAAAGGGGCTATGGTGTCTACTGCATAAATCAGGTGCTCGCTTTGCAAGCCTATGTGATCGGATGATTGGCAATGCTGTAGGCGGTGGAAGGCCGCCACACCGTGTCGAATGTAAAGAGGATTGCAGTGGCAGGGCATGGCTCTAGTGGCTCTTGGATAGATCGTTGCTCGAGTATGTGGTATAGTCTCTCTACATAATCGTACGACGTGCTAGGGTCCTTGATGGGAGTTGGCGAAGGTGGCAACTTGGAGTGCCATCCAAGATGTGGCAGAGTCTTGGCTAATTAGTAGGTACTAGGTGGTATAACTCAGGCTCCCGTGCCTCCTCGAAGGCCAGACGTTTGTTGCCTGTGATGACCTTCAAGGCATCTGACCTCTCTCAGTGATCTCCAAAGCTCTTTGGGACTTTAGCCTCTTGGATAGCTCTCTGCACTTAGCATCATACAATTGGTTTTGGGGCATCATTTGAGGGGGTGGTGGTCGGCCATTGTATGTGGCATGTTGGAAGCTACTGATGGCTGATGTGTGTAAAATGAAAGATACCTGGCTGGTGAGAGTGGCCAAAGGGGCATCACGGTCTAAGTTGTGTGTGTGTGTGTGTGTGTGTGTGTCACGTGACACATCCAACCCTATGTGTCCGTGGACAAGCTACAGCATGATCAGGGTTCAATCAGTCAAGTCAGTCTAGATTTAGAAGTGATCTGGCACTTTGGTGAGTTTGTTCACAGACCGTGCATGCCCAGTCACTTAGTGTAGATGCATATCCTCTGGTTGCACATAGCATGATCATCAGTATTCCCATCAGAATCCATTAGAATCAGTTAGGGTAATTTTCCAGTGATTTTAGCCTATTTTCCCTATTTTTGACATTTTTCACTTATTAATTTAAGTGGCTTCCCAACAAAAGTAGGTAGGGCAATTTTGCTAAGTTTGTATATAAGCAAACCCAAGTTAGCACTCAATGGCAGAAGAAGCAGTAGGAGCTCCCCGCTCAACAGGCACCTTCTCAGCAAGAACCATCAAGAACTCCTTGCCTTGGCGATTTCCCTCTCCCTTGCCTTGGCGTTTTCTCCAAGCCCTAGCGTTTTCTGTTTCTAGCAGATTTCCCCCGCAAGCCTGCCTCAAGCCCCTAGCCTTGGCGTTTTCAGTTTCCCTCATCGCCAACACTCCCAGATTCCCAGGGTTTTCACTAACGCTACAAAGCTGCCAGCGTTTTTGGATTTTCAGCCTTGAGTGAAGTAGACAAGGCAGCGTTTTCAGCATTCATGAACAGCAGCAGATTCAGCCCTAGACATTGCAGAAGATCGTCATTTTCAGCCTTCAAAAACGCAGCCAAAACAGCGTTTTTAGCAACCCCAAAACAGTCCCAGATTTTCAGCCATAGCGTTTTTATGGACAGCAGATAGAAGACCGCAGATTTCAGCCCTTAGGTCATCGTCGTCATCACCGTCGTCATCGTCGACATAGCCTAGACTTGCATCAGTCTCATGCTTACCATTTGTACCAGATTGTGCAATCATAAGTAGACCACTCTCGCCGACGAGAGTGGGGCCTTCGGAGGAGGGTTTTACAATGTCTCTGGTGTCGTATCTCTCTTCTCTCTATCTCTCAGTCTCATTCACTTGCACGCACAGTGTCCATTCACTTTTGTTTGTGATCATAGCACTCTCTCATTAAGAACGGAAGGCTCTACCTTCCATAAGAACAAAAGGAACCTTGAGCACAGTTCGGAGCACTCATCTTGAGCAAAGCGCAAACATTCATTCCGCTGCACCTAATAGTGTGTGTGTGTGTGAGAGAGAGAGAGAGAGAGAGAGAGAGAGAGAGAGAGAGAGAGAGAGAGAGAGAGAGAGAGAGAGAGAGAGAGAGAGAGAGAGATGAAATGATATATTAACGTCCACAAAAGACCAAAATGACCTATGAGACTAACAAGTTACAAACTGGTGAATCTAATACAAAGTCTCTGTGCTGAAAGAAAGACTAACGTCCTAAACAAAATGTTGTAGTGAAAGTGAAATGGGGGAAAGACTAGAGACTTTCTAGTCAATACAAGTGTGCAAAACAATGAGGGATGCAAGAAGCTTAAGCTACTAAGAAGGGGATAATCCTCTAACTCAGAGTAAATCCAGCATTGGTCGGTGTCCGATCTCCTCGATGTCCGCCATGGTCAAAAACCTGACTGGGTATCCTGCGTGGCGTACCAAAATAATCCGAATCCTCCTTATGCCCTCCTCTGTAATTGTGGATGCTTGGATCTCCCTAGGTCCATTGCGTGCACGGTCAATCAGTGTGCCTCTAGTGGAGGTCGGATTCAAACTCTACTGCAGAACGTGTCTGTCTAGCTGTCTAGTGGTAATGGCTGGCCTGAAATAGTCCATGACCTGTCGGTGAGTCTGTCTCTCTGATCGCCTCAACAAGCAATCCCTATGTCTTCTCAACTCAAGCAAGAACATACCCAAGCATCTCTGATCCTGGTATCCCATAACTTTGGAAAGTGGTCCAAAACCCTACCTGAATAAGCAATGGAATTGCCCACGAATCTCATAGGATGCGGAGCAATGACATATGTAATGCAGCTCTGTTGCTGGCTCCCTATGGCATACACGACATACCCTGCCCTCAGGCGGAACTCTTCTATATCTCCCAATCTCAATCTCAAGCCGGCGTGAGGATGTGCAAATCTGGCCAATAGCACACCGCACACCCGATGTGATAAATGTGTATCCATATAACTGGGCTTGACTACAAAGCCATCTGCAGAGAGAGAGAGAGAGAGAGAGAGAGAGAGAGAGAGAGAGAGAGAGAGAGAGAGAGAGAGAGAGAGAGAGAGAGAGAGAGAGAGAGAGAGAGAGAGAGAGAGAGAGAGAGAGAGATCCATATAACTGGGCTTGACTACAAAGCCATCTGCAGAGAGAGAGAGAGAGAGAGAGAGAGAGAGAGAGAGAGAGAGAGAGAGAGAGAGAGAGAGAGAGAGAGAGAGAGAGAGAGAGAGAGAGAGAGAGAGAGAGAGAGAGAGAGAGAGAGAGAGGTGGTGGTGGTCAAATAACCCTCTGTCACCTACCGTGTCATTGGAATGGTGTTTTCTTCAAGATGAAGCACCTTCGCCTTTTACATACTCGAGCATCACGTTGGTGCAACCAAAGTTGGTCTGTGCTAGGAAGTGTGCAATGCAATGATGTGTATGCTGACAGGTGCATGGTACAGGGCTAAAGCTAGTGGGGGAGACCTCAGCAGGACAGTGGCAACGGAAATGCATGCTTAAAGTTTTTTTTTTTTAGGCCAAGGGGGGCCCTCCAAGGTGAGCTAATTGGGATGGCACATTAAGGTGTTTGAAATGCAGGGAATATACCTTGAAATGTGGTATTTGAGATGCTCCAAAAGCTGGTCTAGACAGCTCGTCAAACGGACCTTCCATGTAAAAGATATGCAAGTCCAAAGTTAGAAGACTTTGTAGATCCCTGACGGATAGGGCAAGTAAAGACAGGTGTCCAAAAATGGGATCAGTGGATACACGTGTAAAGCTCAAGCTAGTCTTTTTGGATTGCCATTCGGAGCTCAGACGGGCAAGTTATGGCCTGTGGAATATTTGCAGGGGGTCGGGTACATGCTCACCGGGCCACGTTGGTAAGCGCGCCGACATAATTTTTTTTAGCTCGCCAAGATTCTAGAAGATTGCATGCAAGGTGGGGAGCCGGCCGAAATTTGCGGCTTGTTAATCGAAGTCATGAGCACCGGGATACGCCCAGTTCAAGCTGGCAAGCAATCACGGCAGGGGGGCGAACTCGATTCTTTTTCCAGTTTTGAGACTTGACATTAAAGGTTGTGAGGTGATTGAAATGCGGCAAACTCTTCAAGGTTTGGGGCTGGCCGGGGTGTGGCTTGGCGAAAAGGGGGTTCGGCGAACTCGTGCACGTGGAGCACCGAGGCATGGGAAGCTTGCATTAAAACCCTTCCTTGGTTATAAAAATAAATGGCAATGAGAAATGAGGATGGAATTTGAAAAGTGGAAAGCTGAGGTGAGTTACACAAGCCAAATGGGCATTTTGTAATGACTTATGAGCTTATGGGGAGCAATAGCGTTGGGCGCTATTGCTCAAGAGTACTTTTTTTAGAAAGTAGGAAAAAAAGGGGAAAAGAAGAAAGAGGGGGCGACTGGCTTGAGAAGCAGAGGGTTTTTCTCAAGTGGGAGGAAGAGGAGGAGAAAGGGTTTTTTTTCGTGCGCTCGAGGAGTCGAAGCCGCACAAGATTGTGGATTGCCGTGATGCGGCTCGAAAGAGCGAAGGCCTTGTAGGAGAGGTAGCTAGTGAAGGCTACCAAGACGAAAAGTTGCTGTCGGAGCGAAGCCGAAGTTGGATTTTTGGTTGAGGCGTGTGCCGATGGAGTCGAACTTTGAGGGAGGTGTGTGCCCCTCTGTATGAAACACTGATGGCCATGGTGCGGCCTAGAGCAGACTCTACGGATTTTGTACATGGTTTTTTTCATTGAAGGAAAGCTATCATTGCCGGTTTTGGCGTCGTCTCTCTCCCCTTCCCCCTTTCTTCTTTGCTCGTCTCCAGGATGTGTGGTGCCGGTGTGTGTGAGTGTGTGCGCCCCCCCGGGCCCCCTGTGTGTGAAAGAAAGAGAGAGAGGTATAGAGATGTGGAAGAGCTGGAAGCGGGCAAGATCGGTGTGGTAGCTGTCTGAGGATTGTGCAAAGCGTGTGTGCGTTGGACGAAGTGCAGGCGGGGCCCTGCTAGTGTGAATTGGCTTTTTTGAAGGTGTTTTCGAGAGGACAGGGGTGCTATGAATACCCTGAGCTATATTGGGGCAGTTGTTTGTGTGTCGGGTGTGTTTCCCATTCCCCCTCTCCATCTTCTGGTGCCCCGACGGAGGAGCACATTGATTGCTCCCTGTTGATGTGTTTATAAGCAAAAACGTGGCAAGAGTGTTGGCCCGATTTTCAGCGGTGAAGAAGATGCGGATGAGTGGCTGGCAGATTTCTAGTTATTTATGCTCTCATTGCGAATGTGGAGTGATGAAGAAAAGTTGGAGACAGTTCCGTTGGTGTTGCAAGGTAAAGCAAACGCTTGGTTTGATGGTCTGGAAGCTGCGGATAAGCAAGATTGGGCTGGTTTTCGAGAGCGAAGAGGTGGAGCCTGTTCTCGTGGAGTGCTTGTATGAAAGGGTAATAGATCGTGGCCAAGTGGTAGGTGCCAAGAGCTTGGGGTTGGATGACAAAAGTGGACACAACGATGGTCCAGCTTTTGTGGAGCAGCTAGAGGATGACGACGGTGATATTGAATCGGGCTATGGTGAAGATGATGAGGCTACAAGCTCGAACTTTTGGGAAACGAGCGAGGAGGATAGAGATACAAGCTGGGAGACAGAATCCGAAGAGTCGATGCTGGTAAAGGTAAAGTTATCTTGTTATGTGCATAAGGATGTGGTGGTTGCCACTATAAAGGATGAGCAGGTGATAGCATTGGAGCTTGGGAATAAAGACATTCAAGTGAGGGTGCTATGCGGCACCATGCTAATGACGATGCTCATCAAGGTAGCTTAGAGCTATGGAAGGTGCTTTGATTGTACAGCAGATACAAAGGTTTCCCAAGAAGGAGAGAGTTGTTGTAGCTTAGGAAGAAGAAGAGGTTGAAGAAGATGGCAAGCAAGAGGCGTCGGATGCTGATCAAAGGGAAGAGCAATTGCAATTGCCTATGAATTGCACGGGTTCTTTTGGCCAGGAATACATTGAAGATGAAGATGATTGGGGGTTTGATGACCCAATAGGTGAGATGGATAAAGAGACACAGGTGCTTGCTAGGAAAGCTTTGACCAGAATATAAGTGATACGAGGGTCTGTCCCTCTACAGGTGGAGGTTTTTTTTGGAGAGCAAAAGTCTGCTGCTATGGTGGTGCCGACAGAGGCAGGTATGGAGGTGAGTATGGAAGTGATGGTGATCGGGTGCCTATGTTGAAAGGGTTGCCCGCTAAGTGGAGTGGTCCTTTTGAGCATGAAGAAAAGTCCAAGGGTGTGGACTTGTTCGAGCTAACAAAGGAAATTTGCATATGGTGGTTGAAGGGGATGCTGATAAACGCAGCTGTGCAGTGGATTGTCGAGCAGGTACAAGATTTGCTTGAGGAGGATCTTACATTATATGGTTGGGAGGGAGGGCATGGTATGCTCAATGTGAATGATGATGTACACTCGGAGAGTGGTGATGCTTTTGGTGGTGTTTTTTTGGAAGTGGACAATATGCCTATGGATGCTTGGAGCGATGGAAGCATGGCGAGAACAACTTATGTGGATTGTTGGCTAGATGCCTTGGTGTGGCACTATGTGAGCATGTTACAGGTGGATCAAGGGGATCAATGCCAGATGTTTGATCCAGGCGGATGATGGCAGGTAAAGCAGGGGGTTGGGCAACCCGCATGAACAAAGGCAGCAGGTAGCAAATGCCAGGTTTTGTACATATGTTAGGTGGTTTTCTGATGTGTAGAGAGTTTGTTTTGGTGTGGCAGTTTTTAAGTGCAATAAGCCTGTTTGTGGTTGAACATGAATGTTCAACAAGGGGGTGGGCAATGATGGGGCAACCAAAGTTGATTTGTGCTAGGAAGTGTGCAATGCAATGATGTGTATGCTGACAGGTGCATGGTAGAAGGCTAAAGCTAGTGTGGGAGACCTCAGCAAGACAGTAGCAACAGAAATGCATGCTTTAAGTTTTTTTTTTTAGGCCAAGGGGGGGCCTCCAAGGTGAGCTAATTGGGATGGCACATTAATGTGTTTGATATGCGGGGAATATATGTAAGGTGCAGCCGAATGGATGTTGTATTTTCTCAAGATGAGTGATCCATATTTGCTCAAGGTTCCTTTTAGTTCTTGAGCCTTCCGTTCTTTATGTAGAGTGCTATGATCACGAACAAAGTGAGTGGATACTGTGCGTGCAAGTGTATGAGACTGAGAGAGAGAGAGAAGAGAGATACGACACCAGAGACGTTGTAAAACCCTCCTCCGAAGGCCCCACTCTCGTCGGCGAGAGTGGTCTACTATTGATTGCACAAAGTGGTACAATGATGATGCATGGGAACTGATGCAACTCGGGGCTATGTCGGTGACGACGACGCGGATGGCGACAATGACCTAAGGGCTGAAATCTGCAAACTTTTAGCGGTTGTACAAAAACGCTATGTGCTGAAATTTTGGGACTGCTGAAAACGCAGATTTGGCTGCTGTTTTTGAGGACTGAAAACGCTGATTGGTCTGCTGTTTTCGGGGCTGAAAAACGCTGAGTATCTGCAGGAGGGTTAGGGCTGAAAAACGCTGTTTTACCTGTTGCAAAAACGCTGTTTTAACTGCTTTAACTGTTGTCGCTAGGGCTGAAAACGCTGGGGAAGCTAGGCGTCTCTGCTGAAAACGCTAGGCAATTGGAGGAGCTAGCGATATGCAAAAACGCTAGGGATGGAGGTTGGTGGAACGCCAAGGCGATGGGTGCTTGAGGGGTTCTTGCTGAGAGAGGGGAGTACCTGCTGCCAAAGGCTTGTTGTGCTCCTTGCTCATCTGCCAAAGGGTGCTAGCTTTGGTTTGCTTATATATTTTCTTACCCAAATTGCCCTACCTACTTTTGTTGGAAAGTCACTTAAATTAATAAGTGAAAAATGTCAAAAATAGGGAAAATAGGCTAAATGCACTGCAAAAATCCCCTAACTGATTCTAATGGATTTTGATGGGAATACTGATGATCATGTTGTGTGCAACCAGAGGATATTCATCTATACCAAGTGACTGGGTATGCACGGTCTACGAATAGACTCACAAAAGTGCCAGATCACTTCTAATCTAGACTTGACTGAAATTGACGAAAACCCTGTTAAGGTGTAGCTTGTCCATGGACACATAGGGTTGGATGTGTCACGTGACATCCCCTGCTTTTTAAAGTGAGGTACTGGTACCGAGCTGCATTGCTTCCTTGTAGTTTGCCAACAACTCTGGATAATCCTTGAAGAACTCGTCTACCCACATCGCTTCATGGGTTCCTCGATCCTTGAACTTCAAAAATAGTTGTCGCACTTGCTTCTTCGAACCATGGCGAAACCGATGCAACAACATTTGCTCTGGCTCCATGACTTCAGCTTCATCGATGATCTCCGGTTCTTCTTCTTCCGAAATGTCCTTTGGAGTCCGTGAAACACTTTTAACCAAGAAACATGGAAAACGTTGTGCATTGACCATGAGTTAGGCAACCGCAATTTCATTGAAACCTCATTTATCTTTTTAATGATTGGAAATGGACCATACATACGAAAAGACAACTTTGGACACTTCTTTCCAACTTGCTTAAGACGTTGTTTCACGATTCTTAGATATACCCAATCTTCTTTCTTGATCGAGACCTCCTGACGATGCTTGTTAGCCTGCCGTGAATAAGATTCCTGAGCTTTGCTTAGCCGAAGCTTCACACTCTCAAAAAATCTCATCCAATGACTGACTTTCAGCATTGGCATCAAGCATTTGACTGACCGAGCGAGTCAAAAGTGACTGGAACGGACGGCCAAAAGCTGCCTCATATGGAGTTCGACCAATAGCAGAAGAAAAAGAGTCGTTCAAAATAGCTTGTACCAATGGAAGATAGAGTTCCCACTGAGACTGCTGATCATGCACATATGACTTTAAAACATCAAAAGCCAACTGATTGTAAATTTCTGTTTGACCATCTGACTGTGGATGAAAAGCCGATGAAAAATTCAACTTAGTGCCAAAATTTTCAAAGAGTGCGTGCCGAAAATTGGACGTGAACTTAACATCCCTATCTGAAACAATTGACTTTGGCAAACCACAGAGGGGGTACCAATGCTTAATGAACAATTGTGCTACATCTTGTGCAGTAACTGTGGCTTTATAAGGAATCAACATGCAAAATTTGCTGAAACGATCAACAATTGTTAAACATTGAGTGTTCCTTGAATACAAACTTGGTGGTAGGTTAGTCACAAAATCCATAGAAATATCTTGAAAAGGTCCATCGGGAATAGGCAGCGGAAGCAAGAGGCCTTGCTGCTGTCCCCGAGGAGCTTTTACTTTTTGACATATAGTGCACTGTGTGACATAACGAAACACATCTTTTCGCATTTTAGGCCAATAAAAAAATCGTTCAATTTTTTCCAATGTGGTGTTCATTCCCCTGTGCCCACCCGTGAGAGAATCATGTGCATTGATCAGGTTCACTTAATCGTTTTTACCCAAATTGGAATGAGAGGTGCAGCGGAATGAATGTTGTATTTTCTCAAGATTAGTGATCTTTATTGCTCAAGGTTCCTTTTAGTTCTTAGGGAAAGAGAGAGCTTTCCGTCTTATGGAGAGTGCTATGATCACGAACAAAGTGAGTGGATATTGTGCGTGCAAGTGAATGAGACCGAGAGAAGGAGAGAGAAGAGATATGACACCCGAGAGGTTGTAAAACCCTCCTCCGAAGGCCCCACTCTCGTCGGCGAGAGTGGTCTACTTGATTGCACAAAGGTGTACAATGCATATGCAATGGACTATGCAACTTGGTCTATGCCGATGCCGATGACGACGATGACGATGACGACGACGGCTGAAATCTGAGATCTTCTAATCGCTGAATTTCGGGACTGTTTCGGTGGCTGAAAATGACTGTTTTGGCTGCGTTTTCTTGGCTGAAAAATGAGGTTTCTTAGGGTTGAAAACTGATGGTCTTTATGGGCTGAATCTGCTACACTTTAGGTGAATAATGCCGGCCTTAATTTGCTGCTGAAATCCAAAAACGCAAGGGGCTGAAATTGGTCCTTCTGTCGCCGGGGTTCTGCAAATGCAAAAACGCTAGGTTGATCTGCTGTGTCGTGATGACGTCGGGGCTGATCTGCTGTGCACAAATCGCCAAGGCTGATCTGATGCAAAGACGCTAGGTCTTCTGTGGAGAAAACGCCAGAGTAGTCGCGGAGGTTGGTCTTGCTGAGAAGTTGCCTGTTGAGCAAGGTGCTCCTGCTGCCTCTTCTGTCAGAAAGTGCTACTTGGGTTTGCTTATATATTAATTGCCCTACCTACTTTTGTTGGAAAGTCACTTAAAAATAATAAGTGAAAATAACCAAAAATAGGAAAATAGGCTAAATGCATTGGAAAATTCCCGTAACTGATGCTAATGGATTCTGATGGGAATTCCGATGATCATGCTGTGTGCAACCGGAGGATATGCATCTATGCTAAGTGATTGGGCATGCACGATCTACGAATAGACTCACAAAAGTGCCAGATCACTGTTAATCTAAACTGACTGAACTGACTGAACCTTGTTGTGGTGTAGCTTGTCCATGGACACATAGGGTTGGGATGTGTCACATGACATCTCCTCCTTTTCAAAGTGAGGTATTGGTACCGAACTGTATGGCGTCGAGGGAGATCGCCACCAGCATCCGGAATTCTGGAAGGGACTCTTCGCCGGCCCACTCTGATGTGTGGGTCGTGCGGTACTTGAACTTCATAAAGGTCTGCAACGCTTGCTTCTTTGGGCCGCGTCGAAAGCGACACAAAGTCTTCTGAATCTCCTTTCTTGCTTCAACTTCGTCTAGAGACCTGCTTCTTTCGTCTTCAAGAATCTCCATGGCTGAAAATTCCTGAAACCATCTCCAACACAAAACCATGAACATACCCATTCCATGTATAGTGAAGGAAAAAAATCTTGTCTTCTCTAAAGACTGTGTATGCAATGTAGATGAACATAGAAATGGAATGACAATCCGTTCATCAAACACATGCAAACAATGAGATCGAATCTTTTCTGTTTGATCAAAATCAATCAACTGTGGCAAATCACAATGGAAATGCCCATGCTTGGTGCTCATACTATCATGTGCTCTTTCGAAAACTGTGTCATGCCAAGGAAGAGACATGGAATGCGACTTCCTTACATACAAACTTTTCAGCTTTTCATGAACAATCCGCATACGTTCGTGCTCATCCATGAGAGAAACGTGCTCAACATACAATATGTCATGCCTAGGAAAAGGGATCACATAACGATGCTGACTAAAATACAGGAAACCTTCACGAATGAAACACTCGAACAATGCGTGCGTATCAATCATGCAAACACATAATACTTCCTGTGAGGGTTCTTTGGACCAAGGCTCGAGAGCCAAGATCGCTTCTTTTGGAATGATCGAATCGTCTTGTGGGGGTTCTTTGGACCTCGACTCGAAAGCCAAGATCGGATCTTCGTGATTGATCGAATCTACAACGAGGTTAGCTTCGCTAGGAAAAGCATCAACTAACACATCATTCTTGTGAACAATCACATCTTGTTCATGCAATTCATCATGCTTGTCTTTATCATCCAAATCATCATGCAAATCATTATCATTCAAATCATCATCATGCTTCACACAATCATGCAAATCCGGTGTGTCATGCTTTGGAGAAGAAGAGACTGAGAGAGTCTTCTTTTTTCGATCTTGTTGCATCTGTGCCTGTATTCGAGAAAAGAGTCACAACATCTCTTGCATTCTTGCTTTGGTCTCGCGATCAAATCTTGCTTGACTTTCTCTTTCTTCCTAGTCGAACTGACGCTCTATGGCTGCCATTTCTTCTTCGTAGGCCTGTCTGTCTGCTTCTCTTGCTTGGTCCAACTCCTCCATAGGAGTTAGTGCAATCTTTGTCGTAGATGGGGAAGGGTCGGAAAAACCTCCTGGTGAGGAAAATTCTTCTTCGCCTCTCTCATGCTCATCACTTCCAAGCGAAGTATCCAATCCGCTTTGAGTGATGATCATTCTGCAATCGTGGGTTCTTGTGGGTTCTTGTGTTCACGAGGAACTTGGGTTCTTGGGGGTCTTGGGTTCTTAAGTTCACGAGGAACTTAGGTTCTTGCGGGTCTTGAGGTTCTTGAGGTCCTTGATTCGTGAGAATCTTGGGTTCTTGAGGTTCTTGAGTCTTGAGGGTCTTGGGTTCTTGGGGTTCTCTTTCGCTTGCAAATCGCGTTGGAGAAGGATCTTCTCTTCACCCGAGTTCTACCCTTTCCTGCGGGCGCACCCCTTGGCGGCCTTGCGCTCACACCAAGGTTGCTTTTTCCCACGTCACGTCGATTGGCCAGTCGCTAAGTGCACGGTCCGCTCTCAATGAGTGAAAAGAGACACAAGGGGAGGCTGGACAAGCCCTTCTTTCTTGGGATTGCTGTCACTCTTCAACAAAACACGATTAGGAATCGCCACGCCCAAGTAAACTTGGTTTCGTGCGATCGCAACAAGCAAAACAATTCTTGTGGTTCTTTCCTTGAGTAATGCAGAACACTTCCAAAGCTCTGATACCAATGTTAGGTGCAGCGGAATGAATGTTGTATTTTCTCAAGATTAGTGATCTTTACTGCTCAAGGTTCCTTTTAGTTCTTAGGGAAAGAGAGAGCTTTCCGTCTTATGGAGAGTGCTATGATCACGAACAAAGTGAGTGGATATTGTGCGTGCAAGTGAATGAGACTGAGAGAAGGAGAGAGAAGAGATACGACACCCGAGAGGTTGTAAAACCCTCCTCCGAAGGCCCCACTCTCGTCGGCGAGTGGTCTACTTGATTGCACAAAGGTGTACAATGCGTATGCAATGGACTATGCAACTTGGTCTATGCCGACGACGACGACGACGACGATGGCTGAAATCTGAGATCTTCTAATCACTGAATTTCGGGGTTTTGGCTGCGTTTTCTTGGCTGAAAAATGAGGTTTCTTAGGGTTGAAAACTGATGGTCTTTACGGGTTGAATCTGCTACACTTTAGGTGAATAATGCCGGTCTTAATTTGCTACTGAAATCCAAAAACGCCAGGGGCTGAAATTGGTCCTTCTGTCACCGGGGTTCTGCAAATGCAAAAACGCTAGGTTGATCTGCTGTGTCGTGATGATGCCGGGGCTGATCTGCTGTGCACAAATCGCCAAGGCTGATCTGATTCAAAAACGCTAGGTCTTCTGTGGAGAAAACGCCAGAGTAGTCGCGGGGGTTGGTCTTGCTGAGAAGTTGCCTGTTGAGCAAGGTGCTCCTGCTGCCTCTTCTGTCAGAAAGTGCTAACTTGGGTTTGCTTATATATTAACTTAGCAAAATTGCCCTACCTACTTTTGTTGGAAAGTCACTTAAAAATAATAAGTGAAAATAACCAAAAATAGGAAAATAGGCTAAATGCATTGGAAAATTCCCCTAACTGATGCTAATGGATTCTGATGGGAATTCCGATGATCATGCTGTGTGCAACCGGAGGATATGCATCTATGCTAAGTGATTGGGCATGCACGATCTACGAATAGACTCACAAAAGTGCCAGATCACTGCTAATCTAAACTGATTGAACTGACTGAACCCTGCTGTGGTGTAGCTTGTCCACGGACACATAGGGTTGGGATGTGTCACGTGACAGTGCACTAGGCATAGACTGGAGCCACTTGAGGGCTTGATAATCTGTGCGCACTGTAAACTCTTTACCATATAGAAAATGCTTCCAATGCTTAAGAGAGTGAATGACAGACAAAAGTTCTTTATCATAAACTGAATAATTCTTTTCCGCACTATTGAGCTTCCGGCTAAGGAAAGCTACAGGACGACCATGCTACTGAAGCACAACACCTAAGGCGACATTGCTCGCATCCGTCCATACCTCAAAGGGATTATCCCAAGAGGCAAGGATAAGACACGGTGCTTCTGTCACCTCAACCTTGAGAGCTGCGAAAGCCTTAATGGCTGCCTCGGGCAAGTCTACGCGTTGACGTCGAGTCTTTACCCCTTTCAAAACATCAGTCATAGGTGCAGCAATGCGTGCAAAATTCTCTTTGTGCGAACTATATGCTTGGCATAAACCAAGAAAAGAACGCACATCATATGCAGTTTTGGGCAAATCCCAATTACGAACTTGTTCCACCTTCGCGGGATCTAGCTTGCCGCCTTATGCAAAAATGATTTAACCCAGATAAGTGACTTCAATAAGAAAAAGTTCAGACTTCTTAGCTGCAATGTACAACTGACACTCATCCAAACGAGTTAGTACTCTTTCGACATCTCTTTCATGTTGTTCCCACGATGCGGAAAAAATGAGAATATCATCTAAAAAGATGAACACACATACACCGACCATATCACCGAAATGACCTACCATGAGACGATTGAATGTACCCGCGGCACCTGTCAATCCAAAAGGCATAAAATATACTCCCATTGCCCTCGCTCGGTGCGAAAGGCGGTCTTGAAAATGTAGCCTTTGATACCCGTATCTGATGATATCCACTTTTGAGATCGACCTTGCTGAAAACCTTTGCCCCATTGAGCCTATCGAGGATATACTCAATGCGAGGCATCGGAAAATTGTTCTTGATGGTCATCTTGTTTAATGCCCTGTAATCAACACACAAACGAGACGAACCATCTTTCTTGCGAACAAACAAAATAGGAGCAGCAAAAGGACTTACACTAGGGCGTATGAATCCTCTAGCCACCAACTCGGTAAGTTGTCGCTCTAACTCTTCCTCCTGTGTCTTGTTCAATCGATAGGGAGCCTTACTGATAGGCTGTGCTCCCTCCATAAGCTCGATGCGATGGTCCTCCGGTCACTCGGGTGGGAGACGAGGTGGAAGATCATCCTGCAAAAAGAGATGTTTAAACTTCGTAAACAACTCTGAATACTTAGCTGGAGCCTGAATGCTCTGGGAAACTGGAGCAGCATAGACAAATGCCGCTTGTGCTCCTCGTCGTAATTCACGCTTTACCTGCATATGAGAGATGAGAGGCAAAGAATGCAAGCCCTTCTCAGCACGAATGATGAGGGGGGAATCAGTTTCGGCATGTAAAGTGAGAGTGTTAGCCTCCCAATCAATGAGAGGATTGAGTTCACGAAACCATCTTATGCCCAAAATCATATCACATCCTGAGAGAGGAGACAAAAAAAATTTCCTACTGAAAGAAGCTTGTTGAACGGTAAACATCTCATCAAGGCACTCCTTCGTGATGAGAGAGTCCATACCAGGAGCGAAGCCAGAAACCTCGAGAGGAGATTTCTAACTAACCTCTAGGCGGGCTCTCTCTACAAGAGGGAGACTAATCACATCATGCATACTGCCTGGATCAAGCAATATGATAAAACGCTGACCTTTCACATGACCATAACACTTCATGAGGGACTCATCAATGTGTGTGTCAGAGTCGAGAGAAGATGCAGGTTGGTTTGTGATAGTGCTTGTGGTTGCTGTGGGTGCCTTTTGTTCTTTAGGTGGGACTATCTTAGGACAGGCCTTCTTAATGTGACCCTTGATGGGACATTGAAAACATCTACCTTCTTTAGCATAAATCACTTGTTCTTCAGCCGTGATCTATCCTCCTACAATTCCTTGTGCAACTTTTTCATATGGGGTTAGCTTAGGTTTTGCAGGTGCTTTAGCTTTATCCTTAGATTCATTGTTAGAGTTCTTTTCCGAGGAATTAGAGGAAGAAGGGCTAGAAGAATTACTATTCCTACCATTCTTACCGTTCTTACCATTCTGTGTGTTGTGAGAATTCTACGGGTTCCTTGAGAAGTCTTGTTTTCCTTAGGCTTTCCTTTGTTGTGCTTCATCTCGTGTGCGAGAGCAATTGTTGCTAAATTGGGTTTATCTTACAGAAAAATAATTCTGAATGAATTATTGGATTTATAAGTGAGAGGATTTTCTCACTTGGAACACCAGGAAAAATAATTCTAAATGAATTATTGGAATCTTAAGTGAGAGGGTTTTTCTCATTGGAGACATCAGAGTACAGAGTATTCCTAGTGCGTCATTCAAAGTAATGACGATAGCACTGTGAACGAGAATATCTGTAAGGCCACAAGGAACGGGTACTTCTGATGCGTCACATCGGATGGGTGACAGGGAGCATCGGGAAGAAGTATCCGACCATCCGGGAACGGACATCTCTGATGCGTCATAGGATGGGTGACATACAGCATCGTGAAGGGGATTGTACCGTAAGTTCGGTAGGAAAGGACTAGGTGATGGGTATTCCTGATGCGTCACAAGGTGGGTGACGGGTGCATCGGAAAGGGGATATCCATAGTCGAGAGGAAATCCGAACTGGAAAGAGGAATACGCGTAAAGACGCAAGCACAAGAATAAAGATGGGTTCTGAGAAGCTTTTCTTAAAAAGCGGAAAATTTGAACGAGTTTTCCGGGAAGAGCAAACGCTTTCCCTCCAGGAATCTATGTTTGCATTGCATTCGTGTATGTGGTTGCTTCCAGGGACGCATGGGAAGTGCTGTGAAAGCATTGATTTTAACTTATAAGGTTTTATTGAGTTTTTGGGCAGGTTCAGACCAATTTTAAAAATATGCCGGCCGTCCACTTAATAAGTGGGCAGCCACTTAGAAAATAAAGCAACAAAACGAGCCAGCGAATTCTCTCTCCCTATTTCGGGTAGAACAGAAAAAAAAAAAAAAAACGGGTGTGATCTCTCCGCGAGCAGCTATTCGTGCCGTGGGGAAGGAGCTATAAAAGCACCACATGCCCTCACCGAAGGGAGGTTGCCAGCGCCAGCAAGAGAAGACTCTGCTGCTAGAAGACGCGAGAGATCGCGAGACTAAGAAGCACGGAAGTCGCTTTTCTCGCGCAAGAGCGACAGGTACCTATTGTGGAATTCGCCATACGAATTATTGTCGTGTGTTTGCGTGTGTGTTTGCAGGTACTTCATCGCGAAGGAGAAGCGAGAAGGCTTCGGCCTACGCTTGGGAATTCCGGAAACGGAATTCAGAAATTGTCTGCGGAGTCTCAACTCCGAGTACAGACGGAAAAAGGATTGAGAGCTTGTCTCTCAAATTTCCCTTATGGGAAGGAACGACCATCGAGTCAGAGATTTAGAACGGAGGGGTTTTCTCCGGTTCTTGTGCTTGTAAAAAGATTCTCCCTAACAAAGAATTCTCTTTAAGGGGGGGGACCAGCCCATCTTCTGGTCCCAGTACTGTGTCGATCTTCTCACTCTCTCTCTCTCTCTCTCTATCTATTTCTCTCTATATCCTTTGGCTTCAATAATAAGAGATAAATTCTATTTATCTGAGTATATTTTATATTGTTATGCGCTCCCGTTTGTGACAGTGGTATCAGAGCATGGTCTCCTCTCTTTCTTTGTAAAGGAGGACGACTTTGGGAAGATACGGGAAGAAGCCATGACAAGCCAAGAGAGAAGTAAGCAGGCGGAAACCTAAGTCCTGCAGGAAAAAGCTCGCAGAGTTGGAATTTTTTTTCTCTCTGCAAGAAGTCGACACAAGACTTGGGATTCTCTGAGAAGGCAACAAGAGCATGATGCTCAAGAACCTAGAGAATCCAAGGAGCGGAATGCTCGAGATCCTTCGGAATTCAGAAGATATCCATGAACATCAATCCAGAACCATAGTCAAGAAATCCCGTCATCTCGGGAAGGATATGAAGAAGGTCTTTAGACCTCAGAACCCTCTGATCAAGTTTGATACTTTTGACGGAAGAGAATATGCCCCGAAAGCTACCGCTTTCATTTGATAGTATGAAGTTGCCTTTGCAAACGGCAATTTCTGAGAAGCGTCGAAGGTGAGACATGTGACCAAACACCTCAAGGGGATTGCAAGTACTTGGTGGTATACCAAAGCTTTGCAAGGAACTTGCAACAAGACTTGGATTCAATTCAAGGCTGGATTTTTTCCTCTACGCTTTGAGGAAGGCATCCAAGAAGATTGGGATCGGTTTGCCCAATAGAAATACGAGCAAGTCCAGGCAAGTAGTGGTTCACTCTTGCCAAGGTAGCTCCACTCTTGACCCTCTTTGAGGAAGGAAAGATGAAGAAATTCAACTAAGGACTTTTGCCCGAATTTTGTAAACCCATCTGCAAGATACTTTGCAGCAGATGGAGTCAACAATAAAAGCTGAAAGTGTACACCTTGATGTACATAGAATACAATCCCTGCAGTGGGACGAGAACCATTGAACACAGAAACAACGAATTTTTGTTACCTCTCCTCGAAGGATACATTGCTATCCGGAGAACGTTTGGAGTAAGGGAATTCAATCTAACTCTCGAGTTTTTGACCCTCAAACTTTAAGTGAGAGGACAGGTCTTGGATCAAAGTTAAATCTTTGAGGAACTCATAAAATGCGTATTGCTTTTATGCACGAGATATGCATGTGTCTGACCAGGACAATCACTCTCGCGTATTTATGAGAGTAGGATCAATTTGAAACATTGTTTTCTGAGATGAATTGGTTTGCTCAACCATCCGGAAGGTCAACTATTGATCTCGTATCCGGTAGTTCACAAACAAATTACTTGCTATTGCGGGTAGGACGGCAGAAAGGAAGGAACCATTCAGATCTTTCAACCAAGAAAAGCTTTCACTAAGCTTGAATACTCTTTAAGCCCACACCCCCTACCCTGTAAGGGAAGATATGGTAGTGCTTTTCGCACAAGTGAATGAACACTCTTTATGAGTAAAGGAGCAAGAGACTGCTACGGCTCGTGCTCGAGGAATCCAAGGATTGAAATCCTAGATTATTTGATGAGCGGGTTTTGCTCTAAGATCGAGCCAAGGGATCGTCAAGTTGAGCGTCTTTGCTCTAAGGATCTTACGAAGGGAAGGTAATTTCCCAGGTTCACTGAAACTCTAACACAGCTTAAGAATTATGTACACTTTTGAGTACATGGATAACACACGAAGATGTAGACCTATGCCAAGGAACTGGACGAGAGTTTGTTATACTCTCTTGAGCGCCTTTTTGCGTGCAAGAATATTTTGACACGAGAATCTCTATTTGAGATGTGTTTGGTAGAAGGAATCTATGGAGAAGAGGTTTTCCGATGGTCGTTGATCATTGAGTACGCTATGTGCTTTTACCATTACAGTAGCAACTTTTGGTTGCGGTATATGTTTCTCCATCAGCAGGTCAAGTAGCATTTACACGCTGCTGGAATAAATTCGAACTATTATGTTCGTAAGAATATAGTTCGCCAACCGTTTCAAAATGTTAAGAATTACATATGGGAGAACATCCCTGAGAATCAAAGAGGGTTCGCTCTATTGTGAATTGGGTTTGAACGTACGTTCAGAAAATGCTATGGCTAGAATCCTATCTGCCTGAGATTTTGCAAGTCGTCATTGATGCTCGCAAGGTGAATCATTTTTTATGATTTTGTAAGGAAGAGACGCTAATGGGCGTCGGGAAATCACTGCTGGTGGTAATAACTCGCAGGAGGAAACGATTGGAAGGAAGTGCTGTCGTGCACAAGGAATCTTCGGCCTGGAACCGTCCGCCTACGTTGAGTGACGGCCTGGAACAAGAACCTTCTTTAAGGTGATCGCAAATTGTGGAAGAAAGACATCGAGCTTAATGCTCTATGACTTGAGCATTCCCTATGTGGGAGGACACAAGAGGTTTAATACCCACTAGACTAACAACTTATGCGCAAAGACAGATACCTAGATTGATTTCTAGGAGGATTATTCTTCTCGGGATTGAGAAGGTGGAATTGAGTTAACAGATTCTCGGATGAGGAAACTTCCAATGTGTTGGAAAGACGCGAATGACGAGTTCTTACATGGCTCGTAAGTTTGATGAATGGTGAAGGATATCCTCGAGGTACTAGAGGAAGGACATGAAGCGGTAAGGTAAGTATTGAATTCTTGAATTTTTGTTTAATTTAATTTTTAAGTTCTCTTTTGAGAAAGGACTAGCTCAACTCACCATTGAGCAAGATTTTGAATCTTTCCGGTTTCTCCTCGGCAGTTCAGTTGGACCTCTACAGTTGAGGACAACTGTTTATAAGTGAGAGGGATGTTGCTAAATTGGGTTTATCTTACATAAAAATAATTCTGAATGAATTATTGGATTTATAAGTGAGAGGATTTTCTCACTTGGAACACCAAGAAAAATAATTCTAAATGAATTATTGGAATTTTAAGTAAGAGGGTTTTTCTCACTGGAGACATCCGAGTACAGAGTATTCTTAGTGCGTCATTCAAAGTAATGACGATAGCACTGTGAACGAGAATATTTGTAAGGCCACAAGGAACGGGTACTTCTGATGCGTCACATTGGATGGGTGACAGGGAGCATCGGGAAGAAGTATCCGACCATCCTGGAATGGACATCTCTGATGCGTCATAGGATGGGTGACATAGAGCATCGTGAAGGGGATTGTACCGTAAGCTCGGTAGGAAAGGACTAGGTGATGGGTATTCCTGATGCGTCACAAGGTGGGTGATGGGTGCATCGAAAGGGGATATCCATAGTCGAGAGGAAATCCGAACTGGAAAGAGGAATACGCGTAAAGACGCAAGCACAAGAATAAAGATGGGTTCTGAGAAGCTTTTCTTAAAAAGCGGAAAATTTGAACGAGTTTTTCGGGAAGAGCAAACGCTTTCCCGCGAGGAATGTATGTTTGCATTGCATTCGTGCATGTGGTTGCATCCAAGGACGCCTGGGAAGTGCTGTGAAAGCATTGATTTTAACTTATAAGGTTTTATTGAGTTTTTAGGGCAGGTTCAGACCAATTTTAAAAATATGCCGGCCGTCCACTTAATAAGTGGGCAGCCACTTAGAAAATAAAGCAACAAAACCAGCCGGCGAATTCTCTCTCCCTATTTCGGGTAGAGCAGAAAAAAAAAAAAAAAAAAGCGGCCGCGATCTTTCCGCGAGCAGCTATTCGTGCTGTGGGGAAGGAGCTATAAAAGCACCACATGCCCTCACCGAAGGGAGGTTGCCAGCGCCAACAAGAGAAGACTCTGTCGCCAGAAGACGCGAGAGATCGCGAGACTAAGAAGCACGGAAGTCGCTTTTCTCGCGCAAGAGCGATAGGTACCTATTGTGGAATTCGCCATACGAATTGTTGTCGTGTGTTTGCGTGTGTGTTTGCAGGTACTTCATCGCGAAGGAGAAGCGAGAAGGCTTCGGCCTACGCTTGGGAATTCCGGAAACGGAATTCGGAAATTGTCTGCGGAGTCTCAACTCCGAGTACAGACGGAAAAAGGATTGAGAGCTCGTCTCTCGGATTTTCCTTACGGGAAGGAACGACCATCGAGTCAGAGATTTAGAACGGAGGGGTTTTCTCCGGTTCTTGTGCTTGTAAAAAGATTCTCCCTAATAAAGAATTCTCTTTAAGGGGGGGGACCAGCCCATCTTCTGGTCCCCAGTACTGTGTCGATCTTCTCACTCTCTCTCTCTCTCTATCTATTTCTCTCTATATCCTTTGGCTTCAATAATAAGAGATAAATTCTATTTATCTGAGTATATTTTATATTGTTATGTGCTCCCGTTTGTGACAGCAATTGCTACCGCTTTGTTGAGATCAATTGGATCAAGTACTTCCACATCATACTTGATATACTCGTCCCATCTGTAAAGAAATGCCTCCTTGCGCTCCGAATCCGATTTGCGTAATTGATTGCCGAGCTGCAAAACACTATTAGAGAAAGACATAACTGGCATACCATTTTGCTTGAGAGCGTGCCAATCGTCCTTCAATCGTGCGAGGTATAAACGGCGCCTTGAGCTTGTCTTGGAAATCAGCCCAACTGAAGGACAGGGACGTGAATTCGTCGGCTTCCTCTAGGTGCGCGGCTAACTGTGCCTCTTGCCATGCGTGGTACCAATTGATGGCATCGCCGACAAGGGACATGGCTGCCGTCAAAACTTTGCTCTTTCCTGTCTTCTTAGTTGTCGCAAAATGAGCATTAAATTGATGCAACCAAGAATGAATAACCGTAGCATCCATCTTATCATCATACTTACTGAAAGTCAACTTCTCTGTGACTGGATGGTTGGAATCCGCATCGTGGCTTGCACCACTTGATGAACTCCCACGATCTTTGGGTGGTTCGGACTTCGAAGCAAGTGTTTGTCGAATCAATTCTTGAGTGCGTAGTTCTCGTTGAGCCTCATGCTGGATCTCCAAGACCGCGCGTTGAGCGGCATGCTCGGCCTCCAAGCGTGCTTCGTGCTGCCGCTTCCTCCTTTCTTTGTTGTTTTCTTTCTTTGCGTTCGTCGCGCTCACGTTCTAAAGCAAGGCGATTTGCTTCTTGTTTATTCATCATGTCCATCATCTGCTTGACCATTGCCTCCATAGAGTTTGGTACACTTGGTGGCGTAGATGGCGAAGGGGGAGGGTCGAAAAAATCTCCTGGTGGGGAAAATTCTTCGTCGCCTCTCTCGTGCTCATCACCTGTATGCGAAGTATCCATTCCGCTTCGGGTGACGACCATGCACTATGATCTTTGGTCCTTAAGTCCACGAGGAACTTGGGTTCTTGAGGGTCTTGAGGTTTTCTTTCGCTTGCAAACCGTGTTTGAGAAGGATCTTCTCTTCACCCGAGTTCTACTCCTTTGTGCGGGCGCACCCCTTGGCGGTCTTGCGCTCACACCAAGGTTGCTTTTTTCCACCTCACGTCGATTGGCCGGCTGCGAAGTTCACGTTCCGCTCTCAATGAGTGAAAAGAGACACAAGGGGGGGGCTGGACAAGCCCTTCTTTCTTGGGATTCCTGTTACTCTTCAAAAACACGATTAGGAATCGACATGCCCAAGCGAACTTGGGTTCGTGCGACCGCAACAAGCAAAAAACATTCTTGTGATTCTTGTGGTTCTTTCCTTGAGTGATACGAAACACTGCCAAAGCTCTGATACCAATGTAAGGTGCAGCGGAATGAATGTTGTATTTTCTCAAGATGATTGATTCATATTTGCTCAAGGTTCCTTATAATTCTTATGGAAGGGAGAGCCTTCCGTTCTTTATGGAGAGTCCTATGATCACGAACAAAGACTTTATGTATTTGCCTCTTGGCAAAAAGGCCATTGATACAAAGTGGGTTTAGACGACGGGGATGGCGACGACGACTCAAGGGCTGAAATTTGCGGTCTTCTATCTACTGTCCATAAAAACGCTATGGCCGAAAATCTGGGATTGATTCGGGGCTGCTGAAAACGCTGTTTTGGCTGCGTTTTTGAGGGCTGAAAATGGGGTTCTTCTGCAAGTGCTTAGGGCTGAATTTGCAGTTTTCCTAATGGCTGAAAACGCCAATGAGGCTGAAAATGACAAACGCTGGCTTGGCTTGTAGCGTTAGTGAAAACGCTAGCTCTGTGGGGATGTTGGCGATGAAGTTAAGCTGAAAACGCCAGGCTAGGGGGGAGGTGATGGCGATGACCAAAAACGCTAGTGCTGATGGAGGTTGGAAAACGCCAAGGGCTTGAGGGTGCTGAGGGGTTCTTGCTGAGAGAGAGGGAGTACCTGCTGCCTGGGGGCCTGTTGTGCTCCTTGCTCATGTGCCAAAGAGTGCTAGCTTTGGTTTGCTTATATATTTTCTTAGCAAAATTGCCCTACCTACTTTTGTTGGAAAGTCACTTAAATTAATAAGTGAAAAATGTCAAAAATAGGGAAAATAGGATAAATGCATTGGAAAATTCCCCCGATGGAATTTGATGGGAATATTGATGATCATGCTGTGTGCAACCAGAGGATATGCATCTACGCTAAGTGTCTGGGCATGCACGGTCTACGAATAGACTCACAAAAGTGCCAGATCACCTCTAAATCTAGATTGATTGGACTGATTGAACCCTTGTCGTGCTGTAGCTTGTCCACGGATACATAGGGTTGGATGTGTCACGTGACATCCCCTCCTTTTCAAAGTGAGGTACTGGTACCGAACTGTATGGCGTCGAGGGAGATCGCCAATAGCATCCGGAATCTTGGAAGGAACTCTTCGCCGGCCCACTCTGATGTGTGGGTCGTGCGGTACTTGAACTTCATAAAGGTCTGCAACGCTTGCTTCTTTGGGCCGCGCCGAAAGCGACCAAGTCTTCTGAGTTTCCTTCGATGCTTCAACTTCGTCGAGAGTCCTGCTTCTTTCTTCTTCTTTCTTCTTCAAGAATCTCTATGGCTGAAAATTCCTGAAACCACTTTCAACACAAAAACATGAATAGGTAAAGTGAGTGGAAAAAATCTTGTCTTCTCTGAAGACTGTGTATGCAATGTAGATGAACATAGAAACGGAGTGACAACCCGTTCATCAAACACATGCAAACAATGAGATCGAATCTTTCTCTTTGGATCTAGAGCAATCAACTGTGGCAATTCGCAATGAAAATGCCCATGCTTGGTGCTCATACTTTCATGTGCTCTTTCTGGTACTGTGTTATGCCAAGGAAGAGACATGGAATGTGACTTCCTTACATACATACCTTTTAGGTTTTCATGAAAAATCCGCATACATTCGTGCTCATCCATGAGAGAAACGTGCTCAACATACGATATGTCATGCCTAGGAAAAGGGATCACATAAAGATGCTTACTAAAATACAGGAAACGATCACGAATGAAACATTCGAACAATGCGTGTGTATCAATCATGCGAACACATAATACTTCCTGTGCGGGTTCTTTGGACGTAGGCTCGAGAGCCAAGATCGGTTCTTCCTGAATGATCGAATCGTCCTGTGGGGTTTCTTTGGACCTCGACTCGAAAGCCAAGATCGGTTCTTCGTATTGATCGAATCTACAACGAGGTTAGCTTCGCTAGAAAAAGCATTCACTAACTCATCCATCTTGTGAACAACCGCATCTTCTTCATGCAAATCATCATGCTTGTGAGAAATCACATCTTGATCATGCAAATCATCATGCTTGTGAGAAATCACATCTTGATCATGCAAATCATCATGCTTGTCATTGTCATCCAAATCATCATGCTCATCATTATCATTCAAATCATTGTCATTCAAATCATCATGCAACTCATTGTCATTCAATTCATCATGCTTCTCATAATCATGCAAATGCTATGTGTCATGCTTTGGAGAAGAAGAGACTGAGAGAGTCTCCTTTTCCCGAATCTCTTGCATCTGTGCCTGAACTTGAGAAAAGAGTCGGAAGAACTCTTTCATGTGTTGGTCGCTCTTTTCTTTGATGGCTTTGTTCTCGCGGTCAAATTTGGCTTGACTTTCTTTGTTCTCACGATCCAATTTGGCTTGTCTTTCTTTGGCTTCCAAGTCACCTCCAACCGAAGTATCCATTCCGCTTCGAGTGATGACCATTCTGAAGTCGTGGGTTCTTGTGGTCTTGGGTTCTTAAGTTCACGAGGAACTTGGGTTCTTGGGTTCTTGGGGGTCTTGGGTTCTTGGGTTCCCCGAAGCCTCCTGCATATTGGCTTTTGCAGCATTGTCCTTTTGGGCAGTGCTCGGCGCTCGTCTGCAGTTTCTCTCCACCGCTCGTTTTTTCGCCACAGTAGTAGACACTGATGGAGGCTCCAGCTCCGCCGCAGAGGGACTCGTCCGAAGCCCCCTTGCCCGACCCCGCTGAGCCCACCATTCGACTTGCTCTTTCGCCGACAGAGCAAGCGAGCCTTGCCGCAGAGGTAGAGCTATTGCAGGCGACTTCTGTCATCTGCAAGATTCTCGGCACCCGCCGATCTAGCAGAGGAGAGCTGCGTGACCTTCTCTAGGCCCGCTTTCTCGCAGAGGTGGGCAAGATCTTGAACGTACAGATACTCGGATGAGGTTACTATCAGATCCAGTTTGAGACCTCCGAGATGGCGTCCAAGGTCATCGCCATGAGTCCACTGACCATCCGAGCAGCACGTGCCCACTTTCGACAGTGGAGACATGGTTTCGACCTTGCTTCGGATGTTTTAGTAGAGGAGGCAGACATCCCCATCTCTGTTTGCTTTCCGGGTTTGCAGAGGGAGTACTTACCACTTTTGTCCAGGATCGGCTCAGCCATTGGGCCTGTCGTGGAGACACCTCGCACGGCAGCCTCAGTAGCTGCCAAGGCGGCTGGCATTCCTCAGTTCGCGTTTTGGTCAGAGACACTCACACGCTCCTGAAGGTTATTCTTCTGCATCGGGTGAGTGGGGGTTGGTTTAAACAGAGTGTGGAGTATTCGGGCCTCCCGAACCAGTGCTTCATTTGTCGACAAATGGGCAATCTAGCGAAAGCCTTTCCACGGAGGAGGCCTCGACCTACACCATAGCCTCAGCCCCAGCCTGCAAGGGCTGGCCAGCAAACACAGACAGAGACACAATGCACACATGCATAGCCACACTCTGAGCCTGGGGCTCCAGCAGAGGAGGGATGGCAGCAGGCCCGTGGTAGACGACGACAGGGGCCACAGCGTCAGCCTGGTACTCAGAGTGGTCCTCAGGCGCCTACTTAACAGCAGTGGGTTCCCACGGGGAACCGGTTTGGTCCTCTTGAGTAGGATGAGGTCTCTGCTCCAGCCCCCACCCCAGCTTCACCCTCGACAGCCCCTCCCCCCCCCCCCCCAGAGTTTCCCCCCTCTTCCTCATCCTCCCCCCCCGCCTCTTGCTCCCGCCGCCTCTTCCCCTCGCCCCTCTACCTCTGCCGCTCCCTCTCGCCCCTCTTCTCCACCGCTCCCCCCAGCTCCTTCTCCCCCCCCCTCTTGCTTCCGTCCCACAATCGACCGAGGGGACAGGGCCTTCTCCGGCGGCTAGGAGATCTCTTGGTAGTGCCTTTGCCACGAGTCGCTTAGCGAGAGAGGGACAACCTTTCTTGCGACCCCCTCTGTAGGTACAGACATCTTCCCTTGCAGCTTTCCCTCGGGGTCTGACGAGCATTGACATCTGGCACCGATGGGACTTCTTCGACTACAGCTTCACTCGTTTTCTCGGCGACCCCTCAACAGACCATGAAGCAGCCTGCTTCACGGTCCATGTTTTGTTCCTTGCCGCTAGGGGGACAGAGGCCTTGGACTCAGTAGTTGGCTTCTCCTTTCCCCTTTGCGGCAAGGACTAGACAGAGTGGACTCTCGACTCAGTGTTGGGATGGTTGCACACACAGGTCCTAGAGTTCTCTCACCACATGGGAGAGCTAGGAGTTACAGACATGCTCCAGACTTTGTGACCATTGGCCAAGTTTGCGGTGACACCTCCAGGCTCAACAGGATGTAGACACATTGTGGTTTACTTCTTTGCCGATACACAGTGCTTGCCATGCTATGTATACATTCATGAGGACTCCTGGACAGAGGAGGTCGCTTTGCGTACGGCTCGCTCTGCTTGGGCTTGGGCCAGGCACTCATTGCAGTCACGCCTATCTAGAGGACGCTCGGATGCGGATTACTCCCCATCCAAGCCAGCCTCGAAGATAGCCCGTCTAGCTACTGCGGCAGCATCTGTTCTCTCTCGCTCCCCACGAGGATCGTCTCATGGAACGTGCAGGGACTAGGTGGGCCCCAGTTTCAGCGTCAGCGGGGCCGACTGTGTCAGGAGCTTCAGCGCTGCCTTGTGGGAGGAGAGATTGATCTCCTTATGCTTCAGGAGCACCATCTATGTGAGAGCCGCATTAGACGTTGTGGTTAGCTCTTGCGTGGACGATATGATACTTTTTGGTCAGTTGCTTTTGGACCTGGAGGCATCCAGGGTGGGGTATGTATGACTATTGCGGACTCTTTGCAGCAGGCCATTGTGGGCAGAGGGATTATTGTGCCAAGCAGGGCTCAGTGGATTACTATGCAGGTTCAGGGTGGCCTAGTGGGCTTCCTGAACATCTATGCGCCCAATGTGGCGAGTGCTCGTGTAGAGTTTTGGTCACAGATAGTTGAGTCTCTGCCGCAGGCAGAACACTGGTGCATAGGAGGGGACTTCAACATGTTGGAAGACCCCTCTGACAGGATTGGTGGTAGCCATGCTACTGTGCATGGAGTTGAGCTGGTTGCTTGGGAGAGGTTTTGTATGACTCTGAGGGTTTCGGATGTTTGGCAGCACTCTGGTTTTGTGAGGCCCCCAGACAGCCTTGCCTTCTCTCGATCGGACCACAGAGTGGGAGGAGTGAATCTATCGCGGATAGATCGCTTCTACACTAGTGACCACTTCGGTGACTTGGGAGGGACAGTGGGCATTCTGGCAGGGACCTCCTTCTCGGACCATGCACCAGTGATCCTCACAGTGGCAGACATGCAAAGGAGTGGGAGCATGATGCTTCGCATCCCAGAGAGGGTCTTGTTGGACTCAGCACTCGAAGAGCGGGTAGAGGCTCTCTGGACAGAGAGCTTGGATAGGCAGGATTCTCATGCTGACAGAGTGGCCTTAGGCCTAGCCCAGATTAGCCGCTTTTTTCTCCAGGAGTCTTCGGCTCGCCGAGTTGCAGCGCGAGAGGAGTAGTGTCTCAGACGGGGCATTGCTTCGTTACAGAGGATGCAGAGCAGCATCCAGACAGCCCTTGGTTGGAGGAGCAGTTACAACAGGCTCGACAGGAGCTTGCTAGCACAGAGGAGAGGCGACACGAGTTTGCTTTTCACCGACAGGCATCTCAGTGAACCCAGGTGGGCGACAGAGTGATTGGTGCTTTCTTTGAGGCAGTGGGACCTCGACACTCGCAAGCCAAGGTCAGTCAGTTGAGGAGGCCAGACGGGTCAGTTGCTTCTGAGCTCGAGGATATGGGTGCAATTGCTACTGACTTTTACCGTGAGTTACTGTCTGCAGAGTCCCAGTCAGAGCGTCAGGATGCATGCAGGGAGCAAGTTTGGGCACAGATGCCTTGTCTTGTGACTGAGGAGATGCGTCAGAGGCTTGAGCTGCCACTTCAGCTTGAGGAGCTGCACACAACTCTTAGGGCCCTCCCCTGTGGTAGCTGTCCATGTGAGGATGGGTTGACTCCCAATTTTTTTCTTGGAGTACTGGGACCTGCTTGGCCCAGATCTCTGTAGCGCTTTTCAGTACATTTTGCACACAGGAGTGATGCCTGACAGCATGAGTGAGGGTCTGATCTACCTCATTCCCAAGGAGGGTGGCTCCTTGGATGAGATTCGACAGTGGCGCTCCATCACCATCCTCAACTCAGCCTACAAAATTCTTGCCAAGGCTCTGAGTTTGAGGATTCAGCCACTTCTAGAAGGCCTTGCATGAGAGGTAGCCAGTGACGGCTACCAAGACGAAAAGCGGCTGTCGGAGCGAAGCCAGAGTTGGATTTTCTGTCGAGGCGTGTGCCGACGGAGTCGAACTTTGAGGGAGGTGTGTGTCCCTCTGTGTGAAACAGTGATGGCCATGGTGCGGCCTAGAGCAGACTACGGATTTTGTACATGGTGTTTTTCATTGAAGGAAAGCTATCATTGCCGGTTTTGGTGTCGTCTCTCCCCCCTTCCCCCCTTTCTTCTTTGCTCGTCTCTAGGGTGTGGGGTGCCAGTGTGTGAGCGTGTGCCCCCCCCGAGGCCCCCTGTGTGTGTGAGAGAGAAAGAGAGAGAGGTGTTGAGATGTGGAAGAGCTGGAATTGGGCAAGATCGGTGTGGTAGCTGTCTGAGGATTGTGCAAAGTGTGTGTACGTTGGGCGAAGTGCAAGCGAGGCCCTACTAGTGTGAATTGGCTTTTTTGAAGGTGTTTTAGAGAGGACAGGGGTGCTGTGAATACCCTGAGCTATATAGGGGCAGTTGTTTGTGTGTCGGGTGTGTTTCCCATTCCCCCTCTCCAACGTGCGAAATAGCAGACTAAACTGGGATAGACTTTTAGCACTCCAATACAATTGAAACTGAGAGAGACAGATTTCACACTGTAGAAACAGAGTGATGGAGTTCCGATCACAGATGCAATGGCCCCAAAACCTTGGCGCCCCTTTCAGTTATTCTTTTTGTATTGATCTTGACAGAGTACAACCATCGGGGGGAGTGCTCTTTGGTTTGCAACTGCAAGTCCTTCAAGAACTCCAAGGCTCTTACTTTAAGGCCACTAGCTGAAAAGCATAAAAAACAAATCATTGCTATTGCATTCAAAAGTGTACGCTAAAAAACTTCTTGAAAATTGTAATATTTGCCATGCCAATAGCCCAGATTTCCCGTCATATTTTGTGCTAGGGCAATATAGCCACGTCGTCATTGGTGATTTTTTATCTCTCCTCTTCTATTGAGATGCCACATCATCGCTTTATGACATACCCCTCTTTAAACGAAGAGTAATCGCCCGCGATTACACTTGCAAAAAGTCAATTCGGTTCTTGAACAGACATTGCCTTTATTCATACACGCCAATGACGATCAACACCAAACAATAGGTTCTCTAGTATGCATCACACCATATAGTGCTACAATCAAATTTCTATCCAACCATCTCATCTTTGTGAGATCTATCTATCTCATCCAAGTTGGAACTCGATGCATTAGATTCATGTGCTTCACAAAATGCTATGCAAATGACATAGATGCAGTCACAAAACATAAAGACATAAACTCAGCCCATCTGGGCAGTGCTCATATCACAGTCTGCTTGAGTTAAATTTCGATTACAGCCAAACGATCCCCAGACCATAGCTTGTTACGTTGAGAGGGTTCTATATACAACTAAACGATGCCGAGACGGCAGCCTATCCCATTTAGAGGTTTTGAGTATAACTAAACGATCCCTAGATTGCAACCTGTCACAAGACGAGCACCACGTGCCAATGGAAAAGAACAGACTGAACAAACTCTTAGCACGGTCAATAACAACTGAGCTGAAAGAGATGCACGACACGAGGCGGGGAGTGGTGGAGCTCCACCCCAAGAGAGAACTGGCCCCAAACCTTGGTGCCCCTTCGGTATTTCTTTATATTACTTGAACTCGGTACAATGCCGGTACTCATGCTCTGCACCTTCACCTAGAAGAGTGCCAGAGACTAAGCCCTCTGCACATATTTAAAGGCCCTTGGCCCTGAAAAGCGGTTACATGAAAAGCTTCCAAACTCAAAAGCAAAAACAGGCTTAAAAAGCTGCCAACACATTTCATGGAAATCGGTACAATTGCCACGTCAGCAACAGAAAACGCGGAAATTCGTATTGTCTGCCATGTCATCATAGCCAGCGCAAATTGTGGCAAATTGTACAGATCTACCACGTCAGCATCTTCTATGCTTTGTGAGTGTGTGTGTGTGTGTTGGCCCCGCTTTAATTTTTAATGCCTTTTGGTCCCTTAGGCTCCATCAGACGGGGTCCCATAAGTTGGTGAGAACTCTTCGTTAAAAATAGGCCACTTGGTAAGACTTTGCAAGTTGGTAAAACTTCTTTTGCTACTTCTACTTCTGCTGCTTCTACTTCTTCACTTAGGGTTTAGGGCCCCTCGGCCGGGATTGAAGGTTGGTGTCACGTGACACATCCAACCCTATGTGTCCGTGGACAAGCTACATCACGACAAGGGTTCAGTCAGTCCACTCAGTCTAGATTTAGAAGTGTTCTGGCACTTTTGTGAGTCTGTTCGCAGTGCATGCCCAGTCACTTAGTGTAGATGCATATCCTCCGGTTGCACACAGCATGATCATAAGCATTCCCATTAGAATCCATCAGAATCCTTCAGGGGAATTTTCCAGTGCCTATTTTCCCTATTTTTGACATTTTTCACTTATTATTTTTAAGTGACTTTTGTTGGAAAGTAGGTAGGGCAAATTGAGTAATTTTGTATATAAGCAAACCTAGACTAGCACTAATTGGCAGAAGAGGCAGCAGGAGCACCAGTGCTCAACAGGCAACTTCGTAGCAAGAACCTCCTTTGGTGGCGTTTTTCCCTCCAAGCGAGACAGTCCCAGTCCCTAGCGTTTTTCATCAACATTAGCTGGGTGTTTTCCTCAGCAGATACCCATCGCCAAGAAGACCAGCGTTTTTCAACGAGCAGTCATCGCCATAGCCTCTCATGAGTAGCGCTTTCATCAGCAAGCTTCACCGCCGAAGACCTCATGACCTAGCGTTTTTCAAGAACCCAGATCACCCTCCCTTTGTGCATGGCGATTTTCAGCAGATGAAGACCAGCAGATTTCAGCCCTAAAGACCAATAATTTTCAGCCCTAAAGACCAGCAGAACATTTCAGCCATCAACGTTTTTGGGACAGTAGCAAATCAGCCGCAGAATTCAGCTATTAGCGTTTTTGGACAGCAGTACATAAGCGTTAGATTTCAGCCCTTAGATCGGTTTCGTCATCCCCGTCGTCGTCATCGATCTAACCTAGACTTGTTCAATCACATGCATTCAGTTTGTACCAGTTTGTGCAATCAATAGTAGACCACTCTCGCCGACGAGAGTGGCGCCTTCCGAGGAGGGTTTTACAACGTCTTTGGTGTCGTCTTCTCTTCTCTCTCTATCTCTCAGTCTCATACACTTGCACGCACAGTGTCCATTCACTTGTTTGTGATCATTGCACTCTCTCATTAAGAACGGAAGGCTCTCCCTTCCATAAGAACAAAAGGAACCTTGAGCATGTTTGGAGCACTCATCTTGAGCAAAGTTCAAACATTCATTCCGCTGCACCTTACAGTTGGATTTGTTCTTCAGTGACTTGACACGTCAGAAGTTTGTGACACAATTTTCATCATTTAAAGGTTTATCAAACAATATTGAAACCAACATTGCAACCACCATTAGACAATTACAATCGGCACCAAAACAAGATCAAACAATATCAAAGAAGATTTATTCTAGTTCAAACAATCCAAACAATATTTTTCAAACAAAAAGAGTTAAAAAATGTCTAATACAGAAAACAATAGCAAAATCATTGTGGGTTAGTTTCTATAAGTTGGACTAGCAGGATGACTAGCTTGTCATCTTGGTTCAGATTAATGGTTCGGTCGTGGATTTGAATAGTAGCATCATTTTGGTGTCAACTTTATGATGTGGAACTTAACTTTGCAATGGTATCCTTGAATGGTGATAGGAAGAGCACCAATAAGAGGAACAACTATATAGATATCCCTTGTAGCTAGCTTTGCTTCAATGCTTCTAGCAAATTGGTCATATTCCCTTAAAATCCATGGTTTTCAATAGGTGCTTTGTTGCCACGGATCTTTCCTTAAGATCTACATAATTCTTTAGTAGAATCAGGTGTAGTTATTGCATAGATATTTGGCACATGCCCATTGTGGTTTTTGCCTTCTTGGCGGGAGTTTGTTGAGGAGGTTTATCCCCTTTATGTGGACAAACATAGGAAGTGTCTCCAATTTGGAAACATTCGAAACATATGCCTTCTTGCTGCAATCTCTCGTTGGCGGGTAATAAGTCGAGGTCGTGCAGGTGGGGTCGAAGTGCCACGAGACTCCTTGGGATTGGAGCGCTATGGTCAAGGATTTTTTTTAGGAGCTTGATCGTTTTCAGATCTAAATTCATGTCGGCCCTTCATTAATTTGTAACCAATAGTAGCATGGTCCATAAGGTCTTGTATGGTAGAGACTTGCTTGGATAGGCAATATTCTTGAAGTGGAGAAGGTAATCCGATAGTGTAGCTCTTACATCGATCCTCCAAAATTAAAGTTTTAAAGAAGGATACAAGAAGATAGATATCCAATTTTTTTTTTATTGTAATCTTCTATGGTCTAAGTGGCTAGCATTTTCAAGTTACCCCATTTTGCAAGAAGTCCTTCAAATGAGGATGACAGGTAGCTTTGAGGAAAAATATTCTTGAAAGCTTGCCATGTCCTTGGAGCGTGAGGCTTTGTGGATAAAGAGCTCCACCATTGCATAGCTCTCAGGTGCAATGGAATTGAAATGGTGATGATCTAGACTTCACACTTCCACAAATCTTCTGTTCTTTTCTTGCTTGAATGTGTGATTCACTCATGGCTGAGCACGGATGTATGCGGATCACTCTCGAAAAGAAAAAAAGTTTGCATTCAAGGAATTCACATTGTTTCTCAATCGTCCGTTTTGTCAATCGCTTTTACATGTTTCTTCCTTGGCATGACAGTCTTTTTTTTTCCGAGAAAAAGATCCTTCTATTAGTTAATGAAACACCCCATAGGGCTACAACCACCTCTACAAAAGAGGGCTACAACAATCATGATGGGGAGACTCTCCCAATCAAAAAACAGCATAGGTACAATGAGGCTAAATCAAGAGATGGGAGGAGGGAAAAGCCACACAAGTGGACGGTAGTGCTATATGAGCACACCTTGGACCATGGTGAAAAAAGGCCCAGAACGCCAGAGTCGAAGGAAAGCCTCTCTGCGCTCCGCATGCGGTCGGAGCTACCCTGGAGTCTCTCAAACTGTCCTCTGAGAGTATGGATCAACTCTAGCCAAAGATTCCGAATAGTCTCCGCTGGTGGTACAGGGCGAGCCTCGAAGATGCAGAAGCAGCGGGCACGCAAGATGAACCAGAGTGTCAGGCCGCTGATGAGCTCCCAACACTCCTCTCTCTCACTGCACGACTCCTGTGGAGTAAGCTCTATAGCAGGTTGGAGTGTAGGTCGACCCCCTTGCATCACTATCATCCTGCTGGTGGAGGATAGCTCAAACTGAAGTGCCGGGCCCGGGAGAGTGGACCAAGCAGCTACCCCCCAAGTGTATTGCCGAGCTGTGGAAAGAGCTGGCATCAGCCGAAGAACACGAAGCCACACCTTGTGTGCCAAAGGACAGTCCCAGAGATAGTGTCGCTGACTCTCCACAAGATGGTCACAAGCTGCACATGCGGCCAAGAGACCACTATGTACAAACCAACTCCCAACTGTTGTAGCTCGATGTGCAACGAGCCACTGGAATAAAGTGACTCGCCTCGACTGTCTGAAGTCCCACAACCTCTCCCAAAAAGCTGCCAAGAACTCAACTGTGAGACCCTCCTCTTGCCAATGAGGTGCTGTAGCAGGACGAGCCTCTCTCTGCTCTGCTAGTATGTGACGTCCCAATCGAACAGTGTACTGAAAGAAAGAGACACCTGGATGGTCTGCTGAGGAGAAAGGGTCCCTCCAAAGCCACTCTCTAGGATCCCATTGTACTCGTGCCAGTGGGTCCCAAGCCCACAGTCTCCAGTGGCCAATCTCAAGAGCTGTTGGGTCAAGATCTATGACACAAGTTCTCCCACAGATGCCCACCACTCGGATCCTCTGAAAACAACACTGTTGCTTGTGGGGCCTTTACCGCAACTCGGTGTAAGCGTCCCTCACCCTATAGCTCGAAAAACAGGGAGGGCATAGTCTCTGAGCAAGCCCGAACTGAGATGAGAACCTCCAATGCGTGAAGGCCCCCAGCCATCTGTGTGCTGCTGACTCGAGAGGTGTGAGCCACTCAGCTGGTACAGCCTCTGAGATGTCCTGACACATGCTCTGCACCCCTCTCATGCCCTGTAGTTGAATGCCGTGAAGCTCCTCTGACAAGCCTGAAAACTGTGGCCAGTCACCTAAAGTGCGTGCTGGACCCTCTGCCATGGGACCCCAGGAAACATGAGGCCGACTATTAACCAAGTGGCTTCTGTGAGTGCTAACCATGGGGTTTCAAACAAGGGGATGTCTCGGGCGCTCCTCCGTGCAAGTAGGTTGACGCTACTCCTGGCCTCTCCGCAGTTGCTCCCAAGATCGGAGTAGACCCACAGCGAAGCGGTCCTTGAGTCTCCTGCTCAAGCCAACTCTGTGCATCTCTGTGAGAATCCATCTAGTCGAGGGTAGCCAAGGGCCTCCAGCCTGAGGCACCCTAGCACTAAGCCGCTGAAGCAAGAACTTCTTCCAGGGCTCCTCTCTTGGAAGAAGTCCTCTGACGATGAACTCCCAAGAAGGACTCTGCTCTGATGTGCTGGGTCTATGATTCCCAACCCTCCCTGCAAACTAGGAAGAGCGATGACCTGCCATGCCACTTTGGCCCGGGCTATCTGAATGTCACGCCCAGACCAAAGGAAGTTTCTGATCAGTCTCTCTACCTGGCTGATACAAGAAACTCAAGAAGATCCAACAAGAAGTGATGTACCACATAGTAGCCAACAACACCTGGTTGGCGACTACAACTCTGCCTGCCAGAGAAAGTCGTGCGGAGCTTCGATGCAACTTCTTCCTCCTGATAGACAGGAGGAGGGGAGCAATCTGCTGCTCGGGAGACAAGTCCAAACCTACCTGACAGCCCAAGTACCAAACTGCAGTCCCTGGGGAAATCCACCTGAAACCATCGCCTGGCATCCAATCGGGCGTAGGAGCACTACCAAAACGGAGAAAGCCACCATCTTTCTCTAGTTGATCAGTGCGCCAGATGCACAACAAAAGGTCTCAAGAGCCTGCTCACACCTTTGAAGGTTGGCCTCCTGGCCATCCAAGTACAAGGCTGATTCGTCTGCAAACTCAACGTCCAATAGCTCATCTCCCCGAATAGGGAGTGCTAAGCCACGTAAACCAACCTGCTGTGAAAACCAAAAACCTGCTCATCGCCTCAGCATAGAACAGAAAGAGGAAGGGGGGCAAGAGGGCAGCCCTGTCTGACCGAGCGTGTGAGCACGAAACGATCACCTCTACCTCCTGGCAAAAGTACCTGACTGTGTGCCCGTTTGTACAGAGCAGACACCCCTCTGATCCAAGCACCTGAAAAGCCCATCCTGCGTAAAGTGCCCTCCAAAAAGTCCCAGTCAACTCTGTCGTAGGCCTTCTCAAAATCGAGAAGAAGAATCACGAGATCCTCACCACGGAGCCGCGCGAGGACAGAAGCCTCCCAAAAAGTAAAGATGTTGTCAAGGATACTACGCTCCTTGACAAAACCTGTCTGTGTCCCATGTATAATGCATCCTGCATGTCAAGGCTCTCAATCCAAAGACCCTCCACTTGCTCGAAGCGGTGATTCCAGCAAGACCCTCTCTGGGATGCGAAGCATCTTGCTCCCCCTCCTTTGCCTATCAGTCACGGTAAGGATCACTGGAGCATGGTCCAAAAAGGAAGTCCCTGCGAGAATGCCAACTGTCCCACCCAAGTCACAGAAGTGGTCACTAGCGTAGAAGCGATCTATCTGAGATAGATTCACGCCTCCCACTCTGTGGGCCGAACGAGAGAAGGCCAAGCTATCTGGGGGCCTCATGAAGCTGGAATGCTGCCACACATCTGAAACCCGCAGTCATACATAACCTCTCCCAAGCTGCCAACTCAACTCCATGCACAGTAGTATGGCTACCACCAATCCTGTCAGAGGGTTCCTCCAACATGTTGAATTCACCCCCTATGCACCATTGCTCTGCCTGTGGCAGAGACTCAACAATCTGAGACCAAAAGTCTGCACGTGCACTCGCCACATTGGGCGCATAGATGTTCAGGAAGCCCACGAGACAACCTTGAACCTGCATAGTGATCCACTGAGCTCTGCCTGGCACAATAATCCCTCTGCCCACAATGGCTTGCTGCATAGAATCCGCAATAGTCATACATACCCCGCCTTGGATGCCACCAGGTCCAAATGCAGCTGACCAAAAAGTCTCATATCGTCCATGCAAAAGCTGACCACAACGTCTAATGCGGCTCTCACACAGATGATGCTTCTGTAGCATAAGAATGTCAATCTCTCCTCCCACAAGGCATCGTTGAAGCTCTTGACGCAGTCGGCCCCTCTGACGCTGAAACTGGGGCCCATCTAATCCCTGTACATTCCTCATGGGGAGTGAGAAAGAACTGATGCTACTGCAACAGCTAACCGTGCTATCTTCGAGGCTGGCTTGGATGGGGAGTAATCCGCATCCGAGCGTCCTCGAGGTAGGCAAGACTGCAGAGAGTGTCTAGCCCAAGCCCAAGTAGACCGAGCCGTGTGTAAAGCAACCTCCTTTGTCCAGGAGTCCTCATGTATGTGTACATAGCATGGCGGGCTCTGCGTGTCAGCAAAGAAGTGAACCACAATGGCTGTACATCCTGTTGCGTCTGGAAGTGTCACAACAAACTTTGCCAATGGCCAAAAAGTCTGAAGCAAGTCTGTAACCCCTAGGTCTCCCATGAGAGGAGAGAACTCTAGGGCCTATGTTTGCAGCCACTCCAACTCTGAGTCTATAGTCCACTCAGCCTGGTCCCTGCCGCATAGGAAAAAAGACAAGCCAACCGTTGAGTCCAAGGCCTCTTTCCCCATAGCTGCAAGAAACAAAATGTGAACTATGAAGCAGGCTGCCTCAACGTCCGGTGAGGGGTCGCCGAGAAACCGTGTAGAGTCGTAGGCCAAGAAATCCCAACGGCGACGAATGTCGAAGCTCGTCAGACCACGAGGAATTGCTGCGAAGGGAGACATATGCACCAGAAGAGGGGGTCGCAAGAAAGGTTGTCCCTCTCTCGCTAAGCGACTCGTGGCAAAGGCGTTGCCAAGAGATCTCCTAGCAGCCGAGGAAGGCCTTGCCCCCTGAGACGGCTGTGAGACTAGAGCGGGAGGGGGTGAGGGAGCAAGGGGGGCGAGGGGGATCGACAAAGATAGGAGGGCGAGATAGAGACGCAGAGGGAGGAGGAGGGGGGGGGAATAGAGGGAACTCAGGGGGAGGAGGGGATGTCGAGGGTGAGGCTGAGGTGGTGGTTGGAGCAGGGACCTCGTCCTACTGAAGAGGGTCAAAACGGTTCCCTGCGGGAACCCTCTTCTGCTGGGCAGGGTCCTGAGGACCACTCTGAGTGCCAGGTTGGCGCCGTGGCCCCTGCCGTCGTCGACCACGAACCTGCTGCCAGCCCTCCTCCGCTTGAGCCCCAGGCTCAGAGAGTGGCTCTGCCTGCGTACTCGGTGAATCTGCCTGCTGTTGCTGGCCAGTCCTTGCTGGCTAGGGCGAAGCCTGTGGTGTGGGTCGGGGTCTCCTCCGTGGACAGGCCTTCGCAAGATGGCCCATCAATTGACAAATGAGACACTGATTCGGGAGGCCCGAATACTCCACGCTCTATCTGAACCAACCCCCACTCACGCGAGGAAGTAGGATAACCTTGGGGAGAGTGTGGGTGTCCCTAACTAGAACACGTATTGAGGAAATGCCGGCTGCCTTGGTAGCTACTGAGGCTACCGTGCGAGGTGTCTCCAGGACAGTCCAATCGCTGAGCCTATCCTAGTCAAAAGTGGTAAGTACTCCCTCCTCAAACCAAGAAAGCAGACGGAGACGAGGAGGTGTGCCTCCTCTACCAGAACATCTGAAGCTGATGGTCAAAAGGCTCATCGCGATGACCTTGGACGCCGTCTCGGAGGTCTCAAACTCTATCTGATAGTAGCCGTGTTCGAGGAATTAAACGTCCAAGATCTTGCCCACCTCTGCGAGAAAGCGAGCCTGGAGGAGATCACGCAGCTCTCCTCTACTGGCTCCGGTGCCCAGAATCTTGCAGATGACGGAGGTCGCTTGCAGGCGTTCCACCTGTGCGGCTAGGCTCGCTTGCTCTGTCGGTGAAAGAGCAAGTCGAATGGTGGGCTTAGCGGGGTCGGGCGAGGGGACTTCACTGGAGTTCCTCTGTGGCGGAGCTTGAGTCTCTATCTGTGTCTGTTGCTGTGGAGAAGAGGCGGAGAAACGTCGACGAGGGGGTAAGCTGTCGCTGGACCAAGCACGCCTAAGGTGCTAGCGAGGCCTGACAAACAGGAGAGGCTAGGTTGGGGGGCGGACAGGGAATTGGCGAGGGGGGGGGGGGGGGGGGATGGACGGGCAACAGGCAGGAAGCGGGCCGGGCTGGCGATGGGCAGTGTAGTGGGCAGCGGAAGGGGGATGGCGACGGGCAGCGCACTGGGCAAAGGCAGGGGCAGGCGAAGGGCGACGAGCAGCGCGCAGGGGGCGGCAGTGTTGCCAAGAAATGTGTTTCTTCACTCATGAAATGTACGAAACGTTTCTGTATGAGTTCGGGCGTTTCAGAGGTAAAGTCAAGGCACATGTTACATGTAAACCTTGAAGCCTCTTGTTCTTTGTTTCGGTCATGAAATCTTCAATGTTATGAATGTAGCTTCTGTCTTGCTTCTAACGATGAAAGTTAGTCCTATTCTCCCTCTTTTTCATGTCTAATTGTAAGGTAATGCTTAAAACGTGGATGGGGACAATTACCCTATATGGGCTTACATGATGCAACATGTCCTTGTGTGATAGGGTGTTTGGAATATTGTGCAGGGCATTGATGTACGTCCTGGTTCTGAGGATGTAGGCGATGTTGAAAATGTTGCAGGTTTTGGTGGCAGGGTTGCTGCTGCCAGAGTTGTTTTGCCTACAGCTGATTGCCTACAGCGGAGAAGAACTCTTCGCCGGCCCAGTTTGATGTGTGGGTCGTGCGATGCTTGAACTTCATGAAGTACTGTCGCACTTGCTTCTTTGAGCTGTGCCGAAAGCGACACAAAATGAACTGTTGCAGCTTCAATGCTCCAACTTCGTCTATGGTCGTGGGTCCACTTTGTTCAAGAATCTCCGAGGAGGAAAATTCTTGAAACCATTTCCAACACAAAACCATAAACATACTCATTCTATGTAGAGTGACTAGAAAAATACTATTCTCCCTAAATGACTGTGCATGCAATGCAGATGAACAACTTGACGGAGTGCAAAACTGTTCATCAAACACACGCAAAAAGTGAGATCGAATCTTGACTTTTCGACTTAAACCTATCAATTGTGGCAAATCACAACCGAAATGCCGATGCTGGATGGACAATCTTGATCGTGCTCTTTCTAAGACTGTGTCATGTCAAGATTGGTGACTTGATAGAAACGAGACGCTCGTTGCTGCTGCCGGCACCACCCCCCCCCCCCCCCCCCCCCCCCTCCCCCAAACACCCCACCATCGCTGGCCCCCCCTTTCTGCCCTCGCGTAGCTTTTCCCCCTGTGCGTAGCCATCCTACCTGACCCCCATAGTTGCCACGGAGTTTCGAAATGTTTCGTTTGAAACGAGTTTCAGAATTTTCGAAACGGTTTCGTCCGAGACAGAATCTCCAAAACAAAAGTTTCGTGTAAACTAAAGAAATGTACGTAAGTTTAAGTGGTATAAGCTGAGATCTAATCTATACTCAACAACAAACATCTTGAACACATATGTGTTGTTGTCAGCCATGGCGAATGCCTGCACCTGATGTGAACACTGCTCGAAAAGAGGAGAAACGAAGCGGGACCAACATGTGCTATATAGCACAACCCGTAGAAGACTGTAAGGGACCTGTTATGCAGAAACAACACTGACAGAAATTGTGCACAAAATGACGAAATCGCTTGCGCAGCACTAAGAAATCCGAGCAGACCAAGCTATACGAAATGAGCTCGAATCAGAAATCTGAGCAGACCAAGCTATACGAAGTTCTCTGAAGTATTTATCGACCGCTCAACAAAGCTCACAGAAATAGGAGAAAATGAGCAGGCTTGTGTTGGAGATGCTGGCGACTAAGCTCGGGAGATGCAACTTGCCATGATACCAATTTTCGGAATTAGGGTTGCAGTGAAACACACAGCTTGGAGGAGACAAAGGAAGCGCAAGGTGCACAACAGAGAGTATTGTGCGATAAGATAGCCCTAGAGTGATGGGCGTATATACTATGCATGGGGTGAAAAAACATCCTAGTGAGGGAAAAAATTGTCTGGCGGTCCTAAGCGTGTTCACACACATCACTACCACATGTATATGGTAACACTAGGCTGTTTGGGAACATGGGTGAAATCGGCAATTGCTGTGGGTTGGTGGAAATGCTAGCGGTGCTGAGGGACATGGAAACACTAGGATTTGACGAGGTACTTAGGGTGCTTTGTGGAAATAGTGACCCAAGGGGTCACCTTTGTAGGCTGGGAAGCTAGGTCAAGCAGGGCTGATTTGACCTCCGATGACTTCATAAATGATTGTTAGATGTCACTTATTAATAAGTTGGGTCACTATTAAATAAGAAGTGCTTCGATGCAGTGAACTATCTAGGCTGGGTACTAATGATCTGTATGGAAACATTCCACAGCGCATACACCTAGCAGACATTGGTTGTGCTCATGTGCAACCAGAGGGTAGGAAACAAATCTAAAGTGCTTGGACATACAGGCTCACAAGGGTGCCGGAACGCTTCCTAGGTTGTCCTAAACCGTAGAATAGGAGTTACAGCTTGTCCAAATGCACATAAGGTTGAATGTGCACGCGACAATTTCTTGAGTGCATAGATATTATTAAAATGTTGAAGAAAGGACAATGTTGTCTTTCGATCTTTCACTCTAGAAGTAAAAAGTTTTATTGTAGATCCACCATCTTTGAAGTCCTTAGGCTGAGAAAGTGTAGATACAGGTGATGGATAGTAGGGATATGCATATGGGTTCCAATTGTGAAACACAAGGGGAGGTGGTGGCAAGGGTGGCGGCAAATGTGGTGCAAGCTTAGGTGTTGCAACCATCTCACGAAAAACTCCTCGGATTGAAATAGAAGTTGTTGTGGATTGTCACAAAGAAGCTCTTAGGTGGTTGAGGATAAAAGACTAGAGGCATGACAGGCCACAACGTAAACTCAAAAACTATTGAAAGTTTTGCAGCATCGGAAATTCTGTCGAGGATGCTTCAAAAGGATGTCGCAAAGTTCATCGATAAGAAACTAAAAGTACTCGCGAGAATCCATAAAAACTATCTTGTCTGTTCCGAAAGGACCAATTTGCTTGTCTAAACAACAAATGAATGAAGCTTGGATACTTGGTTCATCGACCTCAAGCACAACAATGGAATGTGTCGAGCTGCCTATCTACAAGTATGTCTCTCAGAAGCATATCTCCTCCTTCTGTTCTCGTTTGTTATTCATCTTACTCCATAGCTTGCCGTTTTAAGTTCATACAAGACCGGTTTTCTTGTTAAAACAACAAATGACTAATGCTCTAACACCAGTGTAACGGGTGGGCACCATGTGCCAACTATAAAGAACACCCGCTGTAGCTCCTTCAGATATGGTTTACAGTTCATCATTCTACATGGTGGTTGGTGAGATTCTTTGGTTCTTTGTCATCGAACAATTGCTTTCGTAGTAGCTTTGGTTGCCCTCATTCTTTGGACTTCCGGAGGTGCACGTTTCCGACTCTTTCCTCGAGGGTGGAGCACTTGAGAGTTGAGAAATGATCTGGATACCAGTAGTTTATGCCTTTACTCTCAATTTTGATGCATTCTCTTGGAGTGGTCAGCAACAGTACCTTCTACAGAACTTGGTTGTGCGACTTGTGAGTCGGTTAAGTTGAGGAGTTTCTTGTTGGAGCTAGATTTACTTTCAAGGAACAATATTTATTTCGTGGACGTCTTTCGGGGGTAGTGGCTGGATGGTATAATGGCCGTGTATTGTTCGGCTTCAGAGTTTTGTTGCAGATATCCTCGTCAACGAAACCCTTTCTTTACAATTGCAGATTGCTCACTCCAACTTCTTTCGAGGAGATGAGAGGGGTGGTTACAGTTATGGCATCTCGTTCAGTTGGTCCCAGTTTCTCCAAGGGACTGGTGATAGGGAGGGAGTGTTGTTTTGTGGTTGTGCCCCGCCTATGTGAGGCAGTTTTCTCATGTCAGGATGTGCCAGCCATGTTAAGCTCGGATTTTGGCTTTGTTCCATGGCCATGTAGGCTTCATTCCCCCTAGGGTATTTCTTCCCCTGCTTTTCCAAAGCCCTTTGGGTCAGTAGCTCCCACTTCTAGTTGTTTCCCCATTTACATGAAAGAAAGACACACCTTGATCTCCTCTTTGGGTTGCTGAATAACCTAGTAAGGCGACAAAAAGATTTGCGTCTTATAGTCACCTCAAGACGCTTGACGCTGAGAAGTTATCTAGGTACTTTTTTATTGTAACATTTTCACTATTCGAGGAAGAATGTTTTCTGTCGAGATTCTGTTTGCAAAGCAACCAGAGAGTGACTATCTAGATGTTGTACTTATTACTGTTATGCAATACATGTAACTGAGCCAGAAGGTGATATCCTTCTCTTTTTAAGAGGAATTTTTTTTTTTGACACAGCATGCCAAATCTTGGATGAGAGAGAAGGGGTTGGGTCCCAGTGTTCTAGAGTTGATTATACTCCTAGTTTATAGTGCCCTTCCTAGTGAAATGCAGACCATAATTTGTGACTTAGCACCACCAGCAACAAGGAAAATGTCGGTTTCAACCAGTTTGCTGGTAGGCTGCTATGTCGTACAAGGTCTCTCTCTCTCTCTCTCTCTCTCTCTCTCTCTCTCTCTTTGTGTGTTGTACTGGTGGTAGTTAATTATGGTATTGGGGGTAATCTTGAGATTGTAATCTGCAGCCCTAGAAGCATAGAGGAAGCAAAGGAAGGACTGGCGTGAAGGAAGTCTGTGTGTATCTGACCCGGTTGCTTTAATTTACAATAAAGGACGTGATGGGCTTGATTGCGCAGAATGTCGATGCACATGTGGCGTATTCATGCCTCACGCTACTTTGCCAATTTTCCTGATGAGGACTCGAGGCTTCGAATTCCAGTGGCCTTGCAAAGGATGATGATGATGAATGCCAGCAGGGGATCAGGTCCCGTTGAATCTGTGATTGCAGGGAAATTGAAGAGGTCAAAAAAGCAAGGATGACATGGAGAAAGGTTCTCATCATTGTAGACTGTTCTACATAGTTTGCAAGGTCGAATTTCAAAATCCAAGCTCGCTAAATAGTGGATGCACAAGCACTTGACTATTCCACTTACCTACATTGTGGAAAGATGAATGTGTTGCCAGAGGTAATGTGTTAGTGTCTTGAAACTATATGCTATATTCTTGCGGGATGTTGTCAAAACAACCAAAAGCAAAGAGGCATTAGTGGTTTATGGTTCTAGTTATGCTCAAGCCCAAGCCCAAGTAGACCGAGCCGTGCGTAAAGCAACCTCCTTTGTCCAGGAGTCCTCATGTATGTGTACATAGCATGGTGGGCTCTGCGTGTCAGCAAAGAAGTGAACCACAATGTGTGTACATCGTGTTGCGTCTGGAAGTGTCACAATGTCTGCAGCCACTCCAACACTGAGTCTATAGTCCACTCAACCTGGTCCCTGCCGCATAGGGGAAAAGAGAAGCCAACCGATGAGTCCAAGGCCTCTATCCCCCTAGCTGCAAGAAACAAAACGTGAACTCTGAAGTAGGCTGCCTCAAGGTCTCGTGAGGGGTCGTCGAGAAACCGTGTAAAGTTGTAGGCAAAGAAATCCCAATGGCGACGAATGTCGAAGCTCGTCAGACCACGAGGAACTGCTGCGAATGGAGATGTATGCACGAAAAGAGGGGGTCGCAAGAAAGGTTGTCTCTCTGTCTCTCTCGCTAAGCAACTCGTGGCAAAGGCGCTACCAAGAGATCTCCTAGCAGCCGAGGAAGGCCTTGCCCCTTGGGACGGCTGCGAGACTAGAGCGGGAGGGGGTGAGGGAGCAGGGGGGACAAGGGGGATCGACAAAGGTAGGAGGGCGAGATAGAGAGGCAGAGGGAGGAGGAGGAGGGGGGGGGGGGGGGGGGGGGGGGGGGGGAACTCGGATGGAGGAGGGGATGTCGAGGGTGAGGCTGAGGTGGAGGCAAGAGTAGGGACCTCGTCCTACTGAGGAGGGTCAAAACGGTTTCCCGTGGGAACCCACTGTTGCTAGGCAGGAGCCTGAGGACCACTTTGAGTGCCAGGCTGGCGTGGTGGCCCCTGTCGTCGTCGACCACGAACCTGTTGCCAGCCCTCCTTCGCTTGAGCCCCAGGCTCATAGGGTGGCTCTGCTTGCGTACTCGGTGAATCTGCCTACTGCTGCTGGCCAGCCCTTGCTGGCTGGGGTTGAGCCTGTGGTGTGGGTCGGGGTCTCCTCCGTGGACAGGCCTTCGCAAGATGGCCCATCTTTCGACAAACGAGACATTGATTTGGGAGGCCCGAATACTCCACGCTCTATCTGAACCAACCCCCACTCACCCGAGGAAGTAGGATATCCTTGGGGACAGTGTGGGTGTCCCTAACCAGAACACGTACTGAGGGAATGCCGGTTGCCTTGGCAGCTACTGAGGCTGCCGTGCGAGGTGTCTCCAGGGCAGTCCCAATCGCTGAGCCTATCCTAGACAAAAGTGGTAAGTACTCCCTCCTCAAACCAAGAAAGCAGACGGAGACGGGCAGGTCTGCCTCCTCTTGCAGAACCGGATGGTCAAAAGGCTCATCGCGATGACCTTGGACGCCATCTCGGAGGTCTCAAACTCTATCTGATAGTAGCCTCGTTCGAGGAATTGAACGTCCAAGATCTTGCCCACCTCTGCGAGAAGGCGAGCCTGGAGGAGATCACGCAGCTCTCCTCAGTTGGCTCTGGTGCCTAGAATCTTGCAGATGACGGAGGTCGCCTGTAGGCGTTCCACCTCTGCGGCTAGGCTCGCTTGCGCTGTCGGTGAAAGAGCAAGTCGAATGGTGGGCTCAGCGGGGTCGGGCGAGGGGACTTCACTGGAGTTCCTCTTTGGCGGAGCTTGAGCCTCCATCTATGTCTGTTGCTGTGGAGAAGAGGCGAAGAAACTTCGACGAGGGGGGAAGCTCCTGTTGGACCAAGCACGCCGAAGGTGCTAGCGAGGCCTGACAAGCAAGAGAGGCTGGGCTGGGGGCTGGACAGGGAATTGGCGGGGGGGGGGGGGGGGGGGGGGGGGGGGGGGGGGGGGGATGGGCGGGCAACGAGCAGGAAGCGGGCAGGCTGGCGATGGGCAGTGCAGTGGGCAGCGGGAGGGGCAGGCGATGGGTAGCGCAGTGGGCAGCAGGAGCGGCAGGCAAAGGGCGACGGGCTGCGTGCAGTGCGCAGGGGGTGGCAGTGTTGCCAAGAAACGTGTTTCTTCACTCATGAAATGTACGAAACGTTTCAGAAACGTTTCTGTATGAGTTGGGGCGTTTCAAAGGTAAAGTCAAGGCTCATGTTACATGTAAACCTTGAACCCTCTTGTTCTTTGTTTCGGTCATGAAATCCTCAATGTTATGAATGTAGCTTCTGTCTTGCTTCTAAGGATGAAAGTTAGTCCTATTCTCCCTCTTTTTCATGTTTAATTGCAAGGTAATGCTTAAAACGTGGGTGGGGACAATGTGGGCTTACATGATGCAGCATGTCCTTGTGTGAAAGGGTGTTTGGAATATTGTGCAGGGCATTTATGTACGTCCTGGTTCTGAGGATGAAGGCGATGTTGAGGATGTTGCATGTTTTGGTGGTAGGGTTGCCGCTGCCAGAGTTGTTTTGCCTACAGCTGAGAAGAACTCTTCGCCGGCCCAGTTTGATGTGTGGGTCGTGCGATACTTGAACTTCATGAAGTACTGTCGCACTTGCTTCTTTGAGCTGTGCCGAAAGCGACACAAAATGATCTGTTGCGGCTTCAATGCTCCAACTTCGTCTATGGTTGTGGGTCCTCTCTCTTCAAGAATCTCCGAGGAGGAAAATTCTTGAAACCATTTCCAACACAAAACCATAAACATACCCATTCCATGTAGAGTGACTAGAAAAATACTATTCTCCCTAAATGACTGTGCATGCAATGCAGATGAACAAATTGACTGAGTGCCAAACCATTCATCAAACACACGCAAAAAGTGAGATCGAATCTTGACTTTTCGACTTAAACCTATCAATTGAGGCAAATCACAACCGAAATGCCGATGCTGGATGGACAATCTTGCTCGTGCTCTTTCTAAGACTGTGTCATGCCGAGATTGGTGACTTGATAGAAACGAGACGCTCGCTGCTGCTGCCCGCACACCCCCCCCCTCCCCCCCCCCCGCCATCGTTGGCCCCCCCTTTCTCCCCTCGCATAGCTTTTCCCCCTGTGTGCAGCCCTCCTACCTGCCCCCATAGTTGCCATGGAGATTCGAAACGTTTCGTTTGAAACGAGTTTCAGAATTTTCGAAACGGTTTCGTCCGAGAAAGAAACGCCAAAACAGAAGTTTCGTGTAAACTAAAGAAATGTACATAAGTTTAAGTGGTATAAGCTGAGATCTAATCTATCCTCAGCAACAAACATCTTGAACACATATGTGTTGTTGTCAGCCATGGCGAATGCCTGCACCTGATGTGAACACTGCCCGAAAAGAGGAGAAATGAAGCGGGACCAACACGTGCTATATAGCACAACCCGTACAAGACTGTAAGGGACCTGTGATGCAGAAAACAACACTGACAGAAATTGTGCACAAAATGACGAAATCGCCTGCGCAGCACTGCATGTAGTGGAAACGGAGGCAGAAATGAGCTCGAATCAGATATCTGAGCAGACCAAGCTATACGAAATTCTCTGAAGTATTTATCGACCGCTCAACAAAGCTCATAGAAATAGGAGAAAATGAGCAGGCTTGTGTTGGAGATGCTGACGACTAAGCCCGGGAGATGCAACTTGCCCTGATACCAATTGTCGGAATTAGGGTTGCAGTGAAACACACAGCTTGGAGGAGACAAAGGAAGCTCAAGGCGCACAACAGAGAGTATTGTGCAATAAGATAGCCCTAGAGTGATGGGCGTATATACAATGCATGGGGTGAAAAAACCTCCTAGTGAGGGAAAAAATTGTTTGGCGGTCCTAAGTGTGTTCACACACATCACTACCACATGTATATGGTAACACTAGGCTGTTTGGGAACATGGGTGAAATCGGCAATTGCTGTGGGTTGGTGGAAATGCTAGGGGTGCCGAGGGACATGGAAACACTAGGATTTGACGAGGTACTTAGGGTGCTTTGTGCCCTTGCGGTGTTGATCTGACTTGTGGAAATAGTGACCCAAGGGGTCACCTTTGTAGGATGGGAAGCTAGGTCAAGCAGGGCTGATTTGACCTTCGATGACTTCATAAATGATTGTTAGATGTCACTTATTAATAAGTTGCGTCACTATTAAATAAGAGGTACTTCGATGCAGTGAACTATCTAGGCTGGGTACTAATGATCTGTATGGGAACATTCCTTAGCGCATACACCTAGCAGACACTGGTTGTGCTCATGTGCAATCAGAGGGTAGGAAACAAATCTAAAGTGCCTGGACATACAGGCTCATAAGGGTGCCGGAACGCTTCCTAGGTTGTCCTAAACCGTAGAAATAGGAGTTGCAGCTTGTCCAAATGCACATAGGGTTCAATGTGCACGCGACAATTTCTTGAGTGCATAGATATTATCAAAATGTTGAAGAAAGGACAATGTTGTCTTTGGATCTTTCACTCTAAAAGTAAAAAGTTTTATTGTAGATCCACCATCTTTGAAGTCCTTAGGTTGAGAAAGTGTGGATACAGGTGATGGATAGTAGGGATATGCATATGGGTTCCAATTGTGAAACACAAGGGGAGGTGGTGGCAAGGGTGGCGGCAAATGTGGTGCAAGCTTAGGTGTTGCAACCATCTGACGAAAAACTCCTACAATTGAAATAGCTCTTACATTGTTAGGTGGTTGAGGAAAAAAGACTAGAGGCATGACAGGCCGCAACATAAAACCTAGAAACTATTGAATGTTTTGCAGCATCGTAAAATTTTGTCGAGGATGCTTCAAAAGGATGTCGCAAAGTTCATCGATAAGAAACTAAAAGTACTCGCGAGAATCCAAAAAAACTATCTTGTTTGTTCCGAAAGGACCGATTTGGTTGTCTAAACAACAAATGACTGAAGCTTGGATAATCGGTTCATCAACCTCAAGCACAACAACGGAACGTGTCGACAATTATGTCTCTCAGAAGCATAACTCCTCCTTCTGTTCTCGTTTCTTATTCATCTTACTCCATAGCTTGCCGTTTTAAGTTCATATAGGACCGGTTTTCTTGTTAAAACAACAAATGACTAATGCTCTGACACCAGTGTAATGGGTGGCACCTTGTGCCAACTAAAAAGAACACCAGATGTAGCTCCTTCAGGCATGGTTTACAGTTCATCATTCTACATGGTGGTTGGTGCAATTCTTTGGTTCTTTGTCATCGAACAATTGCTTTCTTAGTAGCTTTGGTAGCCCTCATTCTTTGGACTTCCCGTAGCAACTCGGAGATTCTGGCATTTGGTATGTGACCGGAGGTGCACGTTTCCGACTCTTTCCTCGAGGGTGGAGCACTTGAGAGTTGGGAAATGATCTGGATACCAGTAGTTTATGCCGTTACTCTCAATTTTGATGCATTCTCTTGGAGCGGTCAGCAGCAGTACCTACTACAGAAGTTGGTTGTGCGACTTGTGAGTCGGTTAAGTTGAGCAGTTTCTTGTTGGAGCTGGATTTACTTTCAACGAACAATATTTTATTTCGTGGACGTCTTTCGGGAGTAGTGACTGGATGGTATAACGGCCGTGTATTGTTCGGCTTCAGAGTTTTGTTGCAGATATCCTCGTCAACGAAACCCTTTCTTTACAATTGCAGATTGCTCACTCCAACTTCTTTCGAGGAGATGAGAGGGGTGGTTACAGTTATGGCATCTCGTTCAGTTGGTCCCAGTTTCTCCAAGGGACTGGTGATAGGGAGGGAGTGTTGTTTTGTGGTTGTGCCCCGCCTATGTGAGGCAGTTTTCTCATGTCAGGATGTGCCAGCCATGTTAAGCTCGGATTTTGGCTTTGTTCCATGGCCATGTAGGCTTCATTCCCCCTAGGGTATTTCTTCCCCTGCTTTTCCAAGGCCCTCTAGGTCAGTAGCTCCCACTTCTAGTTGTTTCCCCATTTACATGAAAGAAAGACACACCTTGATCTCCTCTTTGGGTTGCTGAATAACCTAGTAAGGTGACAAAAAGATTTGCGTCTTATAGTCACCTCAAGACGCTTGATGCTGAGAAGTTATCTAGGTACTTTTTTATTGTAACATTTTCACTATTCGAGGAAGAATGTTTTCTGTCGAGATTCTGTTTGCAAAGCAACCAGAGAGTGACTATCTAGATGTTGTACTTATTACTGTTATGCAATACATGTAACTGAGCCAGAAGGTGATATCCTTCTCTTTTTAAGAGGATTTTTTTTTTTTGACACAGCATGCCAAATCTTGGATGAGAGAGAAGGGGTTGGGTCCCAGTGTTCTAGAGTCTAGCATGCCAAATCTTGGATGAGAGAGAAGGGGTTGGGTCCCAGTACGTCAGTATATGCTGTATCCAGAGGGCAGTCGCCTTTCTCAATTCTAGATGATGATATATGGGAGTTTTCTAGGGATGGTGATATCATCCTCCTAGGAGACTTCAATGCTCGAACGGGCAACTGTCAGACAGTCTTCTACGACACCTCAGATGAGATGCTTAGAGAGTTGGATATGGGTGAGCTGGGGTTTGACAGATGCTCACATGACAGAGAGCAGACTGAGTATGGGAGATACCTCACGGAGATGACGACTACACATGGGCTAGCCATACTTAATGGCTTACAGCGGTTTCCTGGAGCAGCAGGCTTCACATGCTTTCCACACAGACATGGGGCCAGTACAGTGGACTATGTTATGACACAGCCGAGCTTTATTCCTTGTATTCAGGATTTCATGGTGGGAGCCAGACCAGTGGGCGTAGCAGTGGATCATGCTCTCTTGACACTGTCCGTATCTTTTCAGTTTAGTACAGCCCAGAAATCAGGAGGCAGGTCACACACCCGTTATACATTTACACCAGAGACTGACTCGGTTTATACAGAGGCGATCTGGGATCGTCTATGCACAGTTGCTCCAGGCCTCTCAGTAGAGGAGTGCACTACTTTATTGACTGAGACACTACATGATGCAGCATCAGAGGCATACCCACACACTCAACCGGATCGGAGGCGACATTCTGGGAGCATGCCCCAGAATAGTTGGTATGATGAGGAGTGCAGAGAGATGAGAGCCCAGCTTCAGAGGGATCTTCATTTAGGAGTCATCACCTACAGACAGTCGCGGATTGCTTTCCGGCGCCTTGTGCGAAAGAAGAAACGAGCTTACCTGGCCCAGATGGAGCGAGACTTGTATCAGTTGTTCTTGAGTAGAGACTCAGGCGAGGCATGGCGACTCTTCCATGAGCACTCCCCTCCCCCAGTGATTACTTCTCCTGATGTGTGGGGCCAGTATGCGGCATCGTTATATACGGTTCCTGGGCAGGATCCCCTTCCAGATCCTACAGAGCCATGTCCACCTACGAGCACCTTCTTTACCACTGAGATGGTAAAGAGAGCCATTGACAGGATGAGGACCCGGAGGGCTTACGATCATGACGGTCTAGTAGCGGAGCACTTTATACATGCTAGGGATATGCTGATGGAGGTTCTTGCAGTGTTGTTCAATCGTGCCATGTGTGAGGGATTACCTGAGACTTGGAGGTTGTCTACTATTGTGCCTATATTCAAGGCAGGTGATCCTACAGAGCCTGGAAATTACCGCACTATTATGGTTGGACACACACTGGCACGATTGTATGCATCCATTATTGAGCAGCAGTTGAGTAACTGGGCAGAGGGTGAGGGTGTACGGGCAAAGGGACAGGCAGGTTTCAGGAGGGGTTTCTCCACTCTTGACCATATTCTGACACTCAGAGCTATCATTGAGGAGGGCAGGTCACATGGGAGACGGATTTATTGTAGCTTTGTGGATTTCCGCAAAGCATTTGACATGGTACCGAGAGCTCGACTGATGCGCAGACTGCAGGAGATGGGGGTGCCCACAGTGTTGATTTGGGGGATTATGGCTTTATACAGATCAGTGATGGGGCATGTACGCACCCCAGAGGGGATATCTGACTTAGTTCACTCCACTATCGGGGTGAAACAGGGTTGCCCATTGTCTCCTACTCTATTTGGTATGTATGTTGATGAGGTGTCTGATTACATTGACAGAGAGGGTGATAGAGGTGCCCAGCTGGCAGGGACGTGGATCCCATTGTTGTTATATGCTGATGATATTGTCTTGATCTCTGACTCACCAGAGGGTATGCAGCGACAGTTGGATGCATTACACAGTTTTGCAGAGGATAGTGGATTGTCTGTAAACCTTGGTAAAACCAAGGTCATGGTGTTTAACACCACACCGCAGTGGATCAGGAGATCGGCACCGACCTTCACGTATGGTCAAGAGATTGTGGAGTATACAGATGCATACACTTACCTTGGGATAGTCTTCACTGGGCCGAGGTTTTCTTTGGGGAGAGCAGCAAAGACTAGACTGACCAGAGCTTATGCGGCCTTGGGAGGCTTGGAGAGGATGTGTTCGCAGGTTCAGTTCCAGGAACCTCGGACAAAGTTATGGCTCTTTGATACTTTAGTAGCCTCAGCTATGATGTATGGGGTACAGGTATGGGGACCTTCTGTAGGCCAGGATGGTTGGAGACGTATGGAGAGGCCCTTGGTATCTATGATCTCCCGATTGATTAGAGCCAAGGCCTCCGTACCTCACGCGATCATTCGAGCAGAGCTAGCTGCCCCCCCCATGGAGATTGAGGCGCTTACCAGATCAGTGTCCTTTGTGCACAGCCTATGGGATACTACTAGAGACAGATATGCTAGATTGGCCCTTGAGTCTTCCAGACAGTTAGCTCTACAGGGGGACACTTCATGCTGGTATGCACAGATGACTTCATGGTTTCAGACGCATGGCTTCACCATGGACAGGTTGCCCCCTTTCCAGTATTCTCTTCAGGCACCCTCGCTGTCTCTTACACGGGTGGAGATCACTAGACTCATTCGTCAGGACCTGATCCAGCTCGACACCAGGAGGACATGGATAGAGCCGCCTCAGGAGTTGAGCACGAAGATGGCTTTCTATAGAGAGCATCTTCTCCACCTCACAGGAGATGGGTTTGTGATTCGACCCAGCTACATGGACACACATATGTCTCATGGTTTGCGTTGTGCCATTGGTCAGATACGCACATCCTCACATCAGCTCGAGATTGAGACCGGTAGATTCAGAGGGATACCAGCAGACAGCAGGATATGCCGATTATGCCAGAGAGAGCCAGAGACAGAGTTGCACTACATATGTCATTGCACAGTGTTCTATGAGATACTGGGGCGTTTCCACTGCTTATTCAGAGAGGGTTTTGGTCCTCTATCTAGGGTCATGAGTTATGAGGATCAGAGATGTCTTGGACTATATCTACTTGAGTTACACAGGTATAGAGACACTTTACTGGGGAGAGCTAGAGAGAGGCAGTCCCAGAGACACATTACAGATTTCTTTTCACTAGATATGGGACAGCCAGAGGAGCAGCCACCACTGCAGAGCTCGTCCCACACTCATTCGACCACTACTGGCACTCTCATCGACCGAGCATTGGAGCTACAGAGATACAGACGACCGCGACTGAGGAGAGGAGCTACACAGCATCGACGGAGACTACAACAGAAGATTCGAGCCATACTCTCTCGACATCCAGAGTGCAGATGAGGATGGATCCTCACCATTTCTTCCATCTTTGTTTCACACACTGTTACATCCAGTTTACCGGGTACCTATTGTATCAGCTGCTACACCCACGTAGTTTTAGATTGTAGTAGTAGTAGTAGTATTTTGTTCCACTTCTAGTTCTTTTGTACCCAGACATGGTATTAGATTCACTATTTTGTAACTGATTGGTCTCATAGGTCATTTTGGCCTTTTGAAGACGTTAATATAACATTTCATTTCATTTCATTTCTCTCTCTCTCTCTTTGTGTGTTGTACTGGTGGTAGTTAATTATGGTATTGGGGGTAATCTTGAGATTGTAATCTGCAGCCCTAGAAGCGTAGAGGAAGCAAAGGAAGGACTGGCGTGAAGGAAGTCTGTGTGTATCTGACCCGGTTGCTTTAATTACAATAAAGGAGGTGATGGGCTTGATTGCGCAGAAAGTCGATGCATATGTGGCGGATTTATGCCTCACGCTACTCTGCCAATTTTCCTGATGAGGACTCGAGGCTTCGAATTCCAGTGGCCTTGCAAAGGATGATGATGATGAATGCCAGCAGGGGATCAGGTCCCGTTGAATCTGTGATTGCAGGGAAATTGAAGAGGTCAAAAAAGCAAGGATGACATGAGAAAGGTTCTCATCATTGTAGACTGTTCTACATAGTTTGCAAGGTCGAATTTCAAAATCCAAGCTCGCTAAATAGCAGATGCACAAGCACGTGACTATTCCACTTACCTACATTGTGGAAAGACAAATGTGTTGCCAGAGGTAATGTGTTAGTGTCTTGAAACTATATGCTATATTCTTGCGGGATGTTGTCAAAACAACGAAAAACAAAGGGGCATGAGTGGTTTATGGTTCTAATTATGCTCGACTTGTTGCCGAATGCAGGCATCATGGCATACAGGAACAGGCTGATTGCAAATGCCGTCTTTGAAACCCTCAATGCTGTCTTGGAAATTGCAGGTTCATACGTGTCTTTTCAGACAGGTGAAGTCTATGCTAGTAGGATTTGGAACTGGAGGTATCGATTCTGCATATCAGGCAATCTGGGTGAATGCAATAGACACACATAGATCATTGAGCAACGTCACTAACAACCTGGTGGAGGTGGAGAAGGCAATGAAGGTGGTGAATGTTTTGCTCACACTGGTGGTGTCACATCACAGATCTGGATGAGCTTCTGGAGGCTCCGCGGATGCCCAGTCATCGACTCCTCGAATTGGGACACATGGAGAAGGAGATCGAGGGGGTCGCAGCATAGATGCCCCCGACAGTCAGTGAGGTTCGGGTGTGGAGTCTCAAGTGCAAGAATGTGGTGATCGTGTGGCGGAGAGGTTTGCATAAATGCCACTACCATAATCTAGCTGCAATACATATACGAGCTCTTTGTGCATGCAAGGAAGAAAGAGATTATGGAAAGGCAGGATGCTTTGTACGTAGAATGTAGCTCAATCGCCATTCGCACATTGTTTTGATGTATGATTGAAATTGTATTGTTCGTATGACGATTGACAGGCACGCGGAGTGACTGGGGCAGATCCAAGCATTGGACCTGGGTGACTACCTGGAGGTAGCGAGCCAGGTTGACATGTGCACTGCACGACTACTCATAAGCTACTGGACTGCTAGCCACCCAGAACGGGCTCTGCAATATCACTACCTGCTGCCACCAGAGCCGTTCGTTGGCTGGCCTGCAATGACGAAGTGAGGAGAATGCTGATGGCATGTCAACAGCAAGCTGTCATCTCCAGACCACCATAGGTCCACCCTACCTTGTAAGCTCACGCCTCGTGCTTGACTCCATCCCGGTCGGCTTGCTTATTGATCCAATCAGGCAAGAGCGAAGTATGCCCGTTTTCCCCACGGTCCGATTGTGTGTGCGCATCGAGGAATGGTCTTCATGGGTGGGCACATGGCGGTCCGAGCGGCGAGGTCTACCTACTTGCTGCGGCGGTCTTCCACGTTCCGTGATCGATGGCACTACCAAGTCTTCAGCTACGAGGCGACTGCTCCCTAGCCATTCCAGTATGCTTAGAACCTCGCCACCAACGAGCCATCCCTCATGAGTCAGCCCAGCAAGGCAAGCCTCTTCCTGCACATGACACCTTTCACATGTTGAAGGCTTCGCTCTCCTCCGCATACCAGAATCAAGGCGTCTCCTAACCCACCACCATTGCAAATGATAGCTTGTTAGCCAAGCTCACGATCACCTTCCAACTTAATGTTGTCATCCATCCGCAGTCTTTTATCAAGAAGGATGATATCAAGGTCCTCACAAATATTACGTCCAATGGGGATAAGGTTTGCCAGGTTTAACGACCAACAATTTGCTGTTGCTGGTGTGGATTGGATTTAGATCGATTAAGTGGTTCTAGCGCACGTGAGCTGGGTATCACTATTGAGATGACAACAACGGTGGAGCACATCCTGCAGCGTATAATACCAACCACCACTTGGCCATTGCTCAAATACAGCACGGGGTGGCATCTACATTACAACAAGCATGCATAAAATCAACGGTGATGAACTCTTCCCTACGCAATTGTAATTTGTTTATAATGAAAAAGGCCCTTCAACACCAGAGGAGGAGCATAAGTCCCCTTGCAACACTGGAGGGGATAAAAGTGGCGAGGGAAGGGCACGTTCCCTACGGTATTATTATAAATGTGGACAAAGGTGCCAACTCCACACCATACATATGTATCATGTATGGTCTTTTAAACTAGTTTGATCTTTGATTGAGATTTTGAATACTGTTTGACAATGTTTGGAATAGATTACATTTCACGTGCACATCTAACCCTATGTGCATGTGGACAAGCTGTAACTTCTACTTCTAGGATTAAGGACAGCCTAGGAAGTGTTCTGGCACCTTTGTGAGCCTGTACGCAAGACGTGCATGCCCAGGTTCTTTAGAGTAGTTGCGTACCCTTTGATTGTACATTCGCACCAGTGCATGCCCAGGCTCTTTAGAGTAGTTGCGTACCCTTTGATTGCACATTCGCACCACTAGTGTTTGTTGTTTGCTTGGTGCAGGCATTGGGGTGTGTTACCACTTAGTTGTAGATTATCTGGCCTAGGTAGTTACCGCATGTGAAGCACGGCTTACAACGCCTTTTTTATTCAAACTTATTAATAAGTGCATATTAACGAAGTCGCGGAGTTTCTAGCCGCATGTGGACCCAGACTTTTGGACATATATAGTGAAAATGAACACTGCTGCTTAATAGCACTTTACAAAGTGCTGCATGTTATTGTCTTCCAAAACGATAGGCCAAAGACTGTGTGCAACATAGGTGTTGACCAATGAGCAAGGTGGTGGGCTGTCAATCAAATTGGTCTATCGATTGTGCTGGCTGTTGACTAGAGTGAAGTCCCTTCGTGTAGTAGCAAGCGTGAAGTGAACTTTTGTGTGCGTGGAAAACCGGGTGCATGCACGTGTGTGAAAGTTTGAACTGTTGATGCTGCCTTTGAAGAACACTCTTACTATATGTGTTTATTCATAACCGAACTTAGATAAAAACTGAAACTAAACTAGAACTCGAGACAAAGACTCCAGAGATTGAATGTGTGTTGATTTATTAAAATGTGTTACAAGGGTGTTCTTATATAGAAACTTAAGAGACACGATGAAAAGACATGACCATAGTTCAAGAGACATGACTCTATGCCAATAGTTGTGTCCTTCTGCTGTAGAGTCGTGACCCTTCGGCGTAAAGATGCAACCATTCATAGAAGAGGCATGGCTATTCGCCAAACAGGTGCGACTCTTGGGCGAAGAGACGCATCCTTTCGAGAACAAGGGTCTGTGATCTTGTACGTCTTTGTATCTGCAAAAGAATCAAGTGAAGAAGGTAATACAAAGACAAAGAATACGTCACAATCGTGACATTCTCTCCCATTTAAAATAAAACCGAGGGGTAGTTATAGAAACTCGAAAGAAGGAAAATATATTTTTGCTTGCTTCTTCATCCAAAGCTCTAACGGTTAAGTCCCACGTCATGGCATTGTTATTGACCATAACTATCTTGCCAAACTGAAAACTGGTCATATCTGTAACTTGATTAGGGCCTTTGTCAAAGTCATTTGTAACTTTGAGCTTTGTCCAAGAAAAGATTGAACCTTTATCTGCATCAAGTGAAACTATTGGTAAACTCACTTGAGTTTTCTGACGAGGGACGACCACTGGTTGGAAATCTGGAAGGTATTCCATTGGTTTGTTTGGAAGAGTAAAATTCTCTTGAAGGGATGTCGTAGACTGAGACAGAGTAGTATTTGGAGGTATATCCATATGTAAAGGTTTATCAATAGAACAAGTTGTGTCCAAAGATTCAATTGCAGCGACTGAAGTCGTGCTGTAAGAGTCTGTATCTGTTTTATCCTTTGTACCGCTGAAGGTAAGGACTGGAATCTTCAAGTTTGCAAAATTATCATTCACCAGTGCATTTGCTATCTGTTTAGAGAGAGAGAGACTTTATCCTGCAAGGGCGGTGACGAGGCGAATTTTTCAGCTTGGTTCACGGCCAAAGAAGGGATTATGTGCTTATTGGTCGTCACACAAGAATCAAAATCTTTTGAATCTTCAGTTGTTTTACGGATATCAAGGCTTCCAATTGAGAAGGAGGAGGTTGAGGGAGTTGTTGCCTCTTAGATCTCCAATGTTGCCTCTTAGATCTTTGGAGAATCCTCTTGCACAAGGAAAGGATCAATAAATCATCAACTTTACCACCATCAAACAAGAAAGACTTAAATGTAGGGCGTGGCTCATGAAGGGGATCTTGTCCAACGTCGCGGCATTCACGATCGAGTATTGGACTAGGGTCAAATATATGTACCATTAAGTAAGCCCATCTTGATATTGTTGTTTTCTTTTTAAGATGAGATCCTTTGTAAGCTTCATGTTGCTGCTTTTGTTGCTGATGATTCCAATAAGAAGTAGGTTGCTTAGAACTGTAACATTTCCAGGAATATTCATGCTGAGACTTTTGCTGCTGGCACGAAGGTACTCTGTGTCTAGTTGTCTGAGAAACCATGCTTTGGGTGAGAAAATTTGAGTTCCGAAGTCTTTGGTTTGAGTGGTTCGTTCTGGTCGACCACTAAAGCTTCAAAAGAAGATGGCGGAGAAGCATCATTTGTAGTCCAAGAAGTAGTAGTATGACTCCGGGAAGAGGTTTGCGTCTGCATTTGCTCCAAGCGAGTGTGAAGTGATGCGAGGCTCGTGGAAAGTGCTACCATCTGCTCCTTGATAAGAGTAAGGGCATCCTGAGATTGACCTTCTCCGTCCTGAGATCTTGGCATGGTTACGCTTCAAAGGGAACTCGATGGCATGGTTATGCTTCAAAGGGAACTCGAACAGGTGCAGGAGCAGGTTCTGGAACGAGTACTCCAGGAGTTGAAGCTATGTTTGAAACTGGTTCGGGATCTGGAGTTTCCCGTCTAATGATCACCTCCTGTACAATTTCTGGCAAAATCTACTCCAGAACTTCGATTATGTACGAGAGATATGAAAGAAGGTGTTATCATCGGCCATGGTGGTGGTTCCGACGGCGCGTAGAGGAGCAGCAGAGAGCGAGCGCAGCAGAGTGCCAGCGCTGGAGGAGAGAGAAGGGCTGGAATTGCTTGCTTTCAGTTTATTTTATTTTTAAAGTTTTCACATTGGGTTTAAATATGAGGGAGGCCGTCCAATTTAATAAACCTTGGATTTGATGTAGGGTTAATTTATATAGCGCTGCTGGGTTTGACGTTAAAACATCAGCAAAGAAGTCAGCCAGCGAAAAGGTGCCAGCGTGGGACGTTTTTCAGCAGATCGCGTGAGTGTTTTCAGCCCAGCGTTTCGGCAATTTTAGGCCAGCGCTTTGCAAAAGGGCATGGCTCTCCGTGAAGAGATGCAAGCACTGGCGATGGGGCGCGTGAAAATTTCAGCCAAGCAGCCCATCGATTTGCACAAAGGGGTACATCTCATGGAGGGGAAGGGGTGCGAGGACGGGAGAAGGGTGTTTCCTGGACCTTCTTGTGTAAGGTGCAGCGGAATGAATGTTTGAACTTTGCTTAAGATGAGTGCTCCGAATTGTGCTCAAGGTTCCTTTTGTTCTTATGGAAGGGAGAGCCTTCCGTTCTTAATGAGAGAGTGCAATGGACATTGTGTGTGCAAGTGACTGAGACTGAGAGATAGAGAGAGAAGAGAATACGACACGAGAGACGACGTAAAACCCTCCTCCGAAGGCCCCTCTCTCGTCGGCGAGAGTGGTCTACTATTGATTGCACAAACTGGTTCAATGATGATGCATTGACTGATGCAAGTCTAGGCTATGCCGGTCTAAGGGCTGAAATCTGCAAGTGAGTATCTGTTGTCCAAAAACGCTATGGGCTGACATCTGTTGTTGCCGAAAACGCTATGGAAAACGCTGATTTTGCTGGTCTTTAGGGCTGAAAATCTGCATCTACTATAGGGCTGAAAACTGATGATCTTTGGGTTGATATGCTATTCTTTTAGGGCTGAATCTGCAGGTGCTTCATGGCTGAAAAATGCTGCTTCACTGAGGTTGTACCTGCTGAAAACGCTAGGCCAAAACTGGATGGCAATGAGGCTTTTTACTAGCTAGGGTTGAGATTTCTTGCGGTGAAGATCTGATGCAAAACGCTAGGGCAAGGACTAGATGGCGATGATGCTTGATGGAAAACGCCAAGGCTGAAGTCTGGCGATGGCTTCTTGAGGAAAACTCTAGGAGACTCTGCTTGGGAGTAGAATCGCCTAGGATTAGGAGTCTTACTTGAGAAGTTGCCTGCTGAGCGGTGGAGCACCTGCTGCCTCTTCTGCCATTTAGTGCTAGTCAGGTTTGCTTATATACAGACCTACTCAATTTGCCCTACCTACTTTCCAACAAAAGTCACTTAAAAATAATAAGTAAAAACTGTCAAAAATAGGTAAAATAGGCTAAAAGCACTGGAAAATTTCCCTGAAGGATTTTGATGGATTCTGATGGGAATGCTTATGAGCATGCTGTGTGCAACCAGAGGATATGCATCTACACTAAGTGACTGGGCATGCACGGTCTACGAATAGACTCACAAAAGTGCTAGATCACTTCTAATCTAGACTGACTGAACCTTGATCATGCTATAGCTTGTCCACGAACACATAGGGTTGGATGTGTCAAGTGACATCCACTCCTTCTCAAAGTGAGGTACTGGTACCAGACTGTATGGCGTCGAGGGAGATCGCAAATAGCGTCCGGAATCTTGGAAGGGACTCTTCGCCGGTCCACTCTGATGTGTGGATCGTGCGGTACTTGAACTTCATAAAGGTCTGCAATGGTCGCTTCTTTGGGCCGCGCCGAAAGTGACACAAAGTCTTCTGTGGCTCCTTCGATGCTTCAACTTTATGCTTCTTTCTTTTTGAAGCATCTCGATGGCTGAAAATTCCTGAAACCATTTCCAACACAAAACCATGAACATAGCTATTCCATGTAAAGTGACTGGAAAAAATCTCGTCTTCCTAAAAGACTGTGCATGCAATGTAGATGAACAAAGAAACGGAGTGCCAAACCGTTCACCACACACACACACAAACCATGAGATCGAATCTTTCTCTTGTGATCTAAAGCAATCAACTATGGCAATTCACAATGGGAATGCCCCTGCTTGGTGCTCATACTTTCATGTGCTCTTTCTACAAATGTGTCATGCCAAGGAAGAGACATGGAATGTGACTTCCTTACATACATACTTTTCAGCTTTTCATGAACAATCCGCATACATTCGTGCTCATATATGAGTGAAACGTGCTCAACGTACAATATGTCATGCCTAGGAAAAGGGATCACATAAAGACGCTGACTAAAATACAGGAAACGATCACGAATGAAACACTCGAACAATGCGTGCGTATCAATCATGCGAACACATAATACTTCCTGTGAGGGTTCTTTGGACCTAAGCTCGAGAGCCAAGATCGATTCCTTCTGAAGGGGTTCTTTGGACCTAGGCTCGAGAGCCAAGATCGATCCTTCGTGATTGATCGAACCTGCAATGTGGTTAGCTTCGCTAGAAAAAGCATCCACTAACACATCATCCTTGTGAACAATCACATCATCTTCATGCAACTCATCATGCTTGTGAGAAATCACATCTTGATCATGCAAATCATCATGCTTGTCATTGTCATCCAAATCATCATGCAAATCATTGGCATTCAAATCATCATTCAAATCCTGTGTGTCATGCTTTGGAGAAGAAGAGACTGAGAGAGTCTCCTTCTCTTGAATCCTTCCAATCTTGTCTTGCATATTAGCAATGAGAGAGGGAGAATGAACAACTTCCTCTCCACGAATGACAATGGGAGTCACTTTTGGCATAGAGAGTGAAAGTGTTAGCCTCCCAGTCAATGAGAGGGTTAGGCTCACGAAACCATCGAATGCCCAAAATCATATCACATCATGAGAGAGGAGAGACAAAAAATCTTCTACTGAAAGCAGCTTGTTGAATTGCAAACAACACACCAAGACACTCTTGCCTGATGAGAGAGTCCATACTGGGAACAAAGCCAGAGACCTTGAGAAGAGATTTCTGACTAACTTCTAGGCGGGCTCTCTCAACAAGAGAGGGACTGATCACATCATGCATACTACTTGGGTGAAACAATATGACAAAACACTGCCCCGACATATGACCATAACATTTAATGAGAGAATCATCAATGGGAGGGTCAAGAGAAACTTGGGGCACACTCGTGTTATCAGTAATTGCATTGACAGAGGAAGTGGGTTCTGTGGATTCTTTAGATTCATTCGATTCAAGCTTAGGACTTATGTGACTCTTAATGTGACAATGAAAATAACGACCTTCCTTAGAATAAGTGCTTTGCTCTTCCGACGTGATGTATCCTCCTAAAATTCCTTGTGCTACCTTTTCATATGGAGTGAGCTTAGGTTTAGCAATTGTGTTAGCCTTACCCTTAGGTTCATTGGAAGAATTCTTTTCTGAGAGACCGTTGGAAGATTGGTTAGAAGAGTTACCGTTCTTACCGTTCTGAGGGTTCTGAGAAGTCTGCGAGGTACTTGTGGAAGTCTTGTTCTCCTTAGGCTTTCCCTTGTGGTGCTTCATTTCCTGTGCGAGAGCAATCTCTACCGCCTTGTTGAGATCGATTGGATCGAGCACCTCGACATCGTACTTGATATACTCGTCTAATCCATAAAGGAATGCCTCTTTGCGTTCATCATCCGACTTGCGTAATTGGGTACCTAGCTGCAAAACACGATTAGAAAAAGACATAACCGGCATACCATTTTGCTTGAGAGCGCGCCAATCGTCCTTCAATCGTGCGAGGTAGTGAGGTGGCATAAACCGCGCCTTGAGCTTGTCTTGGACATCAGCCCAATTGAAGGAAAGAGGTGTGAATTCGTCGGCTTCCTCTAGGTGCGCGACTAACTGTGCCTCTTGCCATGCGTGGTACCAATTGATGGCATCACCGGCAAGGTACATAGCTGCCGGCAATACCTTGCTATTCCCTATCTTCTTAGTTGTCGCAAAATAAGCATTAAATTGATGCAACCAAGAATGAATAACCGTAGCATCCATCTTATTATCATACTTACTGAAAGTCAACTTCTCTGTGAATGGATTGTTGGAATCCGCCTCCTGGCTTGCGCCACTTGAGGAATTCCCACGATCTTTGGCTGGATCGGACTTCGAGGCAAGTACTTGTCGAACCAATTCTTGAGTGCGGAGGTCTCGTTGAGCCTCACGCTCGACCTCCAAGGCCGCTCTTTGAGCTTCACGCTCGGCCTCCAAGGCTGCTCTTTGAGCTTCCCGTTCCTCCTTTCTTTGTGCTTTTCTTTCATTTCGTTCATCGCGCTCGCGTTCTAAAGCAATGCGATCTGCTCTTGTTTTATGGCATTTCTTTCATTTTGTTCGCACGCTCGCGTTCCAAAGCAACGTGAGTCGCTTCTTGTTGTGCCAGTGCAATTCGATTCGCTTCTTGTTGTGCCAGCACAAGGTGAGTCGCTTCGCGATTGGCTTCGTGTTGTTGGGCCATCATGTCCAACATCGACTTGACCATCGCCTCCATGGAAGTTGGTACAACTCGTAGCGGAGATGGAGAAGGGGGAGGGTCGGAAAAATCTCTTGGTGGGGAGAACTCTTCGTCGCCTCTCTCATGCTCACTACCTGTATGCGAAGTATTTATTTCGTTTCGGGTGATGACCATGCACTATGATCTTTGGTTCTTAAGTCCACGAGGAACTTGGCTTCTTGAGGGTCTTGGGTTCTTGGGTTCTTGAGGGTCTTGAGGTTCTTGAGGGTCTTGAGGTTTTGTTTCGCTTGCAATCTGTGTTTGAGAAGGATCTTCTCTTTACCTGAGTTCTACTCTTTTCCGTGGGCGCACCCTTGGCGGCCTTGCGCTCACATAAAGGTTGCTTTTTCCCACCTCACTTCGAGTGGCCGGCCGCCCAAGTGCACGGTCCACTCTCAATGACTGAAAAGAGGCACAAGGGGAGGCTGGACAAGCCCTTCTTTCCTTAAATTCCTGTCACTCTTCAAAACACGATTAGGAATCGACACGCCCAAGCGTACTTGGGTTCGTGCGACCTCAACAAGCAAAAAAATTTATTGTGATTCTTGTGGATCTTTCCTTGAGTGATACAGAACACTGCCAAAGCTCTGATACCAATGTAAGGTGCAGCGGAATGAATGTTTGAATTTTGCTCAAGATGAGTGCTCCGAACTGTGCTCAAGGTTCCTTTTGTTCTTATGGAAGGGAGAGCCTTCCGTTCTTAATGAGAGAGTGCAATGGACACAAACAAAGTGAATGGACACTGTGTGCAAGTGACTGAGACTGAGAGATAGAGAGAGGAGAGAATACGACACCAGAGACGTTGTAAAACCCTCCTCCGAAGGCCCCACTCTCGTCACCGAGAGTGGTCTACTATTGATTGCACAAACTGGTACAATGAGGATGCATGTGACTGATGCAAGTCTAGGCTATGCCGGTCTAAGGGCTGAAATCTGCAAGTGAGTATATGGTGTCCAAAAACAATGGGGGCTGAAATCTGCTGTTGCCGAAAACGCTATGGAAAACGCTGATTTTGCTGGTCTTTAGGGCTGAAAATCTGCATCTACTACAGGGCTGAAAACTGATGTTCTTTGGGCTGAATCTGCTATTCTTTTAGGGCTGAATCTGCAGGTGCTTCATGGCTGAAAAACGCTGCATGGCTGAGGTTGTATCTGCTGAAAATGCTAGGCCAGAACTGGATGGCGATGAGGCTTTTTACTAACGCTAGGGTTGAGACTTCTTGCGGTGAAGATCTAGATCTGATGCAAAACGATAGGGCAAGGACTGGATGGCGATGATGCTTGATGGAAAACGCCAAGGCTGAAGTCTGGCGATGGCTTTTTGAGGAAAACGCTAGGAGACTCTGCTTGGGGGTAGAATCGCCTAGGGTTAGGAGTCTTGCTTGAGAAGTTGCCTGTTGAGCGGTGGAGCTCCTACTGCCTCTTCTGCCATTTAGGTCTAGGTTTGCTTATGTACAAACTTACTCAATTTGCCCTACCTACTTTCCAACAAAAGTCACTTGAAAATAATAAGTGAAAAATGTCAAAAATAGGTAAAATAGGCTAAAAGCACTGGAAAATTACCCTGAAGGATTTTGATGGATTCTGATGGGAATGCTTATGAACATGCTGTGTGCAACCAGAGGATATGCATCTACACTAAGTGACTGGGCATGCACGGTCTACGAATAGACTCACAAAAGTGCCAGATCACTTCTAATCTAGACTGATTGGACTGACTGAACCTTGATCATGCTGTAGCTTGTCTACGGACACATAGGGTTGGATGTGTCACGTGACATCTTGTGTCCTTTCGCATGAAGGGGTGCGGTACTACCCGAGAAAAGGGCACTCGAAGAGGCACCAACAGACGGGTTCCCAAAATGCACCGGGTACGCAACCGACACACATCTGTGTTTGGTTCTTTAGTTATAGAATTGGAACATAAAAATTCATGTTACCTCATGCTCGTTTGTGTGTGTGTACTACCTTTCTTCTGCTTCCATGCAACTCCGAGAGAGGGTTAGCGCGTAGCGGCGAGGGTGAGAGGCTCACAACCTTCGGGTCCGGGGAAAAAAATTTGCTATGATACCACTATGAAGAACACTCTTACTATATGTGTTTATTCATAATTGAACTTAGATAAAAATTGAAACCAAACTAGAACTAGAGACAAAAACTCAAGAGATGGAATGTGTGTTGAATCATTGAAATGTGTTACAAGGGTGTTCTTTTATAGAAACTGAAGAGACATGATGAAAAGACATGACCATAGGTCAAGAGACATGACTCTAGGCCAATAGTTGTGTCCTTTTGTTGTAAAGTCGTGACCCTTCGGCGTAATGATGCAGTCATTCGCTGAAGAGGCATGGCTATCCGCCAAACAGGTGCGACTCTTGGGCAAAGAGACGCATACTTTCGAGAACGGGGGTCTTTGATCTGATAGGTCTTCGTATTTGCAAAAGAATCAATTGAAGAAGGTAATACAAAAGACAGAATACGTCACAATCGTGACACTGCTAAGAGGAAAGGCTTGCAATCTGCGAAAATGGAGAAGTGGGTTGTGGAAAATTGGGGGGAGCTACGTTGGACTAGGGGTAGCTTCCACTGTAATGTGCAACGGAAGTGATTGATGGTGAATGCTCACGATGAGTGCTCAATGCGTACTCAAGGTTCGCTTTACTTCCTAAGAGATGTGCAAAGACTAGAGAGAGAGAGGAGAGAATGATAGTGTGAGTGAAGGTTCTGTGAGTGAAAGAGAGAGGATGGAGACTTTAACACTAGATGTGGTCCCAAATCCCCCTCCAAGGGCTATCACTAGAGATGGATTTGCTGATACAATGGTCCTAGATGCTGAGACGCTGATGGGATCTTGTTGTAGGTGCTTGGATGTGCGAGGCTAAGGGATGAAAATGCAAAAGGATAGGGATGTTGAATGGGATATGCGATTGCGACGAGGCTATGGGCTGATCGACTGTCGCTGATAAGTTGAAAATTGAAAAACGTTAGCTGATCTGCTAGCTTGGGCTGAAAACTGAAAATGCTGGTACGGATGGTTGGATCTACGATGGTGCGGTGAGGTTATGGCTGAAGACTAAAAATGCTGGTGTTAAGGGGCTGATCTGGTGCAAATGCACAGAGATGCTGAGATAGTGCAGGTCTGGAGGGTACTCACTTCTCTTGAGAAATGACCCAGGGTCACTTATGTAGGAAATTAAAGCTTGGTCGGGCAATGCAACTAAAAATTGCTCGATTTCTAAATATGTCACTTATTAATGAGTTAATAAAAGCACTTATAAGAGGTGCTTCCTATGCAAATAAATACCTAGGCTGGGTATTAATGCAACTGTATGGGAACATTCCCCAGAGCCTACACCTAGCAGACACTGGCTGTGCTCATGTGCAATAAGAGGGTATGCAACTACTCTAAAGTGTTTGGGCATGCAGGCCTTGCGTTCAGGTTCACAAGGATGCCAAAACACCTCCTAGGCTCTCCTAAACCCGAGAAATAGGAGTTAGCTTGTCCGCATGCACATAGGGTTAGATGTGTACGTGACATCTCCCTTTTCAAGGTAAGGGACTTATATCGAGCTGCATGGCTTGGGTGTGGTACGCCAATGACTTCGGGGAATCCGTGAAGAAATCTTCGTCGACCCACTCAGCTGCATGGGTGCCTTGATACTTGAACTTCAAAATGGACCGCAGTTCTTACTTCTTTGAGAGGTGCTGAAAGCAATGCAGAATAATCTGCTTTGGCTCCATGTCTTCAACTTTGTCTATGATCTTGGATTCGTCCTCTTCAAGAATCACCATTGGGGGATTTCCGTGAAATAACTTCAACCACAATTTTATAGACACATCTTTTACTTTTTTCATGACTGAAAGTGGACTATGCTTCCTAAGTGACTGTGGATGGAATGGAGATGAGATATGTCACAAAGTGCCAAACTTTCATCAACGAGTGCTTGACCAAAATGTGATCTAAACGCGACCTTTCTAACGAAAACTATCGACTGTGGCAAACCACAAAGGCAATACCAGTGCTTGATGGACAGAGATGCTAATGCTTTTGCTGTGACTGTCTTGCCAAGGAATGAGTATGCAAAATTTATTGAGATGATCTACAATTTTGAAACATTGTGTATTCCTTGAATGCAGACTTTTTACCTTTCCTATAGAGATCTTCATGCTTCTTTGCTCATTCATGAGTGAATCATGTGCATCGTGCAATATGGTTTTCCTATGAGAATGTATGTAACACACAAAGACGGTGACAAAAATACAAGAGAGCGTCTTGAATGAGAGGTTTGACATGTGCATATTGACTGTTTACGCAAACAAAAGATACTTCCTGAATGGGTACTAAGGACCTGGACTCGAGAGCCAAGATCGAGAGCCAAGATCTATCCTTTGTGATTGAACGTATCTGCAATTGGGCTAGCTTTACTGGCAGCTTCGATATTAAATTGCACACGAATCTTCCTGGATTCCTTTCGTGGCTTACTCTGACGCGCATGGAGCAGCAAAAGTAACGGCCCTCCTGTAAATTTGAACTCGGACAAATTAGGTCAGTGCTTGCTACGCTAACCACCTGAGCAAGGTAAGCTCGCTGCCTCCTAATCGTAACCTGTAATTAGAAAAAAGAAACATTCAACCCCCTCCCAGGCCCTCCTCCATCTGCGCTGCTGCCTCTTGCTGAGGGTGACGTTGCAGCCTTGCTGCTCACGCCTACGCCACATGCGTCGACGACCTTGCCTTTGGTTGCTCCCCCCACGTGTGTACGTAGACGTCTGGTCGCTCAAGGCATCCACACAAGATTCCATCTGCAGTTTTTTTTCCAAAATGGATAGCACATACTAGGAACATAGTCAATGAAATCACCAATTGCTCACAAGACTGGAACCATCTAGCTTGACGGTCATCCTAAGGTATACTCGGTACAGATTGGAGCCACTTGAAGACTCGATGATCATGCAAAAAATGCGTATCATGCTTAGAACGAATGACAGAATGAGGTTGCTTATCATGTAATGATTGATTCTTGTATGAACTATGGAAGTGTGTATTGAGAAATTCTACTAGGCTGTGTGTTTTATCTTCTTTCAAAACATGAGAGTGAGAGATCAATGACAAACATGGAATACTGTGCTCAAAGCAAAAAAACATGGAAGAGGCACCTTTGATATATAGAGAGAGTTTTCTTTCCAATTAACTTGTGGATGAAACTCACGAAACCACTTCATGCTAAAAATCATCTCACATCCAAATAGAAGAGAAACAACAAACTTAAGACAAAAATCAATCTACGTCTTAAACTGAGTCTGCTACTTTAGGACATTCATGCATAAGTGAGGAGTCCATGCCTGGAGCCCCGGGGGATTCACTCTAAATAAAAAATGGGACACCACTTGCGAGCGGACAACTTTGATAAAAACCCATATATATTACTCATATTAGGGAATATGACCCCTCTTTCTATGCTTATACGATAATCAATGCAAAAAACTATCATACCCCTATCTTGCATATAAAATTAGGTCTCACATTATCTAACTGAGTAAAACTAGTCAAAGAGTGTGTAGAATAGTGACTGGCAACGCACTAATGAACCACTTCTGTTGATAACTAGATGTATCCTCAATGTATCTTAGTTTGACTTTCAAACTATGTGCTCGTTTAGCCTGCACTCTAGCTACTCGTCCAATTTTGACCCATCTAAATTACTCAAAAAACATGGTTATAAATTTGTGTTAGGTTCTCCGTGTAAATTTGTATCTATACAAACTCTTTATAGCTTTTATCCCTCAACAAATAAACTATAATCACAAAACAAGCAATTGATACAAAGCACTGTTAGTTCTTGCATGTATCTTTGTAGCTATTGACTCACAATTTCGAGGAAAGCCTCTTTTGGGAAGCCATAATTTTGAAACACAAAACTTCCTCTCATTTTTTCCTTTTCTCAAACACCCTCCCCCCCCCCGACGCATAAATATGATACCCCCCCTCTTATTTTTAAGCTTGGGAGATATTGTTGGGGACCTACCCCTAACTTATACGCTTATGTAACTTGTAAAAAAACCCCCTCCCCTGCACTTACGTGGTGAGATAAGTTTTCCATGGTGAATCCCCCGGGGCCTGGAGCAAATCTAGAGACCAGAATGAGATCTAATGGAATAGCTTCTAAATGTGTGCTCTTCATAAGAGAAACACTAATGGCATCATGCATATTGCTAGAATGAAACACGATCACAATGTGCTGACCATTCACATGCCCATAACAGTTCATGAGAGACTAATCTAGATGATCATGAGAAACTTGGGGGCACATTGATTTGCTCTTTTATGACACTAAAAGAAGATGTGGGTTCTTTTGTAAGTTCTTTCTTAGGACAATCTCTTATCATGTGACCTTTAGTGTGACACTTAAAACATCTTCTTTCCTTTCCATACTCGTTGCTATGTTCTTTCTTCAAGACTTAACCAACCTCCTGCTATTCCTTAACAAATTTTTCATTAGGTGTGAATTTAGGGATTTCTTGAGTTTTAGCCTTTTCTTTATTATCATTGTTATGTTATGTAAGAGTTATGTGCTTTGGATGTAGTGGAAGATTGAGAAGCCGAAGAATTATTGTTGTTCTTACCATTTTTCTTATCGTTTGGTTGATTCTGTTGGTTTTGTGGAGTATTGGACTTGTTCTCCTTAGGCTTACCTTTGATATGCTTCATTTCATATTCTAGAGCGATTCTAACAACGTCATTGTAGTTAGTGGGTCGTGAGACTTTCACGTCGTACTCGTCCAAACCAAAAAGAAAAGTCTCCTTGCGATCCTCATCGGACTTACGCAATTGAACATCTATCTGTAAAATACGATTAGAAAAAGACATAACGGAAGTGCCATTTGCCTGAGGCCTCACCAATCCTCTTTCAACTGATCGAGGTACTATGGTGAAATAAAACGAGCCTTGAGCTTGTCTTGGAAGTCAGCCCATTGTAAGGCAACAGTGCACCATTCGTGGCATGCTCAAGATGCTCAGCCAATTGTGCTTCTTGCCAGGCTTAATACCAATTAATGGCGTCACTTCACAGATACATGGCGGCTGTCAAAACTTTACTGTTATTGTTTTTCACAAAGTAAACATTAGATTGATGCAACCAAGAATAAATTACAAAAGCATAATTTTACCATCATACTTACTGAAAGTCAACTTCTCAGTGACTGGGTGGTTGGAGTCATTGTCTCTACTCGGGCTATACGCTGACTCACCAACATCTTTGGAAGGATTGACCCTCGAGGAGAGGAACTGATAGACAACTCTTGCGTGCGTTGGACTCTCTGGACCTCACGCTCTTGCTCCATAGCTACCCTCTTTTCTTCAAGAGCTATAGGTAGAACTTGTCTCTGAGCCATTTTTTCCTTTTTGACTACGGCCCGCCCGTCGACCCTCTTGTTGTAGCATCATCTCCATCATAGATTTCATCAAAGTCTCTATAAAGTTTGGTGCAATCCATGGCGGAGATAGGGATGGAGGATTCGGAAATAATCCTCTTGGTGTAGTGATTTCTTCTCCAATTCCACTCTCATTACCTTCATACAAGGTATCCATCCCACTTCTGATGATGACCGTGCGCTGAGTACTAGGGTACTTGGGTGCTGGGTACTTAGGGTGCCTAGTACTTGGGTTACTTGGGGTTTCTTGGTACTTGTACTGCTTGCAATTTGCATTTAAGAAGGCTTTTCTCTTACCCAACTCCTTCTGGCGGATGCACCCCTTGGCGGCCTTGTGCTCACACCAAGGTTGCTTTTTTCCACCTCACGTTGATTGGTCTGTCGCAATGTGGAAGGTCCGCTCTCAATGAGTGATAAAGAGGAACGAGGTTGGACAAGCCCTTCTTTTCTGGGATACCTGCCACTCTTCAAAAACACAGATTAGAGAGATTGACACTCCTAAGTGGTCTTGGGTTACGTGCAATGTCAAACGAGTCAAAAAAAATTGTGTGGATCTTTATAGCTTAATTGCCCTTAACATAAAGGGATGATGGCGGGAGCGCGTCCGATGGGTGGGTGGGGCTAATAAATTTGGGGCAAGGGCACGGAGATTCTTTGATAGATAAATCTCAGAGAGGTTCTTTAGGGTCTTTTCTCAAGTGATGATACCGAACACTACCAAAGAGCTCTGATACCAATGTGATGTGGTATCGCAGCACATGGGTGGGAAGTGGTGGGATGGAATGCCTGCAGGCTGGCTGCAAATGAATAAAGGTAGTGGAATGGGAAGTGAGCTGGTGTGCAACAGGCAGTGGGTGGCAGTTCAAGTAACAGCTGCTTTAACATTGAGATGTCAATCGCATGGGTATGTTCGAGTTGAAGTGAAGGTGCTACTGTAAAGTAGGGCTCAACTTCAGCTTCTCTGCAATGTTACATCTCATAGCCATGGATGATGACAGAGAGGAAGGCTATGACCAGTGTAATTCTGCTATTAGAAGTAGTTTGCAGCCTAGTACTCAAAAAGGCTACATGTAGAAAAGCAGATATGCCTTGTTGTGCATGGCCACATCAGAGGGAGCCAATGAGCTACAGATATTGATGACCTGGTTTCCTATTTTGATGATCTTAAGGGACAGAGAGAGAGCAAGTTTTTACTACCCACTCTGAAGTCACCACACAATTTTGACTCGCGGCAATTACATTAGTTGATGCCTTGACGCCTTGACGTGTTTCCTGCTCCGCTTACAGACTTCTGTACTTCAAACATATTTGCTATAGATTTCATTTTCTCCACACAACATGATTTAATGCGTTGACATGTTTGCTGCTACACCTACAGACTTGCTTTATTTTCTCCACACTCTTGCATGCATTCACACACATGCGTGCAGGCACTTACAGACTTGCTATACTTCAAACAAATTTGCCATACATTTCATTTTCTCCACACATGCACGCGTGCATGCCTGCAGGCACACACAAAAGGCACTCTGGAGCACACACAAAAGGCACTCTGGAGCGCATATTGCATTAGTGCACTCGGCCTGCCGGCTCAGTATGGAGACAAGATAAGACTTGTGGGCCCTTGTCTCATCATATTCTGTTCGGCCCTGTGTGGCTGTACATTTGCTGGGATGCGCAAGATTGGCTGTTTTGTAGTGTTCGAACTTTCTGGGTCAACACCTGAAAATAACAAGAAATATGGCAAGGCAAGGCATAACTTTTCTATGCCTACCGAAAAAAAGAAACAGGGCTTTGCAGATCTTTTGCACAGCGTTAGGACATTGACATAGCTCTCAGTATACATCTTTTGGCCCTTTTTCAAAAGGCCTCTCTCTTACAGAGAAACCGTTGCAAGTAGATGAGGCTGTCAAACATTGATATTTAAGGGCATCAGTCATTAAATTATTTATTCTCCTGAGAAAAAAGTGCTACACTCTGAACCATTGGCACTTTGACTGTTTCTAGATTACTTGGAAAAGTAAGTGCCTAAATTATAAAGCATTTTCGATAACAAAACTCTTCAGTTTAACCAGAAAAATGACGGCGTAGGAAATACTTAAATGACAATGCTCTGAATCCACAAGAAAATTGTCACCCTGCTGCTGCATGACCGATTATTCGCCTTGTGGGGTGAGTATCTGCTGGCTTTCAAATCTTGCATGCAAAAGCCTTGCTAGTCCACTTGGGTTTTCGTGTCGACGTGTTTGGGTGCACTCTGTATGCAAGAATCGTCATGTCCTACCTGTGATGGGATAAGACATCAAAATCCATGAGTGACGTGTGGGTAGAGGTGGAGGTGCCATTTTAACTTGATGATGGAGTGAACTTGCAACTGTGAGGGGGTGTGCTATGATTTGACCTCAAAAGGCCCATGGGTTTTGATGTATCCGGAAACTGAATGAGGATCCAAGGGTTTTCTTCTTGAAGAAGCTCATGAACAACCTTCTCAAGCTGGGTTACATGGTGGAGCACTCTATTCATTGCGAAGGCAAGTGTGCCCAAGGATAAGAATAGTGTATTAGAGAACGTATCAAAACACTGGGGAGGACAAGTAACTGAACTGCCATCGGTGCTTGCTTGGCTAGTGGAGGAACCTGGTGAAACGGTCATATTGGCTTCCAAAACTGCCAGCTCGTTTGCTACATGGAGCATGCCTTTCTCAAAAGCTTCTATGATTCTTCGATCTGGTGATGCAGCCATATCTACATATGGGTAGTGTTTGGAGAAGGAGCTGTTTTTCATGATTGAATCAGACATCATCACGCTTTCCAGCTCTACAAATTTGTGATCCTTGTCTGGGTTGAATGTGCCCTTTGCAGATAAATCAGATACGGGTAATGTGCATCTCATAGGGAGTACCTCTTCTGCTTTAACTGCCAATGCTCGGGCCAATAACGCCAAAGTTGGCACTACCCTCTCCTCCATCATTGTTATAGCTGATTTCAGTGGAGCTTGTAGCAGCTTGTCCATAGGAACCTTAGCTTCGCTGGTTACTTGTTTGATCTCTTCAAACACTGCAACAGAGAAATGCAACATCTCCAATATGTTCCGTTGCTCTTCCATCACCTTCAAAAAAATCTTCTCAGAAAAGGGCGCAAACCAGAACTGGGGCTCTTCAGCTGCCTCCTTTACTAGTGCATTCTGGCTATTCATTGCTTTCCTGAGTTTTTCTTCCTTGCCTTTCAGTTCCTCAATGATCTTGGACCCACTGCAAACATCACAATCTTCACTTGAATATGCATAACAGATTGCGGTTATGAATTCTTGAAGCTTGCTAAAACCAGAAATGATTTCAGGTTTGACCATAGATGCCGCTCTTCGTGGCATTACCAAAAGTTCAACAATCACAAAGCTTGCCATACCCAAGAAGGCCTCCACTATACGGATCACTGTGAATTCTTCATCAGTCGAGTCCTTATTGGTTCTTGCGAGAATAACAATGGCACCCGTGAAAGCTGATACAGCTCCAGAATAGCCAAAAATTTTACTCTGCCTTAGAAAGCTTGTGAACACAACCCATGGTATAAGGGCGACAAACCTCATTGCAGTAAAGTTGAAAGTGGCTAGGACCACCATAAGACCATAGATGGAGCCAGATACTGTTCCCAATGTCCTTAACACAGCAACTTTGAAAGAACCCCCTTTTGCAACTCCCGTGTATCCCAGTGCGAGGGTGATGTCTGCCCAGTAGCCCTTGCTATTGTTGAACCAAAATCCCAAGAACCCTCCGAGAGCCATGGCTAAAGACAACTTAAATGCAGTTCTAAGCTGTTGAGAATTAGGTTTGAAGAACTCCAAACCTGCCAGAAGTTGATCAAGGCTAAACACTTTATTTGGACTAATTGGTTTTGTCAGTTTACAACCTGAGGACGAAGAGTTGGCTGAGCATTTTTTACACAGCCTTTGGACTTTTCGAAATTGCGGACTGGATACATTGTGAGCAGAGAACATTTCTTGGGGTGAAGTTTTCTTATGGCCAGTTGCAAACTGTGGGTTGAGTCCGCACGATGGAAGATAATTAGGGCATTCGGAGTTGGAAACTAGAACTTTAGCATGAGAAGTCGGCTGAAGCTGTATATTTTGGGTATCAGATGCTGAGCCAATTACTTTTACCTTAAGAAGCTTGGACTGTTCAAGAGCCCCGGGCAAAACACTTTGGCCATGTGAGGTCTCTAATAAATGCCGCGTGGCCTGCACGAACTTTTTGACGTTGAAAAGGAAGAACGATGCGGCCGCCTGGTCTCCGAAACTGAAAAGGGCTCCCATTCTATCGGACAGCAAAGAGGAGCCCATATTCTGGCCACTACATCTTAAGTCCCGCATACGGTCAATTATATTAGCACTTACATGTGCTGAATGATGACCATCATTGCCGGGAATATCACCAAGAATTGCACTAACATCCTCCCTGCCAATATCACCAGTGGCAACTCTGTGCTCAAGCTGCTCTTTTGCTGCATTGCACATTGTCTCCACCATTTCAGAGTCAGAGCATGAGAAGTTGCTATCATGGTCTGCATCATCATGATGTGAATTGTACCCATACAATTGAGCATCATGGTTTTCATCATCAGAGTCGCATGATCCCCCATTGTTGTTGATGAACCGAAGCTCTTCAGTGGCAAGAGCATAAGTACCCTGCTGATTTGTGTAGGATAAAGCCTCGTTGAAGCTGGTCAATACTTCACTTCCCTCTTCAGTAATCAGGCCATGGCTAGCAGCTGAATACTGCTTGATGTCGGTACTGGCATGCTTTAATGCTAAGCTTACCCAATCAGTTATGTAGACCAAGGAATCTTTCATAGTGCGGCCGATGAGCCTTCTCTGTTTACTCAGTCCAGCTGAAGAAGCCGACTCTGCTTGCAAAGCAAGCTCCATACCTACCAAGTTTCTTTGCACAGAGGATAAGCCTCGGGTCACGTACTGCAGCTTCTCTGACGTATATGGAAGTCGCTTGATTTCCCACCCCATATCATCCTGCACAACCATAGAAAGCTCTTTACAGTAAGCCACCCAACAAAAACACACATCAAAACCAATCGTCAGTTCGAATACGACACATACTTTAAGTATAAGTGTTACGCAGACAAAACTCTATGATGCTATAGTGATTTGTGTATAAACTACAGCATGCGCTCCTTCCTATGCTTCATGTGCTACAATTTTGGGCGACAAAACAGCAATTTGAAAGTTTTCCTTCAGTTGTGCCGAATATATCCCATGTCTTCTACACGTAAGAGAGTTCACACAATAGGTAGAGGGGTGTTCGTACACTCACACATGGTGCAAAAAAGCTCACACCCAACAGGTAGTGCCAAACAATCATTAGATGCAACGAATGGATTTAAAGGTCTTAGCTGCAACAAACTTACAACAGTATTCAATGCAATATAACTTCTGTTCGTTTCCACACACTTTCTGACGCCTTCCAACGGCAGTCCTACTTGAAGAGCAGAGTACTGTCGGTTAGACTTTTGGCCTATTAGCTGTCAACGAAATTATTTGAAGAGCTTACCTCGATAGTTGCTATCTCGGAGTGCACAGAGGATGCAATCTTAGCCAGGGCTTTGGCTTGCAGGTTCAAAGCAGACGCCCTATTAGCACTGGAGGCAGAGAAGGCATCAATCTGCGCTCTTAATCGTTCCGAGGTAATTCGTGCGGCCAACTTGGTGTTGGAGTGAATCTGCACAACTCTTAAATTTGTCAATATAACAGATTTGATGAATTTATGATTTTGAATGGAAACTGGTTAAGGAAAAATATAGGTCATGGGCTAGATTTTGAATGGAAACTGGTTAAGGACAAATATAGGTCATGGGCTAGTCAGTTTGACATGATTACTCCTAAATAAACATCATAAATTTGTCTTTGTAGGATTGGGACAAGTTCGATACCTCTGAAATGGCGAAACGTGGATAAGGGAGGACGAGTGCAAGCGCGCCACAAGTGGCACCGACAATGGTAGTTCCGGCAAGCTGGAGCGGAAAGAGGACCGAGTCCATCTTCTCACGTTTCACAACGGCGGTAACATAGACAATCGCACAATGTGCAAGCATAACACGCTTGTGCAAGATGTTGGTGGTGGGGGTCCTCTTAGGTAGTGCAACGAGGAAAGAAGTGATTGCGATGCATCCAATACCAGCTCCAATGTTCCGGAAGCAACTCGCGGGTGGCAGTAGTTGCAAAACAACGAGACTGATTCCAATGCCCTGACATATTAGAGAAACATAAGGTTTCCATTGTACCTTAGGGTGCTCTTGGCATATGAATAAATGGTATTCATTATATTGACAAAAAAAAAAGAGATTTTGTCTGTAGCCTATTGTGCCCCTCATCGTATGCGGAAGAAAACAAGAAAGTTATTTGACCTTACCTGAGCAGTGCCGGTGACAATAGCCAGGGCATCGCGCATGGCCTTGCCGGCTGTAGACTCGCCCACCACGGTTACGGCCATAACATAACCAAAGATTGGGAAGGTAACCCATTGAACATGCATGCTCCCCACTTGCAATATTATTCCTGCCATCAAGCATGCCCATGCCGTCCTGAATGCCGTGCTTAGGCGTGACCGCCAGAACACCTCCTCTTGCACGCTTCCGCACCTCAGCCACCTCCATGGTTTGGAGTTGGCCTTCGTCTTAGTTGTCACTTGGGCCTTTTCGGAGCTGTTACCGCTGTTTCTACCACCCCCAGCACGCCAAAATCCGGTGTTACACATGGTTGCGGAGCAGATAGCACGTTGGGGAGCTCCGAGGGCAGCAGGCGAGTGCTGCTTCTTTGTTTACGAGTGGGTGCGAATCGCAAGCGTGGTGGTGATGGAGAAGATGGAATTGGGGTTGGCAGAGTTTGCAAATTGGTCGAACGGATAAACCTGCAAATGATGGGCAAGCACAAGGAATGAGAGTAGGAAGGGGGGTTGAATGAATGCAAGCAAGGAAGTACAGAGAGAGAGGAGGAAGCTGACGACGCTCCTGGCATGCAGGGCAAAGAGGCAATGGAGCTACGTTTTACTAATCTCAGTTAAACGGAGATGGTAAAAAGAGGCTTTAAGTAGAAAATTAAGAGGAAAAAAAGAACGCCGCCTCTGATTAAGCTTTTAAATAAATATATATACATATTTTAAAAAAACTAGCTTTACCAATTATTTTAATAGTGCAATTATCTTATTAAATTTTCTTTCGGTTCTCTTAGGATTTTTAAAAGGAAGAATGTAAAAATTAGTAGTGAAGTGGGAGTTAACAAGCGGCATAAAAATAGAATGAAGTGGGCCCAGTAACTTCCTCAAATGTTGTGAGGCTACCTAAGAAACTTCCTCACACGTGGTTCACCCATCTGCCTTTCCTATTAGTTCTTTCTTTACCTCCCTCCCATTCAAAACCTCACACATTAACGTGAACCCTTGCATATACACACACAAACCCACAACACAACTTACGTGAACCCTCCTTGTTTTGCACACACATCCCTCCCCACTCTCCCCTTACCTTCACTACTTATTCCCTCATGAATTCTAATACCCTACAAGTCGCCTTTCTCGATAATGACCCAAATCATGCATTTTTTGCGACCGGAAAGGTCCTCCCTACGCCTTAAACTCCTCAAGATTGTGCCTTTCACTGCAATCCTTGACGTCTTCCAAGCGGAAAAACTTCCCCTTCCATCTTCGCAACTTGCTACACACATTGCTTTATAAGCACACTTTATTTTCTTGGTAAATGCCTAAAAAGATGAGTAGGGAATTGTGCACTCTTTAATTATCATTGGCAGATAGTAATTTAAAAGGTGAAACTATAATTCATGAGAAGTGCATATGTTCTAAAGGTTGCCCCTTAACTTCATGCTCTTAATGCGGCCATCACAAGACAGGTGAACCTTACAAACTTGGATACAAGTACTTGATGCTTGATGGCAAGTACCTACTATAGAAGCATCTAGAACAATCATTTAGTGTGTGATAATTGCACAAAAGCTTGTGCATTACATGGCTTAAACTTATTAGTAACTTTGCATGTAGCATATTGTGATTGGATGCAAGAAATCTAAGAGTGTTTGTTCACCGCTTCCCGAAGTTAGAAGTTTAAGCTGATTTGAGTGCTTGGTACGCCAAAAATTAGGGGGGAAATCATGATTTGATACAAGACACCTGCAAGTGTTTGGTTAAAACTTCTTGATTTACAAGGTCAAGCATGATTTGAGGGCCTTGTTCCTCCAAAAACATGAGACAAAGGGAAACTTACATGTGATTGAGAGCACCAATGGAGGATGTAATGGGAACCTAGGCGGTCAAAATGAGGCAATGACCTTGGTAGAATAAGGATAAGGCTGAGGAAGCAAAAGATGGGTAAGGCAAGTATACTCAATAGGTAAAGGTACTAAGCTAAAACAAGGTTGAGGAAGCAAGAGATGGGTAAGGCAAATATAGAAGGGTAGCCAAAGAAGGAAGAGATACTAAGGTTGAGGAAGCAAAAGATGGGTATGGAAAATGTAGAAGGGTGGTGAAAAAAGGAAGATATACTAAGGTTGATGAAATAAAAGATGGGTAAGGCAAATATCCTAGAATCGTCTAATGGTTAGGGAATTAAGGTTAATTTGGCAAGTAGGGGTTAATTAACTAAGGTTAATTTAGCAACATGTAGATATTGCAATTGAGACCTTAATGTTGAGCCCTTTAAGGTAATGAGATAAGATAAGAAAGAAGGTAAGGGTAGTGAAGGCAAATGGTTGGCGTGGTGAAAATTTGAGCAAAATGGTTGGCTATTTAAAGACTCATATCTGTCCCATCTATGCGCTTGTTTAAAATCACAAGGGATACATGCGCTATTCGCATAAACTCACGCCGACTCCCATCTTGACGAGTGCCATATGGTTACTTGTCAAAACCCATCATAATTAAATCATGCCATTATCTCATTAACCTTACTTTCTTATGTCTGCGTTGAAGAACTTTTCCACACCATTTAGAGAGAGAGAGAGAGAGAGAGAGAGAGAGAGAGAGAGAGAGAACCAAAAGACTCACACAAATAGTTACCATATCCAAAGGACACAAGACCCACAATTGCCTCTTGTAAACAGTAGCTTAGGATCAAGCATCATTTGCACCTTTGCACACATGTGGCTCAAATACCTCATCTTAAAACTAGTCACTAGGCTAGGATCTTGCATTGTCCACAACTTTGCTCTAGCAGCAAGGACACTAGGAGTATCAAGTACATCACCAAAGAAAAGAGAGGAAGGCAATGCTCATTGCAATTTAATCTTTGTTGATGCTGAATCCCTTATTATGTGATTTTATGTGGCTCCAAAGTTGCACTCGTGTCTCACTTCGTAATTGTGGGTTAAAGTTTGTCGGATTTTTTAAGGACAAAGGAACACCTATGTTTAGAGCATTGCTCGGCCTCTTACCCTTGAACACTCAAATGGTTTTGCTCCTCGGATGGACCACTTCGAAGAGCCATTAGTCATCCCCTCCTTATGGCCCACTAGCATGGACCACAATGTTCATGAAAGGGAAAGGCACCCCTCAATCCACTGTGCTTCTTCAAGGTGATACAAACATAAAATATAGTTGAATAGTGCATTTATGGTCTCAACTTTCAACTTAACAAGAAACGGTTTGTGTATAAAGAATTTTCTTTGGCCTTGTACAAACAAACCTCAAGATTCATCGGTAAACACTAATATCTTTATGTAGATGTGCGACTAAGGCGTGCCATGTTTCTTTCTCATGATCTATACGCGAAAAAGTAAGGTCGTGTCATGGTGGTGTCTTGTGATTTAGAATCTACATCGATATGCAATATTGCAAATGTATGTTACAAGCTGAATGTGCGATTTGCTACCGGAAAAAAAAAACCAATTGATCGATTTCTTTGGGCTAGCTGCCTAGTGGCTGCTATGATATGTACATAGACTACAAGTGTCAAAAAATTTGTGAATGCCAGAAGATAAGGGTGCTACATTTTGTGATTTTATGGTCATTTTGAATTTCAAAGTACAAAGATTTGGAATGACATGTTGAAAACTGAGCAAAAGAGTGTTGGAGGCCAATGTATCACAACATAGGATGTGAAAGAAGAGAAAAGTAAATGAGTTTTCTATGCTTTTAAAAAATGGTTCCATTTTCATAATTGAGTGGCTTGTTGGAAAATTGTCAATTGTAAGGAATTTTCTGGACCGTAAAAAAAAGATGTTTCACTGTGCTGCTAGGAGTTTTTTTGACAAGATTGGGCTGCTTTAACGAAAGAAATTTGTTAACGATCAAAGTTGTTCAGCTTTTTGAGAGACAATTGAGTCTTGAGTGCCTTTGTGTGGAAAGAAAGTTGGCTAGTTTCAACTATCATATACCCCACCCACAAACAAAGAAAAAGTAAAGTTTGTCAAAAGGTGATTATATTTAGAAGGATAATGGGGGAGGCAGCCTAAGAGATGAGGGTGGTGTGACATGTGTTTATAGGTGTATGTGTGTGTGTGCGCGTGCGTGTAGCTAGAAGGAGAGAGGAGATAAGTTTTTCTTTGAAAAGCTTTGACACTATTTTTTTTTGTTTTCAGGTCCACTTGTGTGTGTGTGTGTGTGTGTGTGTGTGTGTGTGTGTGAGAGAGAGAGAGAGAGAGAGAGAGAGAGAGAGAGTGTTGGAGTGTGTGCCACTTAAAAACCTATAAAGGTGGAAGATTAGAACTGCCTAGGAAAGTGGTTAGAAAGGATGAGAAAAGAGGGGAATATACCAAGCCGTGACACATAGTACAATACTATTAGCACGGAGCCATCCAACTGTAGGGAAGGTGAGGTACACAAAAAAGTACTCTCTATGAAAAAAAAAGTACAATAGATGAAGAGGGAACTGTGGGAGAGTGAGTGGGTATCATCATCACAACAACATAATATAATAAAAGCAAGGGGATTAGTGGGGAAGTTGGAAGGGGAATATGCTGCCTTGTGGCCTACAAGGAAGGGAGGTCCTTGCTTGGTGGACTCTCTCTCTCTCTCTCTCTCTCTCTCTCTCTCTCTCTCTCTCCCCTTGCCCCTCCCTTCCAAATACTTTGTTGCTACTTTTTGCTTGCTTTCTCACTCCTTTCTGTGTTTCTTTTCTTGGGTGTGCTGGTTTCCTAGACTCTCGGATCATGTAGGCTTGTGATGCTGGAAACTTCCTCTCTTTTCAAGTTCTAAGTGCGTGTTGTCCACTCCACTTCTCACTCTCTCATTTTCTTTTCCTTTTCTCCCCAATGCTTTTAGTGCTTAGAGTAGACTTCCCAGCCGTCCGTGTGTATATATTTTAAAATTAGTGGTTTCTCATCTCAAAAGTTCATGGGTCCTTTAGGTCTCTTGTTGGGTAAAATGTTTGTGCTCGATCTCTCTCTTCCCCAACAAATTGTTTGGGGGGGGGGGGGGGGGGGGAGCACTCCACACACACACACACACACTCACTTTCCCTTCTCTTGCTTTCACCTCCTCTCAATGTAGCCTTGATCTTTTTTTGGCTTGCCCAAAGGCCTTTGCCCAAAGGCCAAAGGCTATAAAGATGCTTTCTCTTTCTGCTGACTAAAATAGGGAAAAAGTTGAGTTGTATTTTCAAGCATTTTTTGATACGTAGAAAATGTTGAGTGGTTGAAATAAGATAGTGGGCACTCATTTAGATGACTAACGATGGATTGTAAAAGTGTCTTTAGTTTTGAAATAGGAAGTGAATGCTCATCGATCGAAAGTTTGGTCTAAAGCATGAAATGTTGAAGTTTGAACAAACTTTTAACTCAAGTAAACTTTTGCAAAATTGGTAATATATATTGGTCTTGTGCAGGAGAGTTTACAAACTCTTAAGTTTTTTTAAAAGCTTAGAAATTGTTGATCTAGTGTTTCCTCTTTTTTATGAATTCTAAACAAGAGACAGGTTTTATAATTTAATCGCTTTTCAAACCTCTTTTTTTTAAAAATTCTTTTGTATTGCTTTGGCTTTTTAAGTACGAGATTTACTTCATACCTCTCTCTACATTTACACTAAAGAAAGGAGGGGAAGGGTCAGTGGGGGAGGGTAGAATTTCTCTCTCTCTCTCTCTCTCTCTCTCTCTCTCTCTCTCTCTCTCCATCCATACATTCTCTCCCAACCAAGATGTGGCCTCCCAATTGCAACGCTCATTTCTGCAATGCTTATTAGCCCCAAACATAGTACATGATATGTTGTTGTGGTCCCATACGCCATACTTGGCCTTCCAAGATGATAATATATATACATATATCCCCCCTCTTCTTGTGTGTACTATACACGAGGTAATTTATAGGTGGGACAAGGTAGGAGATAGGGGAGAGCAAGAGGGTGATAGAGGATACATGCGGCTACATGAGGTCAATAAGAGACTCTTATTGTACGCGCAATATGGGATTGAATGGACTGTGGGTAGAAGGCCCTTGTGCGAGCAACGTGCACAAATAGATTTGTTGCATGCTGCATGGGTGAGAGACCTTTGGTGTGCAATTGATTATAGGCTTTGTAGGGGATGCATATCAAACTCACATTGGGATATGATCAAAGAGACTATTACAAAAAAAAGTAGTGCAATTGTTCCAAATGGCTATCTATGTTCGTTGGCTTGGCTGGGTATACCAATTCTATAAATATATATATATATATATATATACATACATATATATTTATTTATTTATTTATATATATTGTATATATATATATATATATATATACATACATATATATGTATATATATGTGTGTGTGTGTGTTTTTTTTTTTTTTCAAGTTGTGATGACTTTATTCTAGTCTACCATTTGCCTCCATAGTTATATATAAAAAAAAGTCTCAATTTGTAGGGTTAAGCCACACAAACCACCCCCTCCCCCCCCCCCCCGAAAAAAAAGAAAGATTAATTTGTTTTAAGCAAATATGTGTGTGTGTGTGTGTGTATATATATTATATATATATATATATATATATATATAGAGAGAGAGAGAGAGAGAGAGAGAGAGAGAGAGAGAGAGAGAGAGAACATGGAAGTGGATCTCTTTCTTTGCTTTACTTTGCATACCAACTCACTTAAGGGGTAGGCCTTGTGATTTTATTACTTGTTGCAGTCCTTGTGGAATCTAAACACAAGGAAGAAACCCAAAACTTTCAATGTGGAAACAATACTTTGGAGATCATTGCATTACCAAAATGTGTGTGTAGCTGTTTTATTTTAATAAATGAACACAAATGAACATACAAGCTCAAAAGACAACTGGCTTTAAAGAAGTACCCAAGGTTAGCACAAAAACAACTCAGTCTTAGAATTATTTTTGTACATTGTTATAAAAATGAGGTCTCATTCTGGTCTTTTAAGTATCACTCTTTTAAGATCCAAGTATGTTTTTGTAAGTTATAGATAGAGTTATTATGTACTCAATTTTATTAAAAAAAAACCTTAAATAGCTCTTTATATACATATCATTTTGATTGGAAGGGCACCACCTCTTTTGATCCAAATGTCTAAGTCCCAATTTAGTCTCCATATTTTCACTAAATGTCAAAAAAACCAATGTAGCCCTGATTTTTCCTATCCTAGGTGACATTCCACTATCTTTTTCTTACTTTATTTCAATGCAGTAGCGCATCACCATATGTTGTACAAAACATAATAACCAAGGAAAACACCATTGTTAACAATCTATTGGGCCAACCTTAATTGTAATACCTCAATCGAGGTAACAATTCTATTATTCTTATTCAAACTAAAGCCATAACCCATCCTTTTATGCCTGCAAAAAACATCAATGGACGGGGTATATATAAAGAAATGTGCAACACCCTTAACGGCCATTAAGTGAAAAAAAATCATTCTTAACACCTGCGACAAACAGTTCCCAGTTTCCATAGTATACAAACCAAATTGTAGGGCCAGTAACAACCTTATCTGAGCCAAAAACAACCTGCAAGAGTTTTGATCAAGCAGTCCCAGGTGTTTTGTATCCACAGAATAATGACAAAGCTAATAACAATATGCATATGCAATAAAACCATGACCCTTATGACGTAGACCATATGCAGAATGAACCAAAACAACACCTAAGTTGGATTGTACGCTATACGGTGTACGTATAATACGCTTTAAATAGAAGTATTATATGACAAGTTAATAAAAAACAATTTTAAATTTAGTGATATATATTTTTTAGTAAAAAGTTAGAGCGTAGGATAAAAAGTTAAATTAGTTAAATGTAGTTTTTTTTAAAGACTATGGAGTTTTGAGTTTAAAATTTATCTGCTCTATGTGAAGTATATCTTACACTGGGAGGTAAATTAAGTAAAGTGGCTAGTGATTACTCGTCTTGTGTAGAGGAAACTCACACTTGGAAGTGATTTAAGATAGTTAAAGTTAGCAGTTATTTGCTTTGTGTTGAACTATGTTCACACTTAGGAGTAGCTTGTTGTGTGTTGAACTATGTTCACACATGTAACTAATTTATGTTAGATTTATCTAATGATTGTCTGTCATGTGCAGAGTAATACTCACACTGCATACAATTTAGGTAGATTAAATAATAATTTCTTGCTTTGTGTAGAGATATTCTCACACCTAAAAGAGATTTAGATAAGTAGTGAGTTTTGATTGCTTACCATGTGTGGAGTTACACTCACACTTGGAGGTAATTTAAGAAGGATATTTAAAGTATCTTGCTTTGTGTAGAGTTTACTCACACTTGGAAGTTATTGACATACATTAAGCGATTTATTTATCATGATTAGGTATAGAGTGAAAGTTCACACTTGAAAAAATAAATATTTTTGGTTTTTTTGAAAACGATAGCGAATAAAGTAATGTAAATGGTATGAGAGTTTGATTTTAGGTGTGTGTTTAGTGAGTAGTGTTGTTTGAGTTTGCAGATCTTAAGAAGATGGTGAAAGTGGAACTACGTAGATGAATTGGTCAGTGGTGGAAAGACTACATTAAAGTTGAGGTGTAAGACCTGAGGCCATAAGTTAGCGAAAATGCTCACAGGATAAAAGAACAAGTGTTCAAAATTCCTGGAAACATGACAGCTTGCAAAAACCCCCTAAGAGGTATTGAAGAAAAATTTCTTAAGTAGGCGCTCAGAGTGAAGAAAGCACATCTTGAGGGGGGAAAAAAAGGTGGTCCAAAATGATGGCTCCATCTATGGCTAGGGACGTGGAGATGACACTCGAGAATGAACAAAACCCTCCCTCAACCCCCGCGTATAATCAAGGAGGGTGTCATTCATCCTTTGCAAGGGCTTGTAGCTCTAATCCTACCCCAAGCTCTACTAACATAAGCCAAAGTGAAGCATAGACTAGAGGAGAACTTGCAGCAAGTGGTTCTAATTTGCATTAGGCGTTTGATAAACAATGGCTGCTTGAACTCCATCTTAAGTGGACGCAAGCATTTGTTGCATGTGGAATTCCTAATCTCATTCAAAATCCTATCTTCAAGGATGCTTTAATGAGCACAACAAAGAATAGCTTTGTGGTACCTGATTATAATAAGATGCGTACAAAATATTTAGATATTTTAAAGCGCACAACTCTTGATTATGTGCCACAGTGTGGATGCACAATCGCTCTAGATGGTTGGACAAATTGCTAGAAGCAACCATTGATTAATGTGATGTTGATTTGTCCAAGAGGTTCCATCTTTCTTGAAGCAATCGACACATCCCTGAAAGAGAAAAGTAGTGGATATCTTGTTGATGTATATGAGCGTTCAATCAAAAGAGCAGGGGGACCTAAAAATGTGACAACCATTGTCACATATAATGCATCTAATTACAAAGCAACTGGAAAATCAATTGAAGCAAAGTATCCAGAGATTACATGGTTCCATGTGCTGCTCACACTTTGAATCTTATCTTAAAGGACTTTGTGAAGGAGTACGAGCGGAAGTGCGACGCGAGAGAGAGTGCGAGAAGAAGAGCACAACGATATGGTGAACTCGCTCTACTGTAATGTGTAGAGCATAGTGAGTTCTTATTAGGTTTTTTACAAAAGAATATGTGTACATACCTGGCGGCCCGCCCACTTACCTGGGCGACCACATTGGGCTTTATACCCCAACAACCTCCCACTTAAAGTCCAATGTGGTACTTTAACTGTGAGAGAAGCTACTATACAAGCTAATATACAAGAGATGTAGAGAAGTGATGTACTACCCTACACCTAACTGCTTGCGAAAATGCGCAAAGCTCTCTAAGGGAAGTCCTTTTGTAAGTAGATCAGCAGGATTTTCTGTGGTGTGAACTTTGACAAGCTGAAGTTGCTTATCCTCGAGCATTTCCCTGATGAAATGATACTTCACATCCACATGCTTTGTCTTTGAGTGATAAACTGGATTGCGAGCCAATTGTATAGCACTTTGACTATCACAATATAACACAGGCATCTCTTCTTTGATTCCCAAATCTGTTACTAGTCGATTAAGCCAAATTGATTCTTTGCATGCCTCTGATGCTGCAACATATTCAGCCTCTGTAGTAGACTGAGTAACACAATCTTGTAATCTAGAACGCCATGATACTACTCCACCAGCCAATGTAAAGACATACCCTGACGTAGACCTTCGATTGTCTAAGTCACCTGCATAATCTGAGTCTATAAAACCCTTTACACTTAGCTCCTGACTCCCATAGCATATACGCATACTCCTTGTAGCTTTCAGGTATCTCAATATTCCTTTCACTGCCTCCCAATGTTTCTTGCCTGGGTTTGACATGTATCGACTTACTACTCCCACTGCAAATACAATGTCTGGGCGAGTAGCAATCATTGCATACATCAAACTACCCAGTGCAGACGCATATGGAATCTTATCCATTTCAGCCTGTTCTTCCTCAGACACAGGACAATCTTGTTTGCTAAGTTTCACATATGGTGGCAATGGAACACTCAATGCCTTTCCCTTCTCCATATTGAAACGTTGCAAAACCTTGTCAATATACTCTGTTTGAGATAACCAAATCAACTTCTTTGATCTGTCTCTCTCAATGCGCATACCAAGTATATGACTTGCCTCACCCATGTCTTTCATGTCAAACGATTTTTCCATCTTTGACTTCAAAGCTGAAATTTCTTCCAAGTGCTTGCCAGCAATCAACATGTCATCCACATACAAAATAAGGATCAGCCAACTGCCATCCTTAGCCTTCTTTGTATATAGACAGTGATCGAACTCACTACGTTTGTAGCCTTGAGAAAGCATAAACTTGTGGAATTTATGGTACCATGCCCTCGGTGATTGTTTTAAGCCATAAAGACTCTTTAACAACTGGCATACCCAATCTTCCTTGCCTTTCTCAACAAACCCTTCTGGCTGCTGCATGTAAATTTCCACATCTAAATCACCATGCAAGAACGCTGTCTTGACATCCATTTGGTGGAACACCAAATCTAATATGGCAACCAATGCAAGAAAGCATCTCAATGTAGTCATCTTGACCACCGGAGAGAAGACTTCATCAAAGTCAATGCCTTGTTCTTGCTTAAAGCCCTAGGCAACAAGCCTTGCTTTGTACTTTGGCTGACTATCATGAGCGGTGATCTTATACCTGTAAACCCATTTACAAGGTAGAGCCTTTTTGCCCCATGGTAATTTAACTAGCTTCCATGTGTGGTTTTTATGCAGAGCTGTCATCTCTGACTGCATGGCCAATTGCCAATTCCCGGAGTCCTTCATTTGCACTGCTTCCTTGTAACATGAAGGCTCATTGCAACCAATCAACATCACATAGTTCATAGATGGAACAAACCTATCAGGAGGTCGCGTGAAATGTCCACATCTACGCACAATAGGTGGCTCAGGCTCAGCCACAACCTGTGGTTCCACTCTATCCTGTCCTTGCTCCTCTTGAGCCCTGACATTTTGTCTTGCACGTGCAGGTCTATCTTCTTGGAAGACAACTCTTCTAATCTCCTCAACCCTCTCTGGTTTAGAATGATATTTGGATTCATTAAAGTGAACATCATTGATGCGGACAACCTTTCTGGATTCGGGATCCCAAAGTCTGTACCCCATCTCACCAGAATTACCATAGCCTAGAAAGATGCACTTTCTACTCTTTGGCTCAAGTTTGTTCCTAAATTCCTTTGGAACGTGAGTATATGCCTCACAACCAAAGACTATGAGATGCTTGTATGAGGGCATTTTGCCTGACCATACCATCTCTGGCACTGAATCCTTCTGCAAAACCTTGCTAGGAGATCTATTTACAAGATGAACAGCTGTTGATACAGCTTCAGCCCAAAACCCATTTGGCAGCTGTGCATTAGACAACATACTTCTGACCTTCTCTTGTATGGTCCTATTCATCCTCACAGCAACACCATTTTGAGGAGGATTGTAAGGAGCAGTAAGTTCACGTGTTATACCTTTTGACTCACAAAAGTCCTGAAAGGCCTTTGAAACATACTCTCCACCATTGTCAGTGCGTAAGCATTTAAGCTTCTTGCCACTCTGATTCTCCACAAGTGTCACAAACGTTTTGAAAACACTAAACGCTTCATCCTTGTGCTTGAGAAAGTAAACCCATACTTTCCTCGAGTAATCATCTATAAATGTCATAAAGTAAGAAGCTCCCCCTAGAGATAGGTTAGGCATAGGTCCACACAAATCACTATGAACAAGTGCCAACTGTGTATCTCTTCTACTGCTTCTATGCTTATGTGGCTGCTGTGTTTGCTTACCATACAGACAATGTTCACAGAATTCAAAATCATTAAATGAAAAGCCAGGCAAATAACCAGAACGAGACAAGATTTCCATTCCCTTCTTGGACATATGTCCTAACCGGCTATGCCACAAAGAGACGTTCGGCTTCTCGGTTACATTGATTACATTTTTAGAGACATTTGATACATAAATCATGTAAAGTCCTCCAGACTTTACTCCATGTGCTACTGTCATAGAACCCTTGGATATCTTCCACATGTTCTGTCCAAAAGTGGTGACGTAGCCAGCATCATCAAGTAAACCTGTGCTGATCAAGCTCTTTGTAATTGCGGGAACATGTCTCACATTCTTCAGCGTGAAAGAAGAGCCATTCTGAAACTTCAATTGAACATCTCCAACACCTAAGATCTCACATGTCTTCCCATTGCCTAGCCGAACATGATCTTCAGTGGTCACATAAGAGGTAAACCACTCCTTGTTTGGAGACACATGAAGTGATGCCCCTGAGTCTATAATCCAGTCACTCAGTGCATTTCCATCAGATGCTGTAAGAAGAGCTGAGTCCATTGTATTCTTCAAGAAGTAGATGTCTCCTGACACTAGACTGTCATCCTCTGCAACAGTGTTTGTCACATTTATTTCTTGAATCTTCACTGAGGACTTGTTCTTCTCACCATGGTCTTCAGCTTTCTCTTTGCCTTTTTCTGCTTTCCATTCTCTGCAGTCTCTTTTCATGTGACCCTTCTTGCCACAATGGTAGCATTCTATGTCACTCTTGCCTTCAGCAATGCGGGACTTGCTACGAGACTAATTCCTCTTTCCACCTTTGTACTTTTCTTTGGTCCTTCCTCTGACAACTAAGGCTGTTCCTTTGCCTTTGTCCATTGTCTTTCTATTGGTTTCTTTAGTAAGCAGACTTCCTTCTACACCTGCTATGTTCAAACCATCTGGAGGTGCAGAATTACTCAAAGCTGTGCGAAAAGTGTCTACACTTTCCGGCAATGTGATCAACAGGAACATAGCTCTAACAGGTTCATCAAACTTGACACCTTGAGCTGACAACTGACTATAGATTGTGTTGAATTCATTCAGATGATTGGACATAGGTGTCCCTTCTTTCATCTTCAAGTCAATAAGTTTCTTAAGCCAGTATACCTGTGAAGCTGCACTCTGCTTCTCATAAAGATCACTCAGCTTTAACCATGCTTGATAAGCCGACATCTCGTCTGCTACATTGAAGTAAACGCTTTCTGCCAAAGTCAGCATAATGGTAGAAAGTGCCAATTCATCCATTTCGCTCCATTCATCTTCGTCCATATCTTCTGGTTTTATCCCCTTGAGCTTTATAGGTTTTATTTGCTTCTTTTGTACGAGCACGTGCCAAATCTGCTTCTTCCACAATGGGAAATTGGTTCCATCCAGCTTCTTGATATTGTAAAGTGCTAGCAGTGTCCTGTGATCTAGCCATAGCTACGCTTCACAGTAGTTTACTTTCCTGGGAAAAATTCGGCAGAGTTTCCCCTGTAAACTGACCTCTGAACCAATATCAACCTATCAAATGAACCAAGAAAGCTTCAGATTCTGCAGAAATTTTGGCAGAGTCTCCTTTGTAAAATGGCTCTGGTGTACTAAAGACAGATCAAAAAACAGCTCAAAAAACCACTGTCTCTCTAACACTGTAAGCTGTGGGTAAACCTGTCCTGCACCTGTACTGTCTCTGACTGTCCTGTCATTGTCTTGTAAGCATAGACTGCGACAATGCCTCAACGGCAGTAAAGCAAAGATGCAATCCCAACTGTCTAACTCACAGTCAATACATCCTAGCTGCCTATCTAAGGGTGCTCGAGGGATTGCTCCAAGACCTGTATCACCGAAAGGATCTCAACATTCGAGAATCCCCCAGCTCAATAAAACCTCACTCGACCCTCAACAAAGGCTGCAGTAAATTTGACAATACATAGACTTCCCACAAAGTCATACATCCACAAATTTCCCACTGTATGCTGTAACCGTTGCGGCGGTTGTTTGCTGCGTGACTCACAGCCAGCAAACCCTCAACAGACATACATCATCTCTGACAATACATCCCATGTGGAAGTACCTGCAATGTCAGGATGAAATCTGGAATATCAAGCAGCAAACACAAGCTACCTGATGAACTAGTGGATGTCGCCTACAGTCTGTGTGTAGATGCGCCCGTGTCGTATGTGACACGCCTCCAAGAACTGTGAGCCGTCTTTCGATGTGTAGACAACCACAAATCAACACTCTGGGAGTGTCGATATCCTCAGCACCTGCAGTCGTAGGCCGAAAACCCCAAATTTGCAGAGTCGGATCTGCACCCGTCGAGACCACGTAGTCGAAAATGGCCTGCGCAGACCTTTGTCGAAGCCGAACGGTGGCCGAGATGACCTCAGAATGAAATTCAAAGAACACCAAGCCCTTTGGGCTGTCCCACAGGATTTGGGGCCGTGTCTTCGCCTGTCGAATTTCACTCCAATCTGAGTTGGTGACTCTAGCCTCCTGCAGTGCTGCCCCGAGCCTCGATCTGAGCTCTGATACCAGTTGAAGGAGTACGAGCAGAAGTGCGACGCGAGAGACAGTGCGAGAAGAAGAGCACGACGATATGGTGAACTCGCTCTACTGTAATGTGTAGAGCATAGTGAGTTCTTATTAGGGTTTTTACAAAAGAATATGTGTACATACCTGGCGGCCCGCCCACTTACCTGGGAGACCACATTGGGCTTTATACCCCAACACTTTGGAAAAGTTCCTTCTTTTAAGCAAACTCTTCTAGATGCAAACCACTTGGTGAAGTTTATAAGCCCCCAAAAAAAAACACTTGTTGATTGCGCCCTCCGGGTTGGGTATCCCAAGGTAGATGCCAAAAAATTACCCACAACTTTAAGGTTGTTTTTTTAATTGCGCAGCATACTCATTGTTTACCGTAGTGTTGACATATCATTAATAGCCCATTCAATGATCCAGTGCAAGGAAACAGTAATAGGGGATGTTGTAAAATAGAAAAGACAAAGGTGGTTTTGGCAGTGTACGAACCTGAGAAGAACCATCATGTTCCACCAAATCCATAGCCACACAGTAAGCAGGCGACCAAAATGCCCTCAAACTTTTCTTTCACATATACACACAATACACAAAGACACGGCTAAGTGAGGGACATAGAGCCAACCTCACATCATTTATATAGTAATCAACCCTTGGTGGATGTAGTAATGCCAGCAAGGAGGACCTCTTCCCGATATGCTCATCTCGATTCTAGATTCTCAAGGCAAATGGCTAGAAGTGGCAGCCACCATGGTAAATTCCGTAGAGGAAAGGGTGGGAGAGAGAGGGAATCATCAGAAGGCGTGCAGGTGCAGAGAGAGTGTAACACGGTTGCGAGGTAGAGAGGGGGAAACCAACTAGGCATGATGCTTTTATAGAGCACGTACCCCCGCCATCAAGTCATTTATGCACTTAAGTAAGCGTCATAGAAAACAAAAATGTAAGCCAGACGCCCTATTTGGGGTGGTTTCACGTAGTCCAAGCACCCTGTGAAGGGTATAGTCCTACAATAGCCTGAAAGAAACTTGAGGTGAAAGAGAGGTTAGAAAAAAACCCTTAAGTGCTATAGGAAAGCGTGGGTCATGTTGGGGTATAGGCGCCTGTGCCTTGCCCGGCCACCCAGAGTCTGGGCGCCCACTGACTTGTATACCTTATACATAGCATAAGTGTATACGGGGCTGCTCACTCTTTTGAGTCTCCCCACCCATATCTGTGTGTCGTGTGTCTCCTTCTCTCGCTCACTCTCCGTCTGTGGTGCTCCCCGATCCCCTTCAATTGGTATCAGAGCGTAGGTGCGGAGGGAGCGCGTGTGTGCACAGTCACGACGACAACGGAGAGCCAGTTTCATTCCCGAAATCGCGTCCGCGCGCGAGCGCACTTTCAAGAGTGCAAACAGGGTTTCGACTTCGGCATCATCAAATTCAGCTTTTCGAGAGCGTTTCCATCAGGTGTCCTGGCGTTTTACTCCCCTTTTGAAGCCATTTGAGCCATCAGAAACCTCATTCGAGCTATGGTTGAGGAGCTGCATTTTTCAGCCCTCTTTTGGCAGTTTATGCTACGTTTTTGGATCGAAACGGAGGTTTTTTGGCATAGCTTTCACACCCGGACTCGGATACATGTGATCCAGGAGTCTACCTTGGGGTTTTGGCACGCTCCGGACGCACTCGTCATATCAGAATTTTAAAATTCTGAACACTGAATTTTTTGCAGCAGCAGCAGTTGTTTATTGTGTGTCGAGGATTCCACACATGGTTTGCTCTCAGATGTGAGAGTGATATTTGCTGCAAGTTTCCTCACAGGTGGGAGGATACAATGTATGCCTTATGTAATTTGATGCTCAGGGAGACTAATGTGATTGCCTTTTGAGCTCGGCAATGTATGCCTCGAGCATGTTTTTTGGCAGTCACAGGTAGAGCAGATATTTGTGTACTAGATTTGCAGGTGTTTGCAATGATGTATGCAAAGTGTGGAGATTGGTGCATGCATTTGGAGTGCGGTTTGATGCGCTTTGGTTGCTCATGGTTTTGAGCGTGCAGTCAGTTTGGTTACTGGTTTTGTGGCCGTTTTACTGATGAAACTCTGGCGAAATTTTCCCAGGAGTTTTATGCGCATCATTTATGCGATCTAGGTAGAGATTGCGGGTTGCACTCAACATTTGCGTGCAGTGTTCTCTGCAGGTGGGAGATTTGTGCGTGTGTATGCATCGATACCGCACATTGTGGGCTTGGTGATTAGCTCACGGGTTTGACAGGCATACAGTTATCTTGGCACACTCACAGGAGTGAGTATTGTGATGTATGCTTGTGTGGCTACGAGCTAGGTAGCCGGATTCGAGCACTAATGGCTTGAGGTTTTTCAACAGGTTTCAGCTACATGTTTACAAGTTTACAGGCAGGTTTTACATTGTGTTTCTGGCCATATTTGTAGACAGTTTCCAGGTGTTGTTGGTGAGGTGGTTTTGCTTTCTAGTTTGCTACATTGTGCTCATGGTAGAGACAGGTGATCGATCAGATTGTGACCTCTCACAAGTGCGCGTGTTTGATGGGTCAGACTTTGCGGCATGGAGAGAGTGTATGCTTGATGCATTGACACAGCGAGGGTTGCATCGACCATTAAGTGGTGATGCAGGTAGACCTTCAAACATGTCTGACGATCAGTGGTAGGAGCTAGAGGAGATGGCACTATCTACGCTCTCTTTGCACCTTGCGGAATCTGTATATGCTCTTGTTATGTATGAGACTACTTTGAGAGCACTTTGGCGCAAATTACATGATATGTATGATAGATCTGAGTCACCACGGACTCGTGTGAGACATGTACATTCACGAGCACGCCGACATGTGACATGTTGGTATTGTGGTCATTCTGGACACGTTAGACGGTGCTGTTTTCGTCGTATGCGACATCGTAGGAGACATGGCAGTCTCAGAGATGTATGTAGTGATGCCATGGACTCAGTTGCTTTGACAGTTGAGGCACATGTAGTGTCGGAGTATACTAGTGACGGGGATGTCACTTTTACCTCGAGCTATGCACGAGATGCTATACATGTGGATAGTGCACTCCCTTCGCAGTGGTTGCTAGACGCAGATGCTATGTTTCATGTCACGCCGCATCGTGCATGGTTTTGTAGCTATTCTAGCGGGATGTTTGGTAGTGTACGTTTGACCGATGGATCGGTGCATGGGATAGCAGGTGCAGGAGATGTGAGACTGTCATTACCGAGTGGTGCATCTTACTTGTTACGACATGTGCGCTATGTACCAGATTTGACAGTGAGTTTGATCTCGATTGGTCAGCTTAGAGATTGTGGATGTCAGATTTAGCTATGAGAGCGAGATTTTGTGATGCATTTGGGTTCGCTAGTGATTGCGAGAGGTGCCAGGAGTGGTACAGGCTACCCATTGCATGTGGATCACAGGAGAGACGGTGTTGTCTCTGTGATCATGCAGCCAGGTAGAGAGCTAGAGAGCAGGCGAGTCTCTTTTGCTTGTGGGTTGCAGGATGCTTTGCATGGAGTGCAGAGTAGTGAGCTCGTTGTGCACACAGTTGGGGCACGACTTGAGCAGTCACACAGAGAGGTGACAGAGTCAGACATGCATGCTTTGCTAGTGATTGAGCAAAGTAGAGATTCAGTTGTGCGAGATACTTCTATGCAGAATAGACAGGTAGAGCGGTCTTGCTCTAGTGAGTCATGACAGGAGGACGTTGTGCAAGAGTCTATGCATACGGAGTTAGAGCATGAGAGCTCTAGTGAGTCACAGCAGATTGAGTGGTCATGTTTACAATGGATGATTGCAGAGGATGCTGAGATGTCAGCGATTATGCAGTCATTCCTTTCTATGCTCGACAGTGAGCATGGGGATATAGTTGTGCAGGATATGTCTTCCAGCAGACATCTAGAGCAGCTGGTTTGTTCTGAGGTTGCACGACAGGTTGATGCGTCTTTTGCGGACAGTCAGGAGATGCATGTGGCTGACACGCCTTGTCAGTCAGAGATGCCTATTGCCAAGGATATATATGTTGATGTATGCTCCGTAGAGCTAGCAGGGCCCGCTAGCATTGCATCGGCATTCGGTGGTCTCATGTATGAGATGTTGATCTTGAGACCGGATATCGCAGCTGTAGTGGGAGCATTTCCAGTTGGGGTTGTCAGTCGTTTGTTGACTGATGATGGCATAGTGCACGAGGGAGATATGCAGGTATTGCGTACATACTTGCAGTACGTGTGCGGTACGTCTGGTGGTGTATGGACTTACACGGGAGCAGGACAGCCGGATGCACACGATCACAGCCAGCCAGTGGGCATCGGTTGAGAGCAGTTTTCTCTCGCCTTTTGTAGTCTTTAGACTAGGTTCTCTTGCTTAAAGGCACAATCGCCTTTAAGTGGAAGGTTGTTGGGGTATAGGCGCCTGTGCCTTGCCCGGCCGCCCAGAGTCTGAGCGCCCACTGACTTGTATACCTTATACATAGCATAAGTGTATAGGGGGTTGATCACTCTTTTGAGTCTCCCCACCCATATCTGTGTGTCGTGTGTCTCCTTCTCTCGCTCACTCTCCGTCTGTGGTGCTCCCCGATCCCCTTCAGGTCACACCCCAAGAGGGGGAGGGGAGGGGTTGTTTTATAGAAAAGAAAAAGCAGTACCAAACCTGGTACATTGTTCTGAACTAGTCAGGCTTTAATGAAGGTAAGGGCAAAAGAGTGTTGTAAGCTGATCTAGTCTAGTTCTTTAGGGGAACAATGGGCTTGCTTTTACTAATCGAAGTATTAGTATGTGTGTGTGTGTGTGTGTGTGTGTGTGTGTGTGTGTGTGTGTGTGTGTGTGTGTGTGTGTGTGTGTGTGTGTGTGTGTGTGTGTGTGTGTGTGTGAGAGAGAGAGAGAGAGAGAGAGATGGTATTACGATCTCGAAGTTCAAGTCGCACGCTCTATGCTGAGCTTGCCAGTGATTTGATTCGTGAGGATTGTGGAGATGACAATGACAATGTACTTGGCTACATTGAGAGCAGTTTTGATTGATAATTCAAGGAAAATAAGTTTAGATGTAGTCAAAAATTGAGCACTCAAGTAGGGTATGATGCTTAAAATCTTGAACTTGCAAGGGGCAAACTGCACATAAATGGAGGGAACCTTCCTTAATTCCCTAACGCTCTGTCTCACACCTAAGGGAGTGGTAGATCAAGCATGAATGGATCAGTGTAGTCTCCTCTCTCTTCCTTAAAGAAACATTTTTGTCGCATCTATGTGCTTGTTTAAAACCACAAGGGCTATGTGCGCTATTTGCACACACTCACGCCCCCTCCTCTCTTGATAGGTGCCATATAGTTATCTACCAAAACCCATCATAATTAAATGAGGACATTCTCTCATTAACCTTACTTTCTTATTGAAGTGCATGAGCGAGAGCGTGTGTGTGTGCAGCAATGGAGATGAGAGGAGAAGAGGAGACCTTGTGTTTGCAGGGGCTAAAACTCACTCTCTATATGTGAGCCCCCTTATTCTATTATGTACATAATGAATAAGTATAGTGGGCGGGCACCTGGCCTAACCGGCCACATGGGGATTTACCCCAACAACCTTCCACGTAAACGCCAATGTGGCGTGAGAGAGAAAAGAAAATCGTACAAAACTTGTACAAGGCCATAAGTATGACCTAAGCCAACACCAATTGGCGCATTGAATCTGTGTGCATCCAGCTCTAATCATAAAGAAAGTATAGAGCGATCGACACCATACTCCTCACCAAAGCCACACACATCCTGCAGGTATCTAACCATACGTTGCAAAGTGCCCCTATGCTCAAGCCCAAGGTCAGTCACTGCACGACTGACTGCTCCCACTGCAAATGCACCTACTGCAAATGCAATCTCGGTTCTCGATATGATTATCTCGTACATGAGGCTCCCGAATGCTGATGCAATCCTAGAAATATCTGCCAATTTGACCACCTCAATCAAATCTGGCTTAGAACTCCACTCATGGAAATTACCCTGACACCCGAACTCCGATCCCTGGAATGCATCCTCATGTCTATCGCATGTCACATGCGCACCAAGAGCATCTGTCTGTCCTGAACCCTGTGTGGTAAGAGCAATGCCTAGCTCGAACTCACACACATCAGCCTCTGGCCTAAGCATATCCATGAATGATTGAATCACGGCTAAATCCTCAGCACTCAAGCCATCCATATATGTCATCATATCCACGAATGACATGCCCTGCTGCACAACTGTCTGCACAACTAGCTCAACATGCTCCCAAACTGGAGCATCATGCAACCTATCTGCAAAGGAGACATGCCTTGTCTCTCTGCATGGCTACGTACTCACAAAAACTGTGCCGTCTCGCACATGACGTACTCGTATCGCATGAATCGTGCCAACACTAGCACCTCTAGCTATGACTAGCTGTCCACGATGCAATCTGAAACTGTGCTCATCCAACACTAGTTGGCATCCACTGTCTTGTATCTGACTCACAGAGATTAAGCTCCGCGTCAAACCTGGCACATGGCGTACATCTCGCAACATGTATGATGTGTTAGGACAACGGCAAGGCCGGACTAGACAACGGCAAGGCCGGGCTAGGCAGTGTGGAAAGGGAGTCCAACTAGGGCAAAGGGCTAGAAGCCATGCTATATAGTGGGTGGTTGGGAGGTGGACTCCTAGGTTCTAGTTCCCCTTGTCTAACATTGATATCAAGAGAAAGGTTCCTTTTTTGGGAAAGGCACAGCCGTGGAGGAGGCCACACAATTTTGCATGCTTTTTTGCATGTCGGGGTCAAGGGGGCATGGAGCTCACCCCCTGTGAGGAGGACGACAAGCCTGAAGGCGTGGGCAACAACCCTTGCAAGGAGAATCCGCCTATCGGCGACTTGCACTAAAGCATGCCCTTGTGGGCTCTACGACATCGCGTCGGCGTGGGGACCCTTTCACGTGCCTGCAAGCAGGCGGAGACGAGCACCATACGAGGCGGGGGGAGCTTGGCTCACCCCTCACGCTGTCTGCAAGTGGCCATAGCCAGTGAGCAACTCAACCCCTTGGGGGTTAGTGGCCAAAGTTTTTTTTTCAACACAAGGGACAATACCCACAGTGGGGTACCCCCCCTCCCTCTTGTGCGGCTTCGGCAAGGCTCGGCATATCAACACGGCCGGCAAGTACTTCGACACACACATTTTCTGTGTGTTATTGGCAGAAACTCAAAAATTTAATAAAAGCATCTCGAGGGGAGTTCAAAGTGACATTATTTTTCAAAATCAATTACGGTCGAATGCATAATTGATTCGGCTACAAGGGATTAAGTAATTCCCTACACGGTGGACATTTCGGATTGATTTCCACCTGGATAATATTGACTTTGACGGAATTAGCAAGTCTAATTAAACTTTGCAAGTGCTCTCAATCTCAGGTTTTTTTTTAACTATTCCTTGCACTGCACTGTGTCGCCATGGATTCAGATATCAATATGACTTTTGATTTTGAGCAAAGTACTCCTGATCCTGCCCATGATGGCCCGCGTCCGGATCCTCTCAAGGAGAGTATCCACGACGCTACGACAGGTGATGATACTTATGAATTGCTCGACATTCAAGAGTTTCGTGCACTTCAGACCCTGGGGGATTCACCATGGAAAACTTACCGCACCACGTAAGTGCAAGGGAGGGTTTTTTTTTACAAGTTACATAAGTGTATAAGTTAGGGGCATGCCCCCAATAATTTATCTCCCAAACTTAAAAATAAGGGGGAGGGTTATCATATTTGGGGGGGAAGTGAGAAAAGGGAAAAATGAGAGGAAGTTTTTGTGTTTCAAAATCATGGCTTTCCAAAAGAGTCTTCCCTGGAACTTGTCAGTCAATAGCTGCAAAGATACATGCAAGAACTAACGGTGCTTTGTATCAATTGCTTATTTTGTGAATATAGTTCATTTGTTGCGGGATGAAAGCTATAAAGAGTTTGTATATATGTAAATTTACACGGAGAACCTAACACAACTTTATAATCATGTTTATTGATTAATTAAGATGGATCAAAATTGGATGAGTAGCCATAGTGAAGGCTGATCGAGCACATAGTTAGAAAGTCAAAGTAAGACACATTGATACATCTAGTTATAAATAGAAGTGGTTCCTTAGTACCTTGCTAGTCACTATGCTACACACTCTTTGACTAAGTTTACTCAGTTAGATTATGTGACACCTAATTTTTCAATGTAAGATAGGGGTATGATATTTTTTTTCATTGATTGTCGTATAAGCATAGAAAGGGGGGTCATATTGCCTAATATGAATCGTATATAGGGGTTTTATCAAAGTTGTCCGCTCGCAGGTGGCGTCCTGTCTTGTATATAGAGTGAATCCCCCGGGCTTCAGACACACATATCAGTTATGGAAGGAAATTTTAAATCTTTAAATGAAAATGTCACTAAATTATCCACATTAGCGATTCAATTAATGCAACAACAGTCCAAGGGTCCTACTGACACGCACATGCATGAGCACGTTGCTACACGGGGGCAAGGCCCTTCTAATCAAGGACAAGGTCCAACTGCTGATACTTTGCACACTCTCACTGCAAAAGATGTGGATGAGTTGTTGAAAAACACCACACCACCGACTTTTAAGGGAGAAGACCGAGACCGCAATAAGGATGCAGTGAATATCTTTTTCAGCAAGTGGGATAGAATTCATGACTTACGACGTACTCCGGACGTAGTTAGAGCCCTGCAAACGAGCCTAACTCTGGAAGGCAAGGCCTACAAATGGTGGATGTCTCTCAAGGAGAAGAATATCATACCACAAAGTTGGGCAGCTTTTGAAGCTATGTTTCGCAAAGAATTTTTGCCTACAAATGAGGCCGATCGGAATTGGACGGCTTGGGACACGTATTCCATGCGCCAATATCCATCATTACTTGAATATATATCTCACTATCGGGATGTTATCCTCAAGTTGGAAGGATTAGATAACTTTCAGCAAGTACGGGGATTTTTACGTGGTCTAACACCAGAGCTTAAGAAGCACGTCAAGACCCAAGACCCTAATACACATGGTAATACACGCACACAGTATGGGCACAATAAAAGGAAATTTATAGTAGCCAATTTAGAAGTATCTAAAAAACCCAAGGGGTCCAGAGGTCCTCTCTCTCCAGAGGACTTTGATAAGCTAAGAAAGAGAAATTATGTTTTCAATGTTTAGGAAGCGGTCATGGCAAAAAGGATTGTCCCAAGGGGAAATCTGCTGCTCATGGCAAGGAGAAAGCAAGTGCTCCCTCTTGAGTCTTCCTCACAATTCTCTCCAGTGGAAAAAACACACCGAGGTGGTGCAGGAATGCTGTCTCACAGCTTCCATGTGGCAAAAGACCTTCGGACCACATGAGTTAGTACGTATGCACGGATCTCTGCAAGGGCACAAGGTGCACATCTTGGTAGATGACGGTGCTACTCACAATTTCATCAATTATGGATTGGTGAAAAAACACAAATTGCCTCAAACTCTGAGTACCCACCGCTACAAGGTAGCAATGATGAATGGACAAGATACCGAAATCTGGGATACTCAAGTCCGAGCTGTTTCGTTGGAAGTACAAGGTTACTCCACATCCTTGGATTTTCAGGTTATGAACATGGAGAGGGCAGACGTGATCCTTGGTAGGGAGTGGTTGCATAGCCTAGGACCATCACTAAAGCGTAGCTATGAGCACAACAACTTGATATTCGAATCCCATGGCGCACATGTGTTGTTGTTAAGAGAGAAGGATGTACCTTCTTCACCATTGATATGTACCACTAAGCTTATGCAGCTCGTTTCTGATAATGAAATAGATCAAGTTTTCTTGTTTTACTCATTGTCTCGTTTTCTCTCTAACATTGAATCTGTTGAACATTCCTCAACGCCGCATGCTTCTCTCTCATCTCTTCCAGAATGGCTACTTCCAAACAAGCAAACGTTGCTAGTGAGTTACAAAAATTATTAAAGGAATTTCAAGATGTTTTTCCTAATGATTTGCCACCAGGATTACTGCCCAACACGATCGGTGCAACATAGCATCGATGTGGTTGCAGATTGTCCTGTTAGTAAACCGCCCTACCGTATGAGTTACTCTGAAGCTGTTGAGGTGGAATGTCAGCTTGCTGACTACATTAGCAAAGGGTTTATACAACCCAGTTCTTCACCATGGGCTTCTCCTATCCTATTAGTGAAGAAAAAAGACGGCAGTATGTGCATGTGCGTAGACTACCGTGGCTTAAATGCGGTTACGGTTAAGAACAAGTACCCATTGCCACGAGTGGATGAGTTGTTTGACAAACTCACTCATGCTCGCATTTTTACGAAATAGACTTGTGGTCAGGTTATCACCAAGTTCGTATTTGACTTGTTGATATACCCAAAACTGCATTCCAAACACGGTTTGGACACTACGAGTTTTTGGTGATGCCCTTTGGGTTAACCAATGCGCCCGCAACATTCATGACACTTATGGATAGTGTCTTGAAGCAGTACTTGGGCAAATTTATCATCGTTTTTCTCGATGAAATTCTAGTCTACAGTGCTTCTGAAGAAGAACACTTACAACATCTCAGGCAGGTGTTCGAGTTGTTATGAACAAATAAATTATATGCCAAGGAATCTAAGTGTGATTTTCTGAAAGAAGAAATTCACTATCTGGGGCATGTTATTTCAGCTAATGGGCTATATATGGATCAATCCAAAGTGGATACAATCCGGCAATGGCCTTCTCCTAAAAATCTGGAAGAGTTACAGATTTTTTTAGGATTTGCAGGGTTTTACCGCAGATTCGTTAAAAAATATGCGAATATTGATGTTCCCATGACAGATCAACTAAAAGTCAAAGGCAAAGCTTTTCAGTGGGGATCCGCTCAATAGCACAGTTTCGATACGCTCAAGGATGCATTAGCTACAGCTCCCATACTAGCTATTGTAGATCCTTTGAAACCATTCGTTTTGGAAACGGATGCCAGTAACCGTGCTATTGGAGCAGTCCTGTTACAAGACGGACGGCCAATTGCATTTGAAAGCAAGAATCTTGATGCAGCTTAGAAAAACTACTCTGCTTATGAGCGCGAACTCTATGCAATAGTGTCTGTCTTAAAAACATGGTGGCATTATTTGTATGGTGCTCCGTTTGAGATTGTGTTTAACCATGAAAGCATCAAATGGTTTACACAACAAACGGATTTGAAGGGTCGGAAAGCCAGGTGAGCCGAGCTTCTTCAGGAATATGATGCCAAGCTCTGATATCGTAAAGGCCTATACAATGTGGTGGCCAACGCTCTAAGCCGTATGCCGGAGATCAAATCTCTCTTGTTCACGGAACTTTGTAGTGAATTTTTGGATTCTCTCAAAGGCAAATATGAGCATGATGAAGCATATTCCAAAGTGTGGAGCCATGTACAAATGAGGGATCCTTCTCACTCCAATGATGGTAGTGTAACGTGAACCTCCACACCTAGTTCTCCTCTATCGAGTGATGAACTACACCGATGGAAGCATTTCACCATCAACAATGGGTACCTACTCCATAAGGGGAGAGTTTGTGTACCAATGGACACAGACAGTCGGCGCCAAATTCTTTATGAATGTCATGATAGTCCAAGTGCAGGGCACCCGGGTATTGTAAAAACTTATGCTCTCGCACGACGACAGTTTTGCTGGCCAGGTATACATGGCTTTGTTCAAGCTTATGTCTTGCATTGCCAAAAATGTCAAGTTAACAAATCAGAGCGCCTGAAAGCAGGAGGACTCTTATATCCTTTGGAGATTCCCAATGGAAAATGGGAAAGTATCTCTATGGACTTTATTGTGGGTTTACCAACCACTGTACGAGGTCATGACTTGGTATGGGTGGTAGTAGACCGGTTGACTAAACTATATAAGTTTATTCCAACCAAATCAACAGTTAAGACACCAGAACTAGCCAAGTTATTTGTGGACAACCTATACAAGTTGTATGGTTTGCCAAGTAACATTGTCAGTGATCATGATCCCAAGTTTAATAGTCACTTTTGGAGGGCTGTGTTTAAATGATTGGGTACACAACTAAACCTCAGTACAACCGATCATCCTGAAACAAATGGTCAGACTGAACGAGTTAACCAAGTGCTAGAGGATATGCTAAGAGCATACGTCAGGAAAAAACAATCAGACTGGGAAGAATACTTACCTATTCTCCAGTTTGCCTACAACAGTGCTAAGCATGTCACAACTGGATTTAGTCCTTTCATGCTCATGTATGGGTTTCAACCTAGGTCACCTGTTACGGTGGGGTTGGCAACCAAAAGCTCCAATAGGTTAAGGATTCTCCACGACCACATGGATATGTTGAAACTCGCTCGTCAGAATGTCCGACAAGCGCAGGATCGGTATAAGAAGTATGCTGATGAGAAACGTCGGCAAGTTACCTTCGAGGAAGGGGAGGAAGTATTTTTATGTGTTCCAGAACATTCAGAAAGTCTGAAAATTGGGCCAGCACCTAAATTATCTCCCCGATATTGTGGGCCTTTCAAAATACTCAAGCGAGTAGGTGATCGTACCTACAAATTACTGCTACCTATACATTCTTGTATTCATCCGGTGTTTCATGTAATCCGTTTACGTAAGCGGTTACATGGGGACGACAATGTCATTGACCAGCAAATTTTGGTTGATTTCATTGAACCTCCTACCTTACCGCATGAACCTGAACGTGCTCTCGATTATCATGAGTTACGTACACGTCATCATGCACGTCAACAAGCCTTAATTAAGTGGAAAGACCGACGTGAGGAAGGTGCCACTTGGGAAAACATTAGTGTTCTTAAGAAGAAGTTTCCCACTTTTGTTTTCAAGGACAAAAACTCTTCTTTAAGGGGGGAGTAATGTCAGGACAACGGCAAGGCCGGACTAAACAAGGGCAAGGCTGGGCTAGGCAGTGTGGAAAGGGAGTCCAACTAGGGCAAAGGGCTAGGAGTCATGCTATATAGTGGGTGGTTGGGAGGTGGACTCCTAGGTTCTAGTTCCCCTTGTCTAACATGATGCACCACTCCGCAACAATAGTCTGACATCTCCTGCACCAACTATGTCATGCACTGAACCATCAGCTAAACACACATGTCCAAGCATACCACTAGCATATGTGCTAAACCACTCACATCTCCGTGTGACATGAAATCTAGCACTCACATCTAGTATCCAATGCGAAGGTAATGTGTCATCAAAAACCGACATAAGAGAGTCGAGAGTAAACATGGAAGCAAAGGCAACATCTTCGTCATGCATAGCCACATACGCTACATCTGCTCCCACATCATCCAAAGTGATAGCATCTCTCCTATGTTGTCTCCTGCGCTATCTCATTCGTCGAAAACAACGCCTACGTACATGCCCTGTATGACCACAATGGCAACACACTACATCTCTATGTCTGTGAGATCGTCCTTTGATTGTAGGCATCTCTCTAGACTCATTTGTGCCAAAAGCATTGCACAATCTTTTCCATAACTCTCTAGTTGTACATGCATCCAAACCAATATGATAGACAGACTCACCAAGGTGTAACATGATCGTCGAACATGCAAGCTCATCCAAGTCCTCCCACTCATCGTCAGTCATAGACTCTGGTCTAGCATTCATACTCTGTAGTGGCAACACTTGGCCCAACTGAGTCAATGCATCATGCATACCTGATTTATAATGCTCAAAGTTTGAACCATCAAACTTTGTATGGAAAAGCACAAACCCTGACAATGATGTACATGCCAAATCCATGGCGATAACCTGTGACAAGACCAAGAACAAATCGATCAACTGACAATAGCCAAAGCCTGGCTAACTCATACACCAAGTACTGTCAAAATACAACATAAGCAGGCATAAGCTGCCTAAGAGAAGTGTCAACAAATATGGTGATCATTGTAACGAACAAGTGAGTAAAACCGCTCAAATGATGCCAAAACACCCGCTCTAATCCAAAGAACTATGTGGTAATCGATGAAACTATCATCAACAATCTCCCTCCTGAAGATATTACCACATGTATGTCAAATGACATAATCCGATGAGCAAACACTCTCACAATGCAATGTCAAAACACTATGGCAAAGCAACCACTGAGTGCCAAATGCAATCAAAACACGATTACAAACCATGCGCATAAACAAATAAACTCGCAAGAAAAATCCGACAAAGTTTCGGTAGTATTTGGCTATCTAATTATAATAACCATACATACCATAAACATGATTAAACCCATGAGCAAATGGCGCAAAATCCACACTCAAGCATACATGAGCTACCCCAAAGTCTCTCTGTAAACTTGGAAAACAATCCTGTAATCCAAAACACAAAGTGCATCAAGGTACTTTACAAGCGAGGCATATACTAGCATAAACTTGGATGCAAACCAACCAAAATATGGCACAAATTGATGCTCAAAACAGCTGAAAATCAGCCCACATATGCCATTGCAAGGCGAAGAATACCATCCACCAAAAAGTGCACATCATGTGCATCCACATGGCAATATTAACAAATATGAAGCATGTACCAAATCTGTAGCAAATGAGCATTCAAATCAGCTGAAAATTCAGCTCACAATCATGCCATAAATGCTTGCAAAACTCTCTGCAAATCTGTGCACCACACTTTCCAAAATCTGCTCAATCGCATAAGTCAATGCACATAACCTGAAGCCACTCTCGGACCTGAGAATCCACAAGAATGCATACATCCACAAAGTGTTCTCAACGTATGCATATAGATTTGTTGAAAATCTCAACCCACACTCTCTTCACTGAGAGAGAAACATCAATGCGCAAAACAAGAGAATAACAATGCTCAATCTGAGCTCTCCGAATGTAGCAAATCACCACAATAGGCATACATAATCTTCAACTTTCCAAATACCCTGCAGCATGTCAGACCATATCTTCCAAACCGCTCAGAATTTGCAGAAACTTCCTTCTGCAAAGTTGTAGACCACGCGAAAACGATTGGGAATAGAGGGAATGGACCTGAAATGTGCAGCTTTACAGGTCGAAACAGATCTGTAAAAATCTATAGTTGTGTACTCTAGACGTGCAAGCAGTCTGAGTGACGTATCTCAAAATTGCTGAAGATTTTGAGAAAACTTTCTTCTGCAAAGTTGAAGAGGATGAAAAAACGGTCGGGTCTAAGGGGAATCGGCTTGAATGAAGACGTTTTGGTAGGCCAAAACAGACTTGCAAAAACGTGCTGCAATTTTTGATGCTTCTCCGCCTGCCTCCCCACTAAGCTCCAATGGTGCTCCCAATCCCTGAGCTCTGATACCAGTTGAACTGTGTGAGCGAGAGCATGTGTGAGTGTGTGCAGCAATGGAAAAGAGAGGAGAAGAGGAGACCTTGTGTTTGCACGGGCTAAAACTCACTAACTACATGTGAGTCCCCTTATTCTATTATGTACATAATGAATAAGTATAGTGGGCGGGCACGGGGCACCTGGCCTAACCGGCCACATGGGGCTTTACCCCAACACTTATGTCTCCATTCAAGAACTTTTTCACGTAGATTTTTTTCTTTTCGCGGGGGGGAGAGAGAGAGAGAGAGAGAGAGAGAGAGAGAGAGAGAGAGAGAGAGAGAGAGAGAGAGAGAACCAAAAGACTCACACAAATAGTGACCATATCCAAAGGACACTTGACCCACCAATATCCAAAAGACACAAGACCCACAATCGCCTCATGTAAACACTAGCTTAGGCTCAAGCATCATTTGCACCTTTGCACACAGGGACCTCAAATACCTAAAGACGAGTCACTAGGCTAGGATATCACATTGTCGACAACTTTGCTCTAGCAGCAAGGATGCGAGGAGTATTAGGTACATCACTAAAGAAAAGAGAGGAAGGCAATGCTCATCGCAATTTAATTTTTGCCGATGCTCAATCCCTTATTATGTGATCTTATGCAGCACCAAACTTGCACTGTAACCTCACATTGCTAAATTGTGGGTTAAACTTTTTTGAATTTTGTAAGGACAAAGGAACACCTATATTTACAACATTGCTAGTCCTCGTACCCTTGAATACTCAGATGTGTTTTCCTCCTCGCACGAACCGCCATTAGTTATCACCTTATGCCCCACTAGTGTGGACCGAAATGTTCATGAAAGGGGAAGGCACCCCTTAATTCATTGTTGCCTCTTTAGTGCGATCCAAAATGAAAATGTAGTTGAATAGTCCATTTATGGTCTCATTTTTTAAATTTATTTTTTTGGGGTATTAAGCAAAATAACATGCATGTAAAGCCCTGCTCATCAATCAGAACCAGGGCATAAAAAAGAATGACAACAGATCCAAGACGTCACTAGCCAAAACACGGGAGGCCAACCCAAACCATACCATAAGACCAGAGAGAATGTAAAGAACTAAAAATAGCAGATGGAGTTACCAAGGAGATCCAGCAAAGGTTCCAGAAAAATGAGCCTACTGCCACCAGGTAGGTCCCTCCCAACCAGAACCCACAACCACCAAAGATGATCTGAGGACGCGAGATCGACATGCAAACCGCAAAAAGGGGGAGTCTGAGCACTCCATCACCGATTGCACAAGAGCCTTTACCAAAAAAACAAGTGATAAAATCACAAGGCCTGCCATGCATGATAAAAATTTCTTTTTGACATCCAATTTTTCAAGCCCCCTTTCATATGCTTTGTGTAATGCAATCAATTTATATAATTGGCCATATATAACGTTAACTTAAAGATATAAATACAAAAAATGACAGGAAATTTTGAGATTGTTTTGATAGGCGAAATAGCCCTTGACAAAAAAAGTAAGCATCAATTTTAGGCCTTGATCTGAGGGTAGATCCCACTTTAAAATCACTACATCTCTAAGCTTTTTTTTAAAAAAAACATAAGCGTGCACATAGAATTGAATTAAAAGAGCACCTTTAAACTCTACACCCTAAGCTTTAGATCCCTATGCTCTACACCCCACTTTAAAAACTCTAAATTTTTAAGCTCTAGAGTCCTTTTTACAAATTTAAAACTGTAGATCCCTAAGTTGTAAATCCTACTTTAAAAGCTTTAAAGTTCTAAGTCCTAAGACTCTAGCGTCTCGAGGTGACCCTTCCCCTACTTGTGGATCCATGTAACATTTTCACTTTCTTTAATTCAAAGTTTTACCTTCTAATTAAAAAAAACTCTAGGTCCTCCTTGGATTATCGGAGACCTTACTTTAAAAGTTCTACATCTTTAAGTTCTAAATTTAGCTTTAAAATCTTTAAAAATAAAAATAAAAGATCTTTAAAGATTAAAGCCCCAAATGATCAATTCCTTCCATAAAGTTTTAACTAACAAAAATGACAATTTTAGTCTATTACCTCAAGTTTTTAAAGGGCTAACCAAATTCTCAAAATGAAAAGGTGGGTAACACAAATTTCAAAATCAAAATGAAAAGGTGACTCTTGGAATTTGTAGAGCCTCTAAGGCTTTATCATTTGACATGGAAGGCTGTCAACGTTTTGTGCTTCCAAAAGGCATTGGGCAACCCAAAATCTTTTCCTTGATATATGAGAGTTCATTTCATATTTCAAAACTCAAAACATATCCATCATTAGATTTACACAATTCATTTCAATGAGTATCCACTATCTTATTTCAACCAATCAACATTTTTGACATGTCAAAAAATGCTTAAAAATACAACTCAACCTTTTTCCTATTTTAGTCAGCAAAAAGAGAAGTGATCTCTATAGCCTTTGCCCTTTGGGCAGGCCAAAAAAGAGCAGATCATTGCCACCATGCGTAGAAAGCAGCCATCAACCGAGTCAAGCGAAAGACGTCATCATCGCCAACGGGCTTTTTAGGAGAGCCGAGCACCTTTCAAGAGCGGCTCAGTGATGTCGCGATGAAAATGAGCCTGCCACACTCGTCCATCACCTCACCAAACCAAACCAAATATCCATGTCCACGAGTATGCCCTCCATAGAAGGGGTAGGAGGGCGGACAGCTCTCAAGCAACCAAAAATGAGTTTTTTTTTTTTTTTTTTTTTTTTTGGGGGGGGGGGGGGGGGGGGGAGGAGGGAGTCACAATCCTTTGGTCACATGTGAGCGGGGCTACAAGGGCCTCCCTCCCAAGGTATCTCCAACCCCTTGGGCGCTCCATTTTTACACATCGTCCTCAAGACCAGACGTGCAAAGTCTTGGCCGCCCTGCCACAAGGCGGTGCCTCTTGCGCACCTCGCAGGCAGCATCAAAGCCTTCTTGAAGCTTCCCAGAACCCTACCATTCAACTTTGATTTAACAAAAAACGGTATGTGTATAAAGTATTTTGTATGGCCTGGTATAATCGAAGCTCAAGATTCATTGTTAAACACTACTACCTTTATGTAAATGCGTGACTAAGGCGTGTCATGCTGCTTTCTCATTATTAATACATGAGAAACTAAGGTTGTATCATGGTGGTGTCTTGTGATTTAGGATCTACACAATATTGCAAAAGTGATCCTTTCTACTTGACGTGGCCTACCCTTGTCAGTATATGGCACTGCTTTGGCAAGGGGGGATCTAGGGCCCAAATTTGGGGGCGCGAGGTGGCTTTAATCTTGGCGGTCGAATCACACAATGAATTGGGGGTGAACTCGGTGCAAAAATGGCACCCCAAGTTCACTCCTAGTTCACCCCCCTAGTTCACCCGCCTCGCGGAGTGTGGGTCGAACCTGGGACGTTTCGATTGCCACACGAATGCCCTACCACCACGCTAGCGCACGTCGTTATCCGTGTTGGCATGGCACATGATCATACCCTAGTTTAGGCGCCCCTAGTTAACCCCCCGGTTCACTCACCCCTAGCTTACCCACCCCTAGTTCACCCCCCGGTTCACTCACCCCTAGCTTACCCGCCCCTAGTTCACCCTTAGTTCACCCCTAGTTCACTGCGTGATCCGACGGCTGAGATTAAAGCCACCTCACGTCCCCAAATTTGGGCCCTAGATCCCCTCTAACGTAGAGCCGTGCCATATAGTGACGAGGCTACCCTATCGCTCTACTCTTCTCCCATTAGAGGGAATCTTCTTCCCAATCCGCTCGAAGCAAGTGAAACCACCATAAACTTTCTGGCATCGAACTTTGATAGCCCCAATCAGAACCCAGACATTTGTGCTAACCATCCCACCATCCTAGCGTTGGTGCTCTTCATGACACCCATCACGTATTAAAAAAAACCTGCTACCACCTGCGCATTGTCTCTTTCGTTCCCCTTGGATGCCTTGCCGCCCTCCATATGCCACATGTGCAACAAGCCAACTCGCTTCACCTGCAACCTCCATGCAATGTCAACCTTCCCTTGTCATCACCTCTTGTTTCTCTGTACCTCTTTCGCGTGTCAGTTCCCACCTCTCCTCTTCCTTTTCCCTTCCCAAAACACCACAGGATCTCCACAGATTCTCGTTAATCAAATCTTTTGCCACACTTTCGATCCAAATTGCTACAATTCATTAATTTGGCAAGAATATTCCTTCCTCCATCCCTCCTGTGCCTCCCCCAAAAAAGTCCACGTGGACTTTGTGTTGTACCTTTCCCTCGAGCTCCATCTGTGCATCTCTGCACCAACACACGCCCCTATGATAGTAGGCGCTCGCAACTAAGGCAACATTCATGATGCATTGCCTCACATTAGTTTGACACTCTCGTCGAGTCTCCCCGCACCTATTGTCTCTCTCTCTCTCTCTCTAGCTTGGCAGACAGATGGCATATTATCTCTCTCTCTCTCTCTCTCTCTCTCTCTCTCTCTCTCTCTCTCTCTCTCTCTCTCTCTCTCTCTCTCTCTCTCTCTGTGCATTGCTACTCCAACCATTGCCTCCCTTCATGTCTCCATGTGTCTCTCTTGCAAGCCTCAAGGCCATGAGACATGGCACTCAATACACAAAGCGATCACCATTGAACAGAGCAATGCCATGTATGGCCCCCATTCACCATCATTGGGGAAAGAGAAAGAGTGGACGCAGAGCAAGAAAAATCCTACTTTGTCAACACAGGTTGGCACTCACACATGTTGTCTCTCTCTATCTGTGCTAGCCCTCGGCTTGCTGCGTCGCGTGGAAAATTTTCCCTCTCTTGCAACTCTTGAAAGTTGACACATGGCATCTCTCTCTCTCTCTCTCTCTCTCTCTCTCTCTCCACACGTGCCATTTTGCCTCTCTCTCTCTCTCTCTCTCTCTCTCTCTCTCTCTCTCTCTCTCTCTCTCTCTCTCTCACGTGCCATTTTGCCCCCTTAAAGGCATAGGAGGATCTACTGAGATTCTATCTAATAAAGCTGATCAACAAAATTTGGCAAACTTATTCGTTTTGGGCACCTACTAGGAGCAAGAGGGAAAGGATACATTCCACCTAAATTTTGAGTGAAATAATGCAAAATATGAAAAACAGTAGTGACCTACTCGGTCCTTATTCATTACCTGGAATCTTCAACGATTCCATCCAGTGAATCGTTTGGCTTTGAAGTTACACCTCAAAATGCAACAGCAAGCTCACAGAATCGAGCACGAATCAGTT